>NC_090444.1:280718881-281047065 GCF_031143425.1 Pleurodeles waltl | reverse complement strand
TTTTAAAGAGCTCTACCAACACCTGGTTGATAGCAAGCTGACTGATCTTAGGAAGCTTGCTGAGGAGGTGGACATCAGGGTCAGCACCAGAGTGTCCACAAAGGCATCTGGGGGGATCCCAAAAAGGTGGTCAGATTTCTAACCAGAGGAAAGAGAGGGAGATAAAAAGGAGTTCTCTAAAGCTAAAGGCCCCCAAAACAACTCACAAGGGAAACAGTCTAATTAATCTTCTGAATCTGGCCACCAGAAACCAAACTTACCTGTCAAAGGTCAGCAGCTCAAAATGTCCACGTGCTAAGTGTGGGGTGAGTATGAACACTACAAGTGGGATTTCAAGTGTCCACAAAAAGGGAACACCCTCACACTGGAGGTAAGAACCCAGGGGTGGCTTGCATTGTGCTGGGGGAGGATTTTGTCCCAGTTAATGGGGAAGGGGGAGTTTAGTGGGGTTACCCTTGTATCCCTGTGTGACAGTGAGATGGTTCTTAACATCCATGTGCCATCCAATATTACCAAGTATAGGCAATGAGCCACTATCAATTGGCAAGGTGTTGAGGTTCTGAGGGACACAGGTACCAGTATGACCATGGTAAGGAGTCAGTTGGTGTCCCCAGAGCAGGTCATTCCCAATGCATTCCACCAAGTTGTGGTGGCTGACAAGAGAGAGGGTCACTACCCAGTGGGCCTGGTTCCATTTGAGTAGGGAGGGGGTTCAGGTGTTCTGAAGGTTGCTATAAGCCCTGCCATGCCTGTGGACTGTTCGTTAGGTAATGGCCTACTGTCCTTTGCCTGGAATGTGGTGGAACTCAAGGCTCATGTGGAAATAATGGAGGTACGTGACCTGATCAACGCTACCACAAAATCCATGGCTGCCTGAGAAGGGAGTCAGGAAGGGTTGGAGCCTGGAACAATGGCCCAGCCAGCTGCTAAGAAGGGGAAAGGAAGAGGGCATGGTAAACCAGCCTCAAAGTCTACCCCTAGTGAGATGGATGGGGCACCTGCGGTGGCCGCCATGGAATCCACTAAGGAGGGAACTGCTTCCCTTGTTGAGTTGTCTGCACCTGCTGACTGGCATGTGAAAGAAGGATCCACCAAGAAGGAGTTCTATAGGGCACAGAGGGAGTGTCTAACCCTTGAGGGCATGAGGTGTCAGGCCAAAGCCCAAGCAGAAGGTGATGTCTATGGACGCTATCACATTTACTGGAAGAACAACCTCCTTTATAGTGAACCTAAGGCTCCCATGCAAGGAACAACAAGGGCCATGTTGGCCCCCCAATGATATATAGCCCTCCTACTGGGGTTGACTCATGAGATACCCCTGGCAGGACACGTGGGTCAAGACAAGACCTTTGTGACGGTTGTCTCCCAATTTTATTGGCCTAAGATCAGGACTTCCTGAGGACATCCTCAGGCACTTTCTGCAGGACCTTTGTGACCTGCCAGGCCAATGGGAAAAGAAGGAAAACGCTGTAAGCTTCTCTGGAACCACAGCCAGTCATTAGCCCCCCCTTGAAAGCATTATGTGGCCTATTGATCCCCAGACTACTTCTGATCACAGGTTTATCCTGGTTCTGGTTGATCATGCCACACGGTACCCAGAGGCCATTCCTCTGAGGGCCACCACTGCACCTGTAGTGACAAAAGCTCTTATGGGGATTTGTGCATGGTGTCTGACAGGGGCACCAACTTTATGTCTGCTTATATGCAGTTCATGTGGAAAGAGTGTGGAGTAACTGGCAAGTCTTCAACCTCTTACCACTCCCAAACCAACAGGCATTTTGAATGGTACAAAAAGACCCTAAAAGGCAAGATCAGAAGTCTGCCTGAGAGCTTGAGGAAAAAATGGGATATCCTCTTGCCCTGTTTGTTGTTTGCCTACAAGGAGGTTACAAATAAGGGAGTGGGATTGAGCCCCTTCAAGCTTTTGTATGGACACCCTTTTAGGGGTCCTCTTAGCTTGGTAAAAGAGGGTTGGGAGCAAGCTCCTAAGAAAGTCTCCCAGGATGTAGGATGCCACCCCCAAGTCTACCTTCAGGGGCACCCTTGTCTACAGGTCACCTGGCACCCACCCAGCCTTCAGCGACTCCATCGTCGACATCATCTCTCCTCATGTTCTTGCCTCCTCAAACTACTTCTTCTTCAGTGACCTCATCTACCACATTGACAACAACAACAACACCAACACCGCTTCCCTCCTTGATAATATCGCCATAATAGGACTGAAGCAACTGGTCACCTCTCCAACACACATCTCTGGACACACACTCACGCCATCTTTTCCACCAGCAACATCACCATCGATGACCACCTCCATGCTTCACGGGACTGACCACCACTGAATCCATTTCACCATAACCTCACTGACCTTCTACCTCCACACACTCCAAGCCCCAAGCAGAAAATGGAACCAGACCACTGAGGTACAGCTCACTAACACCCTCAGCAAGTCTCCCCCATTCATCACCGCAGACACTAACAATCCAGCACTGAACTTCCACCAATGGATCTCCGAATGCGCTAACACCCAAGCACCTCTCCAGAAGACTTAGGCTAAACACCACCTTAAGAAGGCCAGCTGGTTCTCCCCGTACTCCAGGTGCACCTGCAGATGGCTGGAGAAAAAATGGAGAAACAGCAAGTCCGCAGAAGACTTCAAAGCTTTCAGGGCTGCCATCAAATCCCATCACCACCTCATCAAAGTCACCAGGAAAGCTGCGTGCAGGACCATATCAGCGCCACCGCTCACAACATGAAAGAGCTCTTCACTGTGGTCAAACTTTTTGCCAAACCCCAAATGGAAACAGCAAACATCCCTCCATCTCAAGACCTCTGCGAAAAAATAGCCTCCTTCTTTCACTGGAAAAACAAAGACAAATGCAACAACTTCGGACCCCAAGATCCTCTGAGTCCTCCTACAACCCCCCCAGCTCCGACACCCCTATCCATCACAGATCCTGCACCACTGGACCATCCTCACCACGGACAAGACCTGCACCATCATGATCAGTATCCATTCCGGGGCCCCTATGCACCCATGCCCTCACCACATTTTCAACAAAGCCAACACCTCCTTCGCACCCGAGTTGTGCCACACCATCAACTGCTCCATAAATACAGCCACATTCCCAGAGAACTGGAAGCACACTGAGATACGCCCTCTCCTGAATAAACCCACGGCTGACCCTCTGGACCTCTGCTGCCTTTCCCAGCCAAGGTCATCAAAAAGGCCATCAACACTCAGCTCTGGAGCACATAAAGGACAACAATATCCTGGACATATGCCAATCAGGTTGCAGGAGCAACCACAGCATAGATACCGCCCTCCTCGGCTCCACAGGTGACCTACAATGGATACATTCCTTCCTGTCTCGCAGAACTCATAGAGTCAGCCTTACCTGTCAGAACCTACGGAGATCAGATTTGGAGTTCCACAGGGCTCCTTCCTGAGCCCCATACTCTTAACATCTACATGGCCCTGCTTGTATCTATCATCATGAGCCACTGGCTGAACCTCGTCTCCTATGCTGACCACACACAGCTGAACATCACTCTGACCAAAAATCCCACAACTTCCAAGAAGAATTTCCAAAACGAGATGGAAGCTGACTGGATGAAGGATAGCTGCCTCAAGCTAAACTCTGGTAAGATTAAGACCCTCAACCTGGGACCATCCACATCAGCCTGGAATGACTCCTGGTGGTTATTCACCCTTGGCACCCTCCCGACCCCTACAGACCATGCACGCAATCTCGGCTTTATCCTGGACTCATCGCTAACTATTACCTGCCAAGTCAACTCAGGCCCATCCTCCTGTTTTCACAGACAGCTACAGAAGATCTACAAATGGATCCCAAAGGACTGCCGCAGAACAGTGACCCATACCCTGGTTACCAGCAGACTCGACTATAGCAACACCCTCTAAGCCGGCACCACCCAGAAGAACCGGAAGAGACTACAACACATCCAAAATGCCTCCTTCTGGACATTCCCTGCTACAAATAAATCTCCAGTCACCTGAGAGACCTCCACTGGCTTCCTATCAAGAAAATAATTTACTTCAAACACCTCGTACAGGCATACAAAGCACTCCACCACCTAGGACCCGCCTACCTCAAACACTGCATCACCTTCTACTCTCCCACCAGACCTCTCTGTTCTGCTCAAGAAGCACTAGCCACCTTACCCCACAAATAGAATACCTCAACTGGTGGAAGATCCTTTGCCTTCCTCACGGCAAAGAGCTTGAGCGCCCTGCACCTCAGGCAGTCACCATCGCTGCATCAGTTAAGAATGGACCTTAAAACCTGGCTCTTCAACTGTAGCTCGGAAGACAACACCCCTCAGCTCCTTGAGACCCTTACGAGTGAGTAGCTGCACTGTATAAACACTGATTTGATTTGATTTGATGTAGTGAGATACATGCTGGCCTTCCACAGCCAAATCGCTAAGTTGTGGAAGCAAGCTTCTGTCAACTGAGAAACCAGCCAGGCTGTAATGAAGGAATGGTAAGTGCAGACATGCATGGACACCCATCATTAAAACATACACAATAGAGAGAATCACCTAGCCCACAAAATAACTACTCACACAAGGGAAAGCTGACAGGGCAATAACAACCCTAGAGGGCAATACTCCCATGCACAAGATGCCACACAAAGAAACAATAACACTGCATTTACATCCCTACAGGTCCCCCACCCAACGTCACCAGAGAGGAGGTGCTAGCAACATCCAGTCCCCCCCAGAAGAGGCCAACAGTGAAGACAGCAGCTCTGGACGCCTGGATTTGGATGACCAATATGGCCCATCAGGGATCTCCGGACAATCAGTAACCCAGACACAGTCCCATACCACCACAGAGCCCCCCCCTCAGGAAACACCAGCACAGTACCCACCCAGTAGGCCCATACCTCTGTCCCCAGGACACATCAATCAACAGTGTGTCTACCACTACAGGGACCCCAGGCCAGCCCACAAACACAGGCCGATCAGGGACCTGGGGTCAGTGGCAGTGGGCAAACTGTTCAGGGGACAGAGGCACAGGACAACAGGAAAGCTGGGAGGACTGCTGTGGGACAGGGGGAGGACAGGCCCAGGGAACCGACTCTCCAGGAGGCACTCACTAACATCCTGGGAGCATACCACCATTCCCAGGAGACAATGGGCCAGATACTGGACAAGCTGCAGGAGACCCAGCGGCTGCAGGAGGGACAGTACCTGGGGATCAGGAAGAACTTGAAGGACATCAACTCCACCCTTGTCACCATTGCAGGGGTGCTGGCAGACATGGCCAACACCAGGGAGAGGCAGTGGCACACCACCGCCCCCCTGGCACTAGCCAAACCGATGAACAGCCTTCCACCTCCGCTGGCACTAGTGGACAGAAGGCCCTGCCACAGGAACAACAGGCCATCAGCACCCCACCCCCTGCAGAAGGAGAACCACCCCTCAAACGGTCCCGGCGATCCAGGCAGAAGCCAGAGAACATTGCCAAGACCCCCGCCAGGAAATTAGACTCTCCTGAAAGTCACCCTTGTGTCCCACTCTGTCACCCTGTCCACCTTGACTGCCATTGGTCTACGTCCTATGCCCCCTTGGACCATGCACCTGTGATATAAATAGACTGGACTCTATCCTGGACATTCCTCCACCATCACCCCAGCCCATTGCACATCCCTCTCTACTTAGTACCACTTCAATAAACACAAATAGAATAAATAAGTATGGAGTCTGTCAAATAATTGAAATATGTATTTGTTTTACAAGCTTTAAACACTTCAATACAACTGTACAGTAATGTATACATTCGAATGAGCTGTAGTTGGCTGCAGTCAACACACCAGGAGCGATAGTGGGACACAAATATCGCCAAATAGAGATGCCAAAGGATACAGTAAGTGGCCACAGACATGGGAAAATCAGCCTGCCAATGACAATGTCAAACACAAAAATGTCAATGTAAAGTAAAATTACAGTGTCTTACCTGTGTGTCATTGGAAGTATTGTCGTATTATAGTACTTCTGTTGTCCTCATCCTCATCCTCTGCCTCCTCATCTTCATTGTCCACTGAGTCCACTGCTGCCACAAGGCCATCTCCAGCCTCATCCTCCTGCAGAAAAGGCACCTGTAGACGTAAGTCAAGGTTGTGCAACATACAGCATGCCACGATGATCTGGCTCACCTTCTTGGGTGAGTAGTACACGGATCCACCTGTTAGATGGAGGCAACAAAACTTGGCCTTCAGGAGGCTGAATGTCCTTTCTATTATTCTTCTTGCTCACCCCTGTGCCTCATTGTAACATTCCTCTGCCCTTGTCCTGGTGATTCCTCACAGGGGTCAGTAGCCAGGAGAGGTTGGGGTAACCAGAGTCACCTGCAAATATCGAGGGACAACTGTTAGACAAACACTAACCCTTAGGGCCCACAACATACCCATACACCAACACCTACTGGGTGGGAACCAGGGCTCACCTATTAGCCACACCCTGTGCCTCTGAAGTTGAGCCATAACAAATGGGATGCTGCTATTCCTCAGGATAAAGGCATCATGCACAGACCCAGGATACTTTGCATTGACCTGGGAGATGTACTGGTCCACCAGGCACACTATCTGCACACTCATGGAGTGACAGCTCTTTTGATTTCTGAACACCTGTTCATTTCTCCAGAAGTGTGGGGATGACAAATGCAATATGTGTACAATAATGTTGGTGATATGTCCCATTGCATAGAAATCTGCTTGCACAGTGGCCAAATGCTTCACCTGGTGGAAAACGATGTAGCTGCGCATGTATTTAATCAGGGCAGACAACACTCTGGTCAGCACTATTGAGAACATTGGCTGAGACATTCCTGCTGCCAAACACACTGTCACTTGGAAGGAGCCAGTTGCCAGTAAATGGAGCACTGATAGCACTTGCACAAGGGGGTGATCCCGGTGGGCTGACGGATGGCAGATATCAGGTCAGGTTCCAATTGGGCACACATCTCTGTGATTGTGGCCCTGTCCAGTCTATAGGTGAGGATAATGTGCCTGTTCTCCATTGTTGCCAAGTCCACCAGGGGCCTGTACACAGGGGGGGTGTCTCCATCTCCTATTCATCCGCAGTGGTTGCAATCTAGGGGGCAAACGGTGAGCAGCTGGTCAGTATTCCATATTTCCAAACACTGCACTGCATTGCATATTGTGACTGTAACAGAATATTGTTGGATATGCCCAACTGGTGCCTATGTGTACTGTGACGCAGTTAGGCGCCATGGCCTGCTCCTCCCCTGAAATAGAGTCCGCCTGTCCTGTATAGAGCGACAGGTGGAAATGAGGCAATTCCACTGACGTTGTGCCCCGTTGCGGGAGGCGGTCGAGAACTGCTGTGCAACTCCTCATTGGATACCATTGGGCCCTATGGGTTACAGTGGCCAATGGTGATGTACACCAGCAGTGACGGTACGCACCTCCGTGGACGTGACTGCCATTTTCTATCTGTTCACTCACTTGCTACCTGACCTTCAACAGGAGAGGACCTACACTGCAAGTGCTGCTGTGACCTGTGTCTGGAACCAACCATGGCGCATGCACTGGGGAAACCGCCCATTCCTTCAATGCTGCAGGGTTGGAGAGACTGGTGGATGGGCTCCTATCCAGTTCTGAATGCTGTATGGGCACCCAGACCAACAGGTGGGCACGATGCATGGGGCATGAATGCATGGAGTGCTGTGTGTGAGGGCCTCATGTTGTGGGGGTTGGTGGAAGGACCCTGGGCAGCATGCTGCATGTATGGTGGGCAATGTCTGTGCGTAAGGGGATGTGAGGGCTATGCGTGGGCCATGAGTGTAACAGGCACGACGGTCTGACTCATACCTTTTCCTATGTGTATTTCTCTGCAGGTCTTTCTCTGCAGGTCAGAGCCCATCAAACAAAAGGCCATTTGGCGTGCCATCACCAAGGACGTGTGGACCCTGGGGGTCTACAGCAGGTGGAGCACCCACTGTCGGAAACGGTGGGAGGACCTGAGAAGCTAGGCATGTAAGATGGCAGAGGCCCAGCTGGGGGTGGCTTCCCAACGAGGAAGGGGTGCCCATCAAACCCTGCCCCCTGATGGTCTGCATACTGGCGGTGGCCTATCCGGAGCTGGATGGGCGCTTTGGGGCATCACAGCAGCCACAAGGGGGTGAGTACAGTGCCGCAATATACTACTTGCACGTGGTGGGATGGCATCCGGGTGGGGGATGTGGGCCTGCGGGTTCCCCTAGGCCAGGCTGTACATTGCAGGTTAGGTCCCATGTTTGCAGGGTCCTGATGTACAATACCTCAAACCAAGCTAGTAGGCATCGACTACTGGGAAGGTGTCTGTGGGTCTCAGGTATGCTGCAATTGGTGTTAGGTATCCCTGTTCATGGGCTGGTGACTGGCATTGTGACTGTTAGTGCATTGCCTAGTGCGTAGGGCTGCTCCCTGTGTGTGTGTGTTGTGTATGCCAATGGTGGTGTTGTTGCCGCCATTGACCAAGGGTATCCTTTGTCTCTCTCCCCCTTTTTTGTTTTGTCACCCTTTCCTTATGTGCATTAGCATCATCTGGCAGAGGAGCAGAGGCACTGGCGACGGGGAGAGCTGCATCCCATAGGGACCAGGAGGCCGAATCCACCAACGGAGAGGGCACGAGTGGGATGGAGGGCGAGGGGAGCATCACGGCGGAGATTGGAGGGAACAGTTCTGACAGTGATACCTCCTCTGATGGAAGCACCCTGGTGGTGGCAGACACCTCTGTGTACACCCAACTACAGGTACAGCTGCCACCCCACATACCAGCACCGCCCTCCCAGCGGCCCCTCAGCATGTTTCCCGTGCCCACTCACCCAGGAGGGTGGGCATCTCCTTCACCCCAGACACCTCAGGCCCTGCCCCAGTTAGCCCTGCTGCCCTGGGTGAGGAGGCTATTGACCTCCTGCAATCCATCTCTGTTGGGCAGTCAGTCATTGTGAATGCCATCCAGGGGCTGGCAGCCCATGTGCATCAAACAAATGCATTCCTGGAGGGCATTCACTCTGTCATGGCGGCCCAACAGTGATCAATCCAGGCTCTGGCTTCCTCCCTAATTGCAGCCATTGTCCCTGTTTCTAGCCTCCCCCTCCACCTTCCTCTGCCCAATCCCTTTCCCCTCAACCCCAACCTATCCCAAGCTCACAGGCAGACCAGCATGCACCCAGGACAACACACAGGAGTGGTTCAGCCAAACACAAGCAGCACACATCATCCCACAGGCATTCACACAAACACCATCCAGATGCAGACATACCAACATCCACTGTCTCCACTGTGTCCCCCCCTCCTCCTCCTCATCCACCTTCCTCCCAGTTGCATCCACACTCACACCTGCATGCACTACATCCTTATCCACTACCACCATCACGCCTAACACTACATGCTCTCACTGGCAGTCACCACCCCCACATCCATGCACACATCCCGTGTCCTCTCCCACTGTGTCTGTGCCCCGTCTTCCCAAAGTACACAAACGCAAGCACTCAGACACCCAACAGCCATCCACCTCACAACAGCATCCAGCCCATGCACCTGCACCCAAACACAGCAGACACCCCCTACAACCACTTCCTCTTCCTCCACTCCCAAACTTTCACCCTCTTCCCTCCCCAATGTCCCTAAGAAGCCTTTCCTCTCCACCCTTGACCTCTTCCCTACCACTCCCCCCGTCCTTCTCATCGGGCCCAGGTGGTCAGAACCCAGACGAGCACCTCAGCCACCCAGTCCACGGCCATAATAGTGTCGACAGCTACTGCAGGTGGGAGTGGATCCCAGGCACCAGGCAGCAACACTGACAGGGTGCCTGCACCAGGTGCATCAAGGAAGGGCAAGGAGGCACCACCAGCTGTGACAGGGAAGGGCAAGGAGGCACCACCAGCTGCGACAGGGAAGGGCAAGGAGGCACCACTAGCAGCATCTAGGAAGGGCAAGGAGGCACCACCAGCTGCAGGAGGGAAGGGCAAGGTGAAATCTTCGGCTGCTGACAGCAAGGGCATGGGGCCTGTACCAGCAGACAGGAAGGACAGGAGGCCTGGTGCTGGGACTCATTTGGAGCCCCCACCACCAACCATGGTGGTTCAGCCATCCTAGGCTGCAGGGGAAGGGCTGGAACCTCCCCCCACCACTGCCAGCACTGCCACCAGCACCACCACCAGCATCACCACCAGCACTGCCACCGGCACCACTGCCAGCAGCAGCAGCCCCAGTGGGCAGCCGTCTGAGGCTGCAGGGGAAGGTCTGGAGCCTCCCCCCACCACTGCCAGCACTGCCACAAGCACCACTGCCAGCACTGCCACCAGCACCACTGCCAGCACCGCCACCAGCACCACTGCCAGCAGCAGCAGCCCCAATGGGCAGCTGTCGGAGGCCCCAGGGGAAGGGTTGAAGCCTCACCCCACCACTGCCAGCACTGCCACCAGCACCACCACCAGCATCACCACCAGCACTGCCACCAGCACCACTGCCAGAAGCAGCAGCCCCAGTGGGCAGACGTCTGAGGCTGCAGGGGTTGGGCTGGAGCCTCCCCCACCACTGCCAGCCCCAACACCAGCACCGCCACTGCCACCACTGAGCAGCCGTCACTGCCGGTGGTCAGTGTGTAGTCCTGCCTCCATGGGCTGTTGTGCATCCCGGCCCCTGCAAATCCTGTGGGTCTGACACCCAGGTGAGAGACTGTGACCTTGCACTTCCCAAGATCTGCATCACAGGGCACAATGCCACCTCCTGAACCAGTGGAAGAAGCCATCCACTCACCCCATCCTTCCCAGGATGAAGCACACTGGGCACAAGGCCCCCTCCAAAACCAGTGGTGAAGCCATCCACTAGAGAGACTGTGGCCTTGCACTCCCCAGGACCAAGCAGTGGACAAACCACCCACTTGAGAGACTGTGGCCTTGCACTCCCCAGGACAAAGCACAGGGCATGTTACCCCTTCAGAGCACGTGGGCAAAAAACCCACTTGTGAGACTGTGGCCTTGCACTCCCCAGGACCAAGAAGTGGGCAAACCACCCACTTGAGAGATTGTGGCCTTGCAATTTCCAGGACCAAGCAGTGGGCAAACCACCCACATGAGAGACTGCGGCCTTGCACTTCCCAGGACATCGCACAGGGCATGTAGCCCCCTCCAGGGCCAGTGGTGTTGTACCATCTTCTGGCTGAGGTGCACCCCCATCCCCTCTCCCCCTGAGGTGCCTGTGTATTTTCTACCTGATGCCCCTACAGTGTTCTCTCCGTGTTGTTGCAGGAGTGAGGTGGTCCCTTGCCCTATATGATGTGGCCCTGTGGCCCACGGACATTGAGGACTGGGCAGTGTCCCTACATTTGTACATATGTATATGCGTTTGGATTTTGATGCATTTATTCCTAGTATTTTTTCGTATTACACTCACTTTCTTCAAATCATTTTTTCTTTGCATTGTTCCTGAGGGGTACGGGGTGGAAATGTAATGTTTGTGCATCTGATTGTGTGTATGGTGTTGGGGGTTGGGGTGTTGCGTGTTGCGTGTGTGTGTCACTCTCTTTTTCCTACCCCCTCCCTTGTGTGCTAGGCAGCAGTACTCACCGTTGTTGTCTTCGCCAGCGTTGCTGCTCATAATGCAGGAAAAGGTAGATGGGCATGGGAAATATGTGCAGCTCGGGCTCCATGGCATTGTGGTTGTCCCCTGAGTCTCCAGAGGTGAGTCTTTTGACTTCTGTGTTCTGTTTCCGCCGTGCTTTTGATGTCATTGGTACCACCCCAGAAAAGGTGGTAGATAGGCCTGTCATAATAGTGTGGGCAGTACATTGTCTTCCACCTGGCTGTTGGCAGGTACCACTATGGTGCTTTTTGATACCGCTGTGCGGTCAGTGTGTTAAAGTGGCTGTCTGTCTGAGCGGTTTCCGCCGTGGTCATAATTCCATTTTTGTTACCGCTGGCCTGTTGGTGGTATTACCGCCGCTTTATCACCGACCGCCAGAGTTGTAATGAGGGCTTGTGTCTCTCTAAAGGACTGGCAGAAGAGTGACTATCTGCTGCCATGTGGCCGAGACAAGCACTTGCCTAAAGGAGCAGAGACACTCCACTGCTGTTTGCCGGAGATCGACACCTGCCACTGAAAGTGTCTCTGAAAGAGAAGCAACTCTCCCCTGCCATGTGCCCAAGCCGGCACTAGCCCCGGCAAGTGTCACAGAAGGAGGAGTGACTCTATACTGCTGTGTGCCCAGGACCAGAATTTGTGTTTGCGAGCATTCTGGAGTCGGGTGCTCTCTCTCCAGCCTCAATACAGCTGCGCAGCCGTGCGCTTTATTACCGCCTAGGAGCGGGGTTACCACACAGCAGCTGGCCTATCATAAACAAGTACAGTTTACCGGGTCTGTGAGATCCCTTTGTTGGTCCACAGGATCCTGAGAAGTTGGGAAGGGAGAGAAGGTGACACACTTGTCTCTCTGATAGGCAGAGAGGATCGCTACAATGCATTAAACATTTATTGTATCCATCCTAAAGAAACTATCATAAAACCTTTATTATGCGCCCTGTAAATTCTTAAAGCACTGCTTTGCATATATTTCTACAATAATCATATCTCTTGATTTTTTAATTGGATTTTTGTTTTTGTCTTAATCTATTCAGATAAACCTACTCTATTTTTCTAATCCAGTGTGGTCTTTTTGTGGTGTTTTGATAGTGTCTATTGTGTGTGTGTTGCACAAATACTTTACACAGGGGAACAGCTATTACAACGCAACTGTTACCACAATATCCTTTACCACGCATGCGTCATTACCATGAATAAACTTTGCCATGCATACCATTGCAACAAATTATAATGTAAAGGTATACATGGTAAGGGCTATGCATGGTAATGGAGGTAAAGGCTATCGGTGTCATTAGAGGAAATTGAGAGATCCTTCCGTTTCCTCTGAACGACCTGTGCTGTGCCCCAGAGGAGCTGGCTCTTAGTTTTAGTGAGGGAGGTAAGGGGGATTGGACCTGGGGTGGCTGGGGGGGTGGAGGAGTACTGTTTTAGGGCTTGGGCAGTGGGGGGAGTACGGTTTTAGGAGGGGGCATTTTAGTGAGGAGGCAGGAACGTTTTTTGGGCTTGGGGAGGGGGAGGTTTTAGGGCTCAGGGCGGGGGTGAGAGGGATGGCGTTAGGGCAGGGAACAGGTAGTTTTTAGAAGGGCTGAGGAGAGGATGGGGGTTGTTTCAGGGACCACATTTAGGACTCGAGGCAGGGGTCAGGGAAAACCTTTACCATGCATATGCCTTTAACATACATGCATTAACAGTGTATTTTTTTATGAAGACATGCGTGGTAAAGGTTATGCGTGGTAATGGCATTCTCATTATAACGCATGCGTAGTAACGCATGCATTGCAACAGAATGCGTTGTTTATATCGGACATGTAGAAGTCTGAGTTTAGATGTTTTAATGTGAGTAGTTCAGAAAGATCCCACTCAGGGCAGTGCCTTTCTGTACTCTACCATCTAAATTATAACAGTAATTGTGGAAGCACCTCATTGTCAAAGCTATGAAGTGCCACTCACAGATTCAACACAATCTATACTGTAGGGCCAGTTCGTTTTTTTACAATAGTTTCTCTCCGATGTCACTGAGTGTGACTTCTGTTGCCCACTCGTTTGTGACATGTTTCCGTGTCATACTCGTGTCTTGTTTACATTTGTACAGGAGGTGTATTGTAATGGAATAGTCACCAGCAGGACACGCTGAGTAATGCTCGTGTCTATTTCAGAAAATGCATTGCACGTAGAACGTGCTTCCTAGAACACTTCAGAACACTGCTGTGATGATCTTAATAAGATGTATGTCAGCATTCTTAGTACCAATTAATATGCAAACTGATGATTACACATATAAAAGCATATGTATGCCTAATTAAAATACTATGCCACATATGAATACATGAACTAAAGGCACACTTTTATGAACTGTTGTAGGGAGACAGAAAGCGCCCATTCCAGTAATATGTCAAGGATGTATCCTCTCATGTAACTGATGTATCACCGCAGGAAATGGCACAAGAAATATGAAACACTGGGGTCACTACTATGTTCAGGGAACTGACAGGAGACCCAAAACTCAGAGCCATCCCTAAAAAGGAGAGGGCCCTTACTCACCAAGGTGACATGCTTCACCATCGGGTCCTTTATCACCCTGGTGACAGCCCACAATGGGCTCCAACAGAATCTCTTTGAGGTATTTTCTTTTTTCATGCCTTATGTCGAAAAAGAAGCCCAGCTTCAAAATGTTTTGGGGAGTGGAGAATGCCCCTCATATGGCTAATAATCTAATGCTATATAGACTGTTCAATGAACACCTCTACGCTATCTGTTGCATCCGCCAAGAAAAGACAGGTTCTACGATCATAGTTAGAAAGGACATTGTTAAATGTTCAGAAGGTCATCATCAAAAGGTCCAGGAGAGCTGCCAGGTCCCAGTTACTGACCAGGATTCTGCCAGGAACATTCAACTAAGGAAAAGCAATAACATAAAATACATTCCAGCACAGAACAACATGAGAAGACTGCGATAGAAAACAAGAGCAACATATCCTTGCTTCTTAAATTCGTTCATACTATCATCTGCCAAAGCCTTAGTCCTCCTGATAGCCATCCATGTTTCTCTTTGAATTTTTGAATTTTGACGTGATCCCATGTGGCACTACAATTATAATTACATTCACTTACTGTTAATAACACTTTTAAGTTTATTAATTATTGCTGTGACAAGGTGTTTTTCCTGTGAATTTTGCAAAGTTTAGGATTTTTGCTTTTCACAGGGTTATCAAATACATCGTTTTATGTTAGTCTTCGCTCATGAAAATTTGTGTACAGACCTTTTCTCTGCAGGTTTACATTTACAGAGTTTATCTAGCAAAATTGGAACATGCATGATGAAATGTTATCAATGTGTTACCCTATTACAACATATAATTTCACAATTTTCACACAAATGTGGCAAAGCAGAAACCTCTATAACCACAGCATAGTTACAAAGGGTTCCATAGATATTCATGAATATTATAAAAAGACAAACATTACAATTTCTCACATCTCTAATTAGAAACTATTTTTAATTATTGTTTTAAAATGGTTCTTGAAATAGAGTAGGTATTTGTTAGTCTTTGCACAGTAAATACACAACAAGATAAATATCAATTTAATGAATTCATGAGTGGCATATTTCCATTGAAAACATATTTTACAACCCCTTAAATTTCACGTTTAACTCTGTCGTACTTTCAGGTTTTTTTTTTTTACCTTCTAATTGGGTATCCTTAAGAAACACCACTTTTGCATTTTTGACACCAAGGAATTGTATAGCATTAGAATTTGGATACTAATTCTGCTTCTGTTATTTAAATACACTTGATACAATTCAAAAGGTCATTAAAAATATATGTATGATTACTTCTCTTTAGTACTACTTCACATACTCATAAATTCAATTCACAAAGTAAAACTTGTCGATCTATGGCTGAGCCTTTTCTATCTCTCATGTGCATAGTTTTCTGCTAAAAGTGTGTAGAACTACACACAATTATACCTACATGTATGGGAGTAGCAAAGGAAAGGGTATTGTCCTTCCTCTCCGTTGGACAGACCATCAAGTTATCAGTTTGAGCATTCCTTCTTCTCACCTCAATTCTAACAAAAACCAGGTTCTTCAGAATTTTGTCACTTGCAGGAACGTGGAGAAAATTACTTTAACCAATTTAGAACAGACACTATACTCATCTCAGTACAGCGTGGCCACCTCCTTAGGCTTCTCTGCTGATAGTTTTCACATGTGGATCACGTCCTCTTTGGACAACATCACCCCTATGACGAATAAAAAAATAAATATCTGCACCTTGGTTCTCAGCAGAACTTAGGGAGTTGAGACAGGAACGCCATAGACAGGAATGTAGGTGGAATTCCACCTGCAATCCTGAAGCAAAAATAATGAAAAAGAGGAGCATAGGACTCTGTTGTTGCGCTACAAGCAGGCAATACAATCTGCCAAAACAGTGCACTTTACGGGAAAATATTAGGGAAGCGAGTAATTACTCTAAACAGTTGTTTAAAGTGGTCAATGATTTGTCAACTCACCCTTCTCAGATTCGGGCACCCTTCTTGCAAGATTTCTGCAATGGTATGGCGCACTATTTTCAGCAAAATGTTTTAGATATCTATTCCACCTTTGAACTCTCTCTGATAGTTGATTCCTCGCCTAATGGCTTGTGCTCATTCAGACACCAGCTCCTTGAATTCTCTTCCATCTTCCTACAACAGACCAAGGAGCTGTTATTGAGCATTAAATCGGGAACTCCAGAGGATTTGACTTCTGCCAAACTATTCCATCTGGCTCCGGACCCAATTGGTGACTTTCTGCATAACACATTTATGAGCATACTGTAAACTGGAGTATTTCCTTCTTCATGAAAGTAAGCAATTGTCACACCATTGCTGAATCTAATGTAGATCAAGAAGATTTCAAAAACTACCACCTCATTTCCCTACTTCCCTAGCCAGCAAAGATTTTAGGAAAATGCATTATCTTAGAACTTGTGAAGTTCATTGAAGCACAAGGCTTCTTGAATCCATCACAAAATGGATTCAGAGCTAGCCACAGCACAGAAACTGCCCTTGCAATAGTATCAGAGAACATCCGCCGACAGGTTGATTGGGAGGAGGGGGACTGGGAGGTCGCCATTCTGCTAATTCTGGACCTGTCCACTGCATTTTACGTGATCTGGCTGGCACTTCTGATTCAATGCCTAGAGTACATGGGGCTTTGTGTCCTGGCTCTCAGTCTATTATCATCCTACCTCACGGATAGAGTTCAAATGGTCGGCTGTGGGGGTGTTAAGACAGAGACTTTTTGCCTTCCACGTGGTGTCCCTCAAGGACTGACTCTCAGTCCAACCTTTTTTAATGTACATGTTGCTCCTCTGGCACCTCTGGTGCACTCCTTTGGATTCAAAGTACAGTCGTACACTGATGACACCCAAATTATTGTGTCCATCTCTAAGAACTTAACCTCAGTTGCTGAGAATTTCAAACAATGTATGTCCATCATTAGCAAATGGATGAATGATAATGCCCTGAAACTTAATGCTGACAAGACAGAGGTGCTGATCTTTGGTGCCCAGGATACAGTTTGGTCCAACATCTGCTGGCCAGAGGAATGTGGGCCTCTCCCCACCCCAATTAATTCAGCTTAGAACCTGGGTGTTGAATTTGACAATGTGCTCAGCTTTGAGAATCAGGTCAACTGTACGGTGAGTACATGTTTTCACATCATCAGAATCCTTAGGAAAATGTTCCCTTGTATTCAAGAAGACTTACTCCAGTTGGTTGTCATTGCACTTATTACATCACAGTTGGACTTTTGCAACTCTCTCTATCTTAACATCAATGCCTCTTGTACTGACAAATTCAAGTGGTGCAGAATGCAGCTGCTCACCTTATTTTGAACATACTCAGGCATGTATTGCTTAGGGAGGGCCTACAGTCCCTTCATTTGCTCCCTATAAAAATTAGGATTATTTTTAAGGTCTTATGTATGACCTTACTCGTCTTACACCAGAAAAGCTCAGACCAGTTGAATTCTCTATTCCACTGGTATTCTCCTGGCAGACTCCCCAGGTCATCTTCTCATAAAATGGTGCATGTGCCTATATTTCACAAAGCAGGGTGGGGTAGGGCACTTTCAGTGGTGGCTGTTAATTTCTGGAACACCCATATTATATTGGCCCACATCGCCGTTGTGACGTCGCTCAGGATTTTCAAGAAACAGTTGAAAACATGGCTCTTTAATCTTAATCTTTTTTAGGTACAGTCTCTGTTGTGATCTGGGCTTTTTTACTTAGTGCTTTGACACCCTCTGGTTTAGTGCACTGTACAAATTTCAACTACATACATACATACATACATACATACATACATACATACATACATACAGGTAATATTTAGTAAAGGAAGAGCAATTATAAAATTAAAGATGAGAAACAAAGGGACATGCAAATACAAAAGTAAACCTACAAAATGGTAAACTAGTTGCTCTTCATAAAGGTTACACCCACATCTACTCAAGAAGTACTGCAGCCCTAATATACAAATGTTCTCTAGCCAAGCCTTGTAGTAAATCACACACCACACAAGGCCTTTCACAGGTCGAATACGGGTATCACATAGAAATCTTTGTAGGTGGGGAATAAGAATACAAGGATAAACATTACTCAGCAGACACCTCTACAAAACATATTGCAAAAATGTGAAAAGAATGCTATACAATGACTTAAAAACAAAAAAATTCAAATCAGCTTACACATTATAGACACAAAATTACAAATATGGTTGTACACCTACATCCCTTAGACTTGCAGGTTTAGCAAACCAGCAGTTTCCCGGGGGCCATGAGAACTGCCAGTGATATAACACACCATTACTGTCAAGTACTTCCACTTTCACCTTCTGTAGTAATGGAGTCCAATACACAAGAAAAGATATGATAGAAGGTGAACTGTTGACTAGAAGATGAAGCAGAGTAATTGCCACACCATGCTGGCAGGTAAAACAGAACAGGAATGCCTTTCAACGGTCAGAGATGCTCACAACATAATCTCAACTAAGAACACTAAAAGTTACCAAGGTAACAGGACAAAGGCTGTAGACAAGAAATATAAAAATAATCCAACCATTCAAAACATATCACATAACCAAACACAGACCAAATCCCGTGTGGATTACATACAAAGAATTATAAAACACTACTTACAAAAATGCATTATTCCCTCAACTCCAGCACCCAACACAACAATAAATTCCAAATAAATCACATTCATATCTCAATGTTATTATCTTAAAAACAAATGTATACTAAAAAACTGGTAAGGTAAGGAACACAAATCCCGAACCACCAACCCCTGAAAATCATTTCCATTATAGGCCCCCAATAACTGTGAGAAAGCCAATAACAATTGGATATTCTTATCTACAGCCATGAGGAAGTTCATATGAAATGAATGAAATGCGTTGGCTGTCTTCATGTTCAGATGAGGAAATAAAATAATTGAAGTTTTCAAATTCAAGCTTGGACATTTGACATTTCTTGTGATGTGGGTGCTCCATTTAATTTTTTGTGCTTAGAGTAAATTTCTGCTTTTGCAGCCAAATCAATGAGCGGCAGATGCTGGGGAATGAGTGCACCACGTGTTGATATTAGGAACTGTTAAGGAAGTGCGATCTGGAGTGTCCGCCGTTCTTGGGGATGAATTAGTTGCTGTAGTAGAGTCCACCTCAAAGGAAAAGATATGATAGAAGTTGAGCTGTTTGTTAAAAGATGAAGCAGAGAGTCTTCCAACTGTTGAAAATGTTCATAACATAATCTTAACTTCTAAAAACACTAAAGCTAGCTAAGGTAACAGAACAGAGGACACCTTCCTTTTTTAACCATGCTAGCGTGACAAACGCTTTTGGTGCCTTACTTTGTGTGGTGTGCTTCAAGATCCCATACAGAAATGTAAGTAAGCATGCTTTTTGTTTATACAGTGTTTTTAAATACTGTTAGACCTGGCATCCTTGGTGTAGTCTCCCCTGTCTTTTTGTCTCGCTTCCTATGCTGTGACTGTGTTCTGGATGTTGTTTTTGCTGGTTTTTGATGCTCTGGACACTTCACCACTGCTGACCAGTGCTAAAGTGCAAATGATGTCTGTGTAAACTATATGTGTAATTGGCTTTTTTATGACTGGCACAATTGGTTTACCAGTAAGTCCCTAGTAAAGTGCTCTAGAGGTGTCCAGGGCCTGTAAATTAAAATATTTTAATGGCCCTGCAGCACTGATTGTGCCACCCACATGACTAGCCCTGTAACATGTCTCAGACCTGCCACTGCAGAGTCTGTAGGTGCAGTGGTAAACTGACAATTCGACCTGGCACTTGCTAGGCCTAAACCTTCTCTTCATTTTGTGTACATGGAAGGCACCCTAAGGTAGGCCCTAGGTAGCCCCATGGGCTGGGTGCAGTGTATGGTAAAGGTAGGACATGTCCTGATGTGTTTTACAGGTCCTGACAGTGAAATACTGCAAACTTTGTTTTCCATTGTTGCAAGAACTATCTCTCTCATAGGTTATCATGGGGACTGCCTTTAATTATCTTTTAAGTTCAGTTTCCTCTGGGAGCAGATAGAGGAGTGGACTTTGGTGTCTCTGAACTCACAATTTAAAAATACATAGGGGGTTATTCTAACTTTGGAGGAGTGTTAATCCGTCCCAAAAGTGACGGTAAAGTGACGGATATACCACCAGCCGTATTACGAGTTCCATAGGATATAATGGACTCGTAATACGGCTGGTGGTAAATCCGTCACTTTTCCGTCACTTTTGGGACGGATTAACACCTCCTCCAAAGTTAGAATAACCCCCATAGTTTGGTAAAGTTGGATTTTAGATTGTCAGTTTGAAAATGCCACTTTTAGAAAGTGAGCATTTTCTTACTTAAACATTCTGTGCCTCTGCCTGCTTGTGCATTCCATGTCTGGGTCAGACTGACAGTTGGGCTGTTTGTGAATTCCCTTGAGACAGTGACACAAAGGGAACTGGGGTGTAGCCTGCATATCCTGATGAGTCTTCTGGGCTAAAGTGGGGCAGGAGGGGCCAACACACCTGAAAGAGCTATGCCTGTCTTCATACAATGCAGTCTCCAACCTCCTGGTGTGTGTCTGGTGTCAGGCCTGGGCAAAGCAAGACCTTGTGAACAACAGAGACTTTCCTTTAAAGTCTGCCTACTTCAAAGGCAGAAAGGAGTACAAGTAGTACACCCAAAACCCCAGACTTTTAGAACACTTCTGGATCAAGGAGAACCTCTGCCAAGAAGAATAGCTGAAGAGTTGCAGGAGGAGTTCTGTCCCTTTGCTATGTGTGCTTTACTGGCAAATACTGGACTTTTCTGTGTATCCTGCTTGTGAAGTTTCTCCAAGGGCTTGGACAGAGCTTGCCTCCTGTAAAGAAGTCTCAGGAATAGCAAAGACTTCACCTACCAGCCTCTGGGTTCACTTGCTGTGGACTCTAACTCGCTAGGTGGTGCCTATTCCAGTTTCTGGGCTCTTGGGAGTGAAAGTTGGTTAAAAATCAGAAAAAATAAGTGCACCAACTCCGGACGATGCCAGGACTGATCTGCCAGGGGTTTCTGCTGGACTCCACGACACTGCCTGCAACCGAAGCTGTGGTCACTGCTGGAGTGCAGTGACCCCGGTCGACCCTGCATGTCTGAAGCCAACGCAGCCCCGCTGAAGTCCACAACTCCATGAATCCCGAAGTGCCATGTCTCCGATGTCCGTGACACCCGACTCCGCCACGGTGCCTGCAGCCCCATGTCATGATAACAACCCCTGAAGGCACCCAACTCGTCTTGACCGCTGGACATCGACCCCGCCGGAGCATAAGGAACTGATGCTTTGCACAAACACTGCCTCTCTCTACTGCTCTGCAGCAAAGACCTGATGACTCACACCGATACCTCCGCTCTGCAGCACCAGAACCGACGCCGTTCCAGATCCAGCGATGCCTTGATCCCTAACTCCTTACACCGGCTTGTTTCGGAATTTTAACAAGGTATTGTACCTCGGGGTCGGTGCCATTGGCATCGGGCTGGTGGGAATAACTCCAATGCGACAACATGATAACACCAAATTGAAGCATTTGTGTTTCTAAGCACTATATTGAAGTTTAATCTTTGAAAATTCATAACTTTGCTTGTGTATGTTGGATCTTTGTCATTTTGGTTTGTTTTACTCAGATAAATATTGGCTACTGTTCTAAACTGGTGTTGAGTGGGTTTGCAGTGTTTTCACTGTGTTACTGTGTGGGTTGGCACAAATATTTTACACATTGCCTCTCTTATAAACCTGACTGCTTGTGCCAAGCTCCCAAGGGGGTGAGCAGGGGTTATCCTAGGTGACTAGTTATCCTCTGACCAGAGTGAGGGTCCCTGCTTGGACAGAGTACATACAGACTACCAATCAGAGACCCTATTTCTAACAAATACTTTTCCCAATATATTCTAGTGTGTATTATAAATATGGATGTATTTGCAGCAATTAGCAAAACAACAGGACTGTGCACCATTGTTGGATGTACTATTTTGCTGTGCTTCCAAATATTGAACAAAGGAGTGTCCCAGAAAAAGAGCACCTTGAACACAACCTACTGACTATCTTTATCTCAATCTGTATGTGTATATATAAGATATGAATTGTTCCTTAAAAGATTACAATTGTTATAGACAGTTACATGTTGATAAGGACGTTGATGAACCAAGCTCTGACATTCATCTGGTGTGAGAAGCCAGTCCACAAACTATAGTAGAAGGTGAGAAGAAGCACAAGTCTTGCAAGGTGTCAATTAAGAGTTGATGATGAGACACAGACAGTGTCACCTTTCCTTTGAGAAAGAACATTGTCTCAGTACATGCAGATTAGAGAGGATTGGGGCAATGGCAAGCAACAACAGTCTACATTGCACTTATCTCTAGAGTGTGGTTGTGACAGTCATAGCAGTAGCACATACCTAGATGGGTTTCAGGATTGTATGGTATTGTTTGTCTGAGTTGTGGCCTTTTACCTGTCAAAGTGCCCCTTCTGCTGTTAACCCTCTCAATGCAACATACATAAGGACTGTAGGAAGGTAAGGTAGAATGGGTCAAAATTAATATTTCTTGCTTTATCTGTGTATTTATAAGGGGACACACTATGAGTCAATATGATGTCGGGGAAGTATGCTTATATGTGAAGGTGTACAGGGTGGCATGAGTTGGGAGTCACAGGGTAGGAAATATTTGAAGGTCTATTCATCTTACGTAGCTGACATTAGGACAAAGCAGAGATTTTTTGCTTCTTGCACGGGCGAATGTTCTCAAGCTGCTAGCGAGCTTGCGTGACATTTCGCACTTGCTCAGACTGCTTCTGGCCACAACGGTGCTGAAAAAGTACCACTTGCAAATGCACATCAAGTAAATTTTCTATCCAAGAGGCAGCTAAAGCTACTCCAAAATAGGTTTTAAGTGGATTTTCTTCTCTAATGAACAGTTCAAGTTGTTTTTTTATTGTGAGAAGCCGTTTTGTTACTTTTCTTTTCCAACAGGAAGGAAGTGCTGCAGAGACCCCTACATTCTATTCCTGTCCAGAGGCTCCTCCCAGTACTTTGTCCATCTCCCGGTCACTTTTCATTTGGATTTTGAGGTGAAAGGATCACCCTCTTTGTCTTCTGATATATACCATTTCTTTGTTCCCCATGCCTCCTTGCTCACTATTGTTGTTTGACCACATGACCGGTGGCCATTTTGTGCATCCAGCAATTGTGTTTTTGACATAGGATTGCTTGTGTTCTTTGTTTTCCATGCCTCCTTGCTCTATGTTGTTGTTTGACCATGTGGCTGGTGGCCATTTTGTGCATCCAGCTAGGGTGCTTTTGCCATAGGATTGCATGTGGTCTTTGTGTTCCATGCCTCCTTGCTCACTGTTGTTGTTTGACCATGTGGCTGGTGGCCATTTTTTGCATCCAGCCATTGTGTTTTTGCCATAGGCTTGCATGTGTTCTTTGTTCCCCATGCCTCCTTTCTCGCTATTGTTGTTTGAGCATGTGGCTGGCTGTCATTTTGTGCATCCAGCAGGTATGTTTTTGCCATAGACTTGCATGTGTTCTTTGTTCTCCATGCCTCCTTCCTCGCTATTGTTGTTTGACCGGTGGCTGGCAGCCATTTTGTGCACCAAGCCAATGTGTTTCTTGCCATAGGCTTGCTTGTGTTCTTTGTTTCCCATGCCTCCTTGCTTGCTGTTGTTGTTTGACTATGTGTCTGGTGGCCATTTTGTGCATCCAGACAGTGTGCCCTTGCCATAGACATGCATGGGTGGATGTGATGCCAGTTATTAATATGCTTGAAGATCATTGCAGGATAGGTATACTAAGAATATGATTTTGATGAACAGCGCTTATACTATTACATGCTTTTTTGCATTTTTTATTTTGCACTTCCTTTCCACACAATAGGTTTCTTTCTTCTCTTCCTCCCGTACAAACATCGGCAATTATTGATCATTTGTTGAATTTAATTTTTTAGTTTATTTTTCTATAATTTTAATGTTTTCTTTTTTTTAATATTTGAGATTTGTACTTTTTAAAAACTATTTATTCTTTCAATTTATTTATTTAATTCTGCATTTTGCCTCCATCCATACATCCATTGACCATAGGTGCACAGCTGCGCTACAGCATTCAGTTTCTTTAGGTGTGTAAGTCCATTTTCTCCTGGACATCCTGGTTGCTGTGAACTGGAGACACATCAGGAGCATCATTTATTTTTTTAATGATTATTCAATTTTCCCTGTACCACCTACCCACCATTGTTTTTTTAAGGATTATTCCATTTACCCATGCACCTCTCTGACTACCACCGGTGTCTCCTTTAAAATAGATAGAGATAAAGCAAAGAGCTATTACTGTATGTTGTGTTACCTGATTTAAAATGAAATTTTATGATACGGTCATGGTGTGGTTTGACTTTACAATGTTTGGATAAGTTGTTATTTATTACATAAGAAACCAACCACGCTAATATTGCATTTGTCTGTACTATTTCAACCTGCAATAATGCCACATTTCACTAACTACATGTTTTTCTTGCTTGGTTGCTTTTAGGTGCACAAGAGAAGAGAGACATCACCCCCAGTACTGCCAAAGAGAAGGCCTGCGTAGTGATTTCAGTCCTCTAATCTCTTCAGCTTGTGCAGCTTAGTGCCACTGTGAACTGAGAGCTTTAAGATGGTCCCAGAGAAAGTGATCAGTGAGAAGAAGCAGCTTTCCACCACAGGTGTGCCGATCACAACCTTCTTTGGGAGATGTGTGCCTGTCACACCAGCCTCCGGGAAGGAACCTGGGAGCAACACTCCTGCATCACCAGCACTACCCCAACCTTAGCCCAAGTCCATGACTGTCAGTGAGGCAAACACTGCAATCATGGTGACACTGATGAGCAGTGACATTGAATTGGATTTATCCCTTCCCCAAAGTAGTACCCAATCGATACAGGAAACAGAGCAAAGCAGGCAGTAGCTGCAGCCAGCAATAGTAGATCTTCCTGAAGTTAGAGTAGGACAGGAGGTTGAACTTCCTGCTGAGCAGGAACCTCCTCTTTTCGAATCATTGGCTCCCAGATCTCCTGCAAGAAAAAGAAAGGGTACTACTCCACCATCTTCTCCAAGCACCACCTTCGATGACAGGGACATGGAGTGGACCCCGGCAGGGACTGGGAGATGCCAGGAGAGGCAAGGGAAAAGAAAAGTTCCTTAGAATCATGGAAGGGGCTGATGAGAAGGATGATAATGAGGAGCCAGTCATTTTGGAATCTGGTGGAGAGGAGTCCAACATTACTATTCAACCTGTTCCAAGGGATGTGGCACAGGTAGCATCACCAGTCCCCATATTTGTAAGCCCCAGCTCACACCTGCACCAACCCCTACCTCAGTAAAAGTGTGCACTGCAGAAAGGCAATGGAGAACACACACACCTATCTCCAGTTCTTCATCAGGCATTGGCAATGGCCCACTAAGAAAGTACTCCTACCCAGTTTGGGACTTTTTATAGTTAGCAAAAAGGAGGAGAACATTGCAATATGCTCCATTTGCCTCAATGAGTATTAGTCGAGGTGAGCCTGGTGTGCATTATGGTACTAGAGGCTAAATGACCCATAAAAAAACATATTGAGTGAAAATTTACCTTTGCAGTCTAGTCCTTTTTTGGGTTCTTCAGAGCCCAGTCGCTTTAGTTAACAAACACAAACCTATATAGCGTAGGGCAATTCATTTTCTTTACTTGTTCTTCAACAGCAGTGCTCCACATGTCTAGCTCGTGTCGGACTGGGATGGAGTTATTGAGAGTCAGGAGGAGGATGGAAGGACTCAGGGCAGGATTATCTCACCAACAACGGCTAGAATAAGGGAGTTTTTGACTTCAAATCGAAACCATGACTCTGAGGCTTAGTACTCAACTATGTGGAATGGAGAGAGGTGTGTTGATTTGGGAAATGCTGATGAGTGTGTATGTTTCACTGGTGGCAAAAGTGAAACTCTGAGTCCTCTTGTTTTTTGCTCTGCCTCTGAGTCTTCTGGGTACACTTCTCCTGAAGCTTACCTTCCTTCTGTCTTTCCCCTTGACTCTACTATACAGTTTTTGTTTTGCAATCCTCAGGCCTTCTCCTCTCCTGCACAAATGAAAGGTGAAAGATGAGCTCAACACTCCTGCTTACTTATTGGACCGGTCTTGAGACAGGCACCCAAGAGTGATGGACATCGTCAGAAGTATGCAGCTGCACAGTCTCTGGGCAGAAATACTGTTTGCAATGCACTTAACACTTAACAGAACTGTGTCATACTCATCTCTTCATTTCATTCCACAGCAGATTGATGATAATGATATGCTGCTCAACACCCTGACAAATACTGTTGTCGTGTTGTGTTTGACCTTGTTACACCTATCCCCAAATCCCCTTTCCCACCCATTCACCAAACCCCTTACCCACTTCCCTTGTGCTGTGTGATTATTGAGGTGTGACTTAATTTACACAAAATAGATCCCACACTTGGTGGGGTGAATGTGGTTAAATGCGACACCAACTCACGGCGGGATCTTCTATTACCTGAGCAATTGCCCACACAATAGCCTCACTTACCCAACCACACATGAGTAAGAAAGAATGTCACTCCTCATGTTATGCATAAATAAACTGCTTAACCTTGTCAACTATAAAGTACAGACTTTGAGTAAATTTTTCATGACTTGAGGATTTCATAACTTTGGTTTTCAAATTCTATGCTCACCATTGCTCCAAATAATTTACTATTACCAGTCTTTGATATGAGATATTCTTTGATTTGTCATGGTGGTAGTAGCCTGTCCTCAATCTTTCGAAAGCTATACTATAAATGTATTCTCAGTTTTTCTTTCAATTTGGTTACTTGTGGTCCTTTTGTTTAATGCTATGGTTGGTGATCACCTAGGTTGGAGTGGGACCTCAGTGTGATGCCTTCCCTGTTAGCGCACTACTACTACCATAAAGAAGGCACCTTGGGAAACCCTTCAGTAAGGTGTTGGATTATGGAAGATCGACAAAGGGAGCAGATGTCAGCCATTACTTCATCTTTTTAGGTAAGAGAACTATGGGGTTGAAGTGTACTAATTTACCTACTAGGTAACTAACTTGTACTGCAGATGGGGTGTTTGTTTATCTATGTTTCTGTAGACAATATAGGGGATAGCACATATCCTCCTAACTGGTATACACGAAGAGGAATATATTAAAAAGACAGGCTTTGCAAAAAGGCATTAGTGTAAAGTTAAAGTAAAACACAAAAAAAACCTTCAGACATAAAGGTGATTATAAAAATGTCCACTTTACTAACATATAAAAATTAAATAATAAAATGTAAAACCAACCTTCTCCACCCACAACAGACCCACCCCTCCCTAAATCTTTTCCCATTCCCAACCAATGTCCAAAATAAATGTCCAAGCCCAAATGAAGTGTCCAATATCCATAAGAAAAACACCCTTCCCAAATTCCCACCCTCTCCACCCACAGCAACTTCCTCCCATCATACGAACATTTGAAAAAGGGCTAAAAGAGGGCATTTTGTATGAGGGTCTAAATATATGTTCAATGCGGGCCTCGATGCATGCCATCCCACGGCCCAACTGTGCCAGCTTGCGCACAACACAGAGATTTGAGAGCTGGTCTGAAAGGGGGGCAGCATAGGGACGAGAAGCTTCAGCTTGTCAACACCGCTGGTATGGTCTAGAAGCTGGAGGTGCAGCTGGTTGACTGATAGAACTTTGCCCAGGTCTAAGAGCAGGGGCATGTGCCGGGCCCTCCTCATTCACCAGCCACTAGTAATGTACCCTGGAGGCCTCCAGCCTCCTGGTGGTCTCTAGCCTCTGCTGCTGGAGCCAGGCTGTGATCTCCTGTGTGGTTGGTGGTGGTGGTAGACTAGCAGGAGCAGCTTTATTAGAAAGAAAAAAATATAAAAATACAAATTGTTAAGAATGTTCTGTGCAAACACTTTTTAAAAATAATACATAATGCCACAGTATAAGTACATTGCTGCTGGTCCCTTAGGGCCACTGGAATTTTTGTTGTAACACATGCCTCAGAAACCCACTGACTGGCTGAAAAGAGGCAGCATAATATTAAAAAAGACAGAGTGTTTTTTTTCTGGCAAAGGAATTCCTAACAAATTAAACCACAGGCACCTTGTATGGAAAAAATTAAAAGAAACTTTGTGTAATGAGTGAAGCCTCATCCACCATGGAGTACATGTATTCTATTCTTGTTGTGCTAAGTGACTGGAAGCATTCTAGTTAGCACATCGGGTAGACTACACATTTGCTAGTCTCTGCAGTCTGCAGCTGAGGCAGCTGCATTGGACAAAAAAATAGTCCTTGATTCCAATGGCCCTGTTCTTCTTCAAATGCCTTTCAATTCTACCCTAACTACAAAGAGGCAGATGATGATTATATGTCATACATGTCATGTATAATATGCGGATAGTAGATATCATGTCTGGGGTAAGTAGATGGTGGGAAAAGTGATGCCCTGCTGTACAGGGAAAGGAATGGGATATATAGATTTTTTTGTGCACATTCGTCATCCGCAAAACACAAAATCACAGACATTTAATCCCACTTTATTTCCTTGCCTCACCCTCAAACACAAATTATTTAAATCAAATACGTTCACTTGGCATTAAAGGAAAGAAAAGGAAATTTGACTTAGGGACTGATTGAGAATAGAATTTGGCAGAGGGGATAGTCCATCACAAACATGATGGATATCCCGTCCGCCTATTACAATTTGTAATACGGCAGACGGGATATCGGTCATGTTTGTAATGCAGTAACCCCCTCTGTCAAACTCTCAGTCAGGCCGTTAGTCTGCTACATCAGGCTAAAGTGCAGGGAACAGTCTTGGTAGGCACAGTAGAGGTTTTGCTACAGAATACTAGTGGGGGAGTGGGTCACTGATGATGTAGCTTAGGCCTTGTCAGTCACCGTAGTTGAAACTGAAAGTTAATGAATATCAAATTTGAACAGGCATAAATCCATTATGGAAGCCATATGAAGAATGACCCACTTGTCTAGGCTGTAACAGTTGGCACATGCCAAAATCTTTTTTTTCAATGTGGATAGAAGTTAGGAATGAATAGATGAGTGTACTATTGGGGGAGGGGGAGGTGACAGAGTGGGCACAGGAAGTAAAGACAAAGACACCTTGTTTTTGTTTTGGTTTCAATCCATTGAAAGCTTTGTAAATGCTACATTAACAGAAGCAGACGCACATTGCACAGCCAACACTGCAGTGCCAGACTGAACCATGCTGCAGTTTGGTGGGGTCATCATCATCATGGCCCATGGGTTGCGATTTGCGACTTGAAAAATGCCATGGGGGGGAGGTCATGGATGATGATGGATGGGTGGGATCTGTCTGTGTTAACAAATACAGTGGGCATACTAATAATTGTCAATAACCAAGCAATGTAACTTACCATCACTCGTCCTTGTCGCTGCAGAGACTCCCCCTTCAGGTGCTGCATGTAAAGCAGTGGTGTTGCTGGGCCCGTCACTGGTGGTCTGTGCTGCTAGAAAAAAACAACATTACATATTTTAGATGCCAAGTACACCTCTTCCCCTTTTTTAAACAAAATGCAACTGCAACACATGACTACATTTGAGTTTGCATTATCTCTCCCATCTAAAATATCATTTTGGGCATTTCGCTGGTTGACAGTGTTAGAAAAGCCAGTAGTCAAGCCAACTATAATGGAGGGGCAGAGACAGGATGATGACTGAGAGTCATTTAAACCACAATGAAGGGGTAGAATAGATTGGTCAATGAAGAACATATGGTTTGTTTTGGTTGCCAGTTTTGGCAAATGCAATGGAACCGTTCCCATACTACTTTATTGACATGCTGCACTGGAATAATACAACACCACATTGAGGGGCAGTTCACCATAACCTTGGCCACTCTCTAATCATTTAAGCATGAGCAAGAGATAGAAAGCCTGCTTAACAAACAAGCATAGAAGTGCTCGCTTAGGTCTGCAAACTCTGCAATCTTCACAGTAAACTACCTAATCTAGGGCCATACGTATCCTTTCCCCAATTTTGCATTTCCTAATAGTGAATTTTAAGAAATCAGTATTTAGGGAATGCAAAATGGTATGTTACAAAATAGTGATTCCCTAATAGTGATGCCTACAGAATTCCAATTGCTGTTAGGGAATCGCTATTAGGAATTAAAACTTCATTTGTTCTTGTTGGGCCTAAAGTCACATAGGTGCAATTGGTTTTGCTTTTCCTTATTTGCAATTTCCTATTACGAAATCACAAATTAGAAAATGCAAAACCAAGGGTGCTTAGGGGTCTAGGGCCCCATTTTATGCACCCGTAAAATAAATGTTGTATATATAAAGCACACACATTGGCGCTTTAAAAAAATGCATTTTAATGCATTTTTGTTTCTGTAATTGCACATGGTTACCATCGACTTGGAGTCAATGGTAATAGCATTTCACATTTAGGAAATGCTTGATGCATGTGCTTTTGGAATCTCATATAGCTAATCCCTATTTGCGATTTCCTATATAGGGAATCACAAATTGCCATTTGGTATTTAGAGTCACAATTTTAGGGAATCATGAAAAATTGCAATTGCCAAAGCCTTTTTTTCATACATTAGGGAAGGCTATTTTGCATTCACAATGGTCAAATTTATTGATTTGAACTGTTTGCTAATGCAAAAATTGATGATACATATGGCCCCTAGTGTCTTAGTCTTACAGTACCAATCCATAAGGTATAATAAAGTTAGGAGCCAGGCACAGCATAACCAAGCAGAAGAAAGCTTAAGCCACAGATTAGTGAAAGAGGAGGAAGTCAGCTACAGAAACACGAAATATAGAAAAAAGGATTATGCCGGTGGGATAGCAAGAATAAACATTGAATAGAATGAAGAACATTTAAAAAAAAGCCACAGCATGAGAAAGGAGGAAAAATTAATTTAATTGGGGAGAGTTAAAAGTTAAGAGAAATAAATATTAACAAGAACTTAGGGCCAGATTTATACTTTTTCACACAAAACTGTGAAACTGTGAAAAAGTACAGTGCCGGCTAGCGCCATTCCAAGACACCGGCCGGGCACCATATTTATGGAATGGCACTAATGCCCTGTTAGCGTCCTTGAAAAGGACTCTAACAGGGTGGGGGAGGGGAAACCGGGGCTTGGCGCCAAATTATGGCGCTACACTGTTTAGAGGCAGAAAAATTGCCTCTAAGCAGTGTAGCACCATTTTCTGGTGCACAACCCCCATGGGCATGGCTCCAATCTCAGTAAAGACAGGAGCCATGTCCACCACCCCAATGGCCATGCCCAAGGGACAAATGTCCCCTGGGCTTGGCCTTTGGGGCCAGCGCAGTGCAGGGGGCCCCAAGTCAGGACCCCCAAGCAGGTAATGTAAAAAAATATATATACTTACCGGGACTTACCTGGGATGGGTCCCCCATCCTCTTGTGTCCCTCTGGTGTGGGTGGGAGTGGGTGGGGGTGTCCGTGGGGCCAGGGAAGGGCACCTGTGGGCACTTTCCATGGTCTCTGACAGGTCCCCAAATGCCTGCCCATACCCAGGCGTTAAATTACGGCGCTAAGCAAGCTTGGCGCCATTATTTAAGGCCCCCATCCCCCAGTGATGGATTTTAGCATGGGGGGATAAATATGGCACAAAGGCCATATCGTTCTTTTCTGGACTGGAATGCCACCTTGCATCTCATTGATGCAAGGTAGGTTTTCACATCCAGAAAACAAAGTTAACTCCATAACTTTGGTGCTAGATCTGTCTAGCTCCAAAGTATAAATATGGAGTTAGGTTTACGCTGAATGACGCTAATTCAGCGCAAACTGAGTATAAATATGGGCCTTATTGGGGCTAGCAGAGGTGTCTGCCAAGGCGCTGGTGGTGGAACTTCCAACCTCCGCGGAACTGGTGGTAACACTCTCCTCAGCCCCACCCAATAATGCCCTCTTCTTGCCCTTCGGTGCTGATGTAAGAAATAAAGAAGATAACAAAAATAAATTAGTGGCACATTTCATCTCCAAGAATATATTGTGACAGGCAAATGCAGTAACATATTGACATTGCACTTTTCTGAATCAGATTGCCAAATACCTATGTGATCGAGTCGACCTATTCCTAATTTCCGACACCTTACCTAAACCCTATTTCAAATTTTCTAAACTACATTTGGAAATACTAATGCATAGCAACAAATGATCTTTGCTTCCCTAATCGCATTTGCAACCCCCTTTGATGGTCCAATTCAATCAGTTCCCCTTTTCCATGCATAGATGCATACATACATCACTGGAAGATTGCTTGGGACTCTATGAGCTACATAAAAAGAAAGACACTGAGATCGCTAACTCACTGATATTTGATACTTACTACTACTACCACAGTGGCACCATTATCTTAGTGACAGTAGGACAGAGGAGTTAGCAAGCATAACTTCTTAAATAATCAGCCCAAGCGAGCGCCGACAGCAATGAGCAGAACTAGGTAGCACCGATCGCGTGGCTCGCTCAAATTGGATCACACATAATATTCATAATGTTATGTTATGTGAAATGAATTTACCTCTGAGTGTGAGCAGCATGCTATTTGAAAAAAACAATTAGCATTATAGGACAGGACACAACAAAATTGGTAATAATTAATTACTACTGCTCACCAACTCCTGCAACCTGGACACCCAGAAGGTCCCTCTCCTGGTCAATGATATCGGCCCAGCGGTGCAACAGCTTCTGATGGTTGCATCAAACTCTAAGTGAGTTGGCCTATGTTCCTGCAGACCATACCCACTCCCGGGCCTGCTGCCAGCATGGACGGGAGGTGGCACTGCACACAAAAAAAAAAAAGTTCGGCCACCACCTTCTCCCTAAAACTTCCGAAGGTAACTATTTGATCTATAACTCTCTTGGCCTTGTACCCGACCTGTGCTCCATTACGGTCATCTTATTACCATTGCCACAATGTAATGCAACCAATTGCCCGTGGTTGGTGCTTTGAGCCTTTTAGCACTAAAGTTGAATTCAAAATTTAAAAAATCATATCTCTGGTTCCCTTTATTAGAGTTGTGTAATTTTGATTTATTTCTGTTCATTAAAACATTCTCTATTTTTATAAATTGGTTTGGGAATTTTATTGTGTTGTGTTGTGTTGTTGACTTATTAACTGTTTTGGTACTTCTAAATGCTTTACACATTTTCTTAAAATAAGCCTGCCTCTCTGTGCCATATCCTCTAGGTGTTGAGCTCAGGTTTAAATTACTGAAACCATTACTGGACCTAATGAGAATAGTGACATTATTACTTCTGGTCGACCCCCAATTAATAATCTACTTTCTCACAGACCTCATTTTGAGTGGGATTACTTCTGGGATGTTTGAGCACCCTATCCCTCCCCACCCCCCAGAGGAAAGAGAGGTTATTACTGGTCCATTTAAGGAAAATAAGAAACTCTCTTTGTAAGCATCTGCTTACATATTCAAGCAAAATAGGTCATATAGTGAAGAGCTCCCATTTGCTGACTGCATGTGTGTTCTTAATCTTTGAACCAAACACCAACCGAATTGCCTGAGCATGTTATCCTTCAACTCTTAACAAACCGAGCCCCCTAGCCCTAATAAACTGTTTAATAACAATCAAAGTGATAAATGTATAATTGTTCATGCTATATGAAACATATGTTTAGTGGCTCCACTTAAATGTGTACTGTGTGAAATGCTTTAACTAACCTTTGTTTACTGCTCTCTCCATAAAGGTGGCTCTCGTAGTACACCAACGAGATTAGCTTTTCTATGATCTCACTAAGATTAGGCAACAAGCATCTTTGTCCGGTATAAATTCTCTGAACAGGTATTGTGTTAATGCTATTTTGCATACAGAGCCAGTACTACACTATTTATTTTCATGCTATTCTGTCTGAATAGGGCACAGCTGTGGTTGGTCATGTTCCAATTTAAGATCCCATTGCAACATGACTCAGTAATTTGATTGACATCCAGGTCATCCTCTCTTTCACAATGATAAGTGGTAGGTTTTAATTACCCATAATTCGCTTAGCACACACAACCTTGTAAGGAAAATGTTTTCCTTTAAAAGTGCTCCAGTATTTCTTTATATCTATCGCTTTCACCTGATTGTGGCTTCTTTGTGCTCTGGCTAGATTCAATTTATGAGGAATTTACACCTGAGTAAGTCATTCATCTCTCCTTCAGTACATCATCCTTATTTCCAAGGTAGCAAAGGATATCAAAAGTGATATATTTTGCAAATCTGAAAGATAAAGATCCTTATAAAAAGGCATGCTGCAGTCTGAAATACTCATAACTTTGCTGGTGTATCACTGAATCACATTGTCCACCTTCTTGTGGAATGACAGCAGTCAAGGCCGGTTAACATCTCTCTTACTTATTTCATAAGAAACAAAGGGGCATATTTAAGAGCCCCTGGCGACATTCTATCACCACATTACAGTCATTTTTTTCAGGTAATGTGGTGTTAGAAGGCCAAAAACACTGCACCATATTTACAAAGTGGTGCAATGCATGCATTGCGCCACTTTGTAACCCTTTGTGCTACATTATGCCTGTGCCAAGCATAATGTATGGAAAGGGTGCATTCCCCCATTAGTGAGGCTGAAAAAAATGGCACAAGGAAATCTAAGAGATTTTGGCACTAGTCCTGCAGAGTACATCAATAGCGCAAACATTTATTTTTTAAAATGACGGTATTGCCCTTTACCCTGCACCATGGTGTGCTGGGTTTTAAATATGGGGCACATGAGGTGACAGTAGTGGGAGGCTGAGGGCCTTAAGAAAAGTGGTGCTGCACTGTGTACAGTGCCAATTTTCTTAAATATGCCCCAATTGGTAGCTGGCAGGTTGTCAGGTTAAACTCCCTCCCAGAGTTCCACAGACCATCCTAGTCTTTTTCAGGATTGAGAATCTATCAGAAGATTTGGTATCCCACAAGAAAAATGCAAAAATTAGAACTATAGTTGAGGTTGGTCAACCCCGATGTGCCTGGACTCATTAGGGGCCTTTAGTTACTTTCACAACCAATTATTCAAATTGTGGGTATGGGCTTCGCTTGTGGATGTCACACTCTGATTAGTGGGTACGGCCTTCATTCCGTTAGAATAATAGCCTTTTATAAATGAAGCATGTGTAGATCAATTATAAATAAACAGATTTGGCGGGTCATTCCAACCCTGGCGGTCGGTGTTAAAGCGGTGGCCAACCCGCCAACAGGCAGGCGGTAAAAAAAATGTAATTCTGACCCTGGCGGAAACCGCCAACATAGACCGCCACATTAACACTCCGAGTGCCACGGCGGGACAAACAAACAGCGCGGCGGTCGCCGCCAACAGACAGGCGGGAGACAATGTACCGCCCACCCTATCACAACCCACCAATCTGCCACCTTTTCCGGGGCGGTAGCCCCGCCGATAAAAACACGGCGGAAACAGACATTTCAAACGGAAAACGCTCACCTCTACACACTCCACGAGGAATCTGGACAGCATGGAACCCGAACTACACATCCTACCAGCTATTGTCTTCCTGCTCCTCTACCAGGAGCACGAACGCCGGCGCAGAAGACAACGGTGAGTACTGTACCTACGACACAGGGGAGGGGGGAGGGAAAAAATTACGGGGACACACATACGCAACACACCCACCCTCACCCTCACCCACAACTACATACACATCAATGCAGAGCAACAACTCAGAGTGACACCCCCAAAACCCCCGGAAGAATGCAAAGACAAAAATAAATGATCATGAAATTTGAAGTATATTGTACGGCTAAGTAAAAAAATATATCAAACATCTATAAATATATATACATATGTAAATTGTCCTGTCCAAATTGGGTATCAGCCATTGTTCGTGGGCCAATGGGCCTAAACACATGGGCAAAGCCCACACAGGATACCCGGCTCCAATGGAGAGAACACTGCAGGGGCATCAGATAGCAAAACTACAGGCACCTCAGGGGGAAGGGAAGGGGGGGCACCTCAGCCAGATGAGTCCACAACGCCAGATCCACGAGGGGCCTCCCTGGCCACTGGTCAATCCTGGGGAGTGCAAAGCCACAGTCTCACAAGTCTCTACAGTGGGTGGATTGCCCACTGTGCCATCCTGGGGAGTGCAAAGCCACAGTCTCACAAGTCGCCACAGTCTCACAAGTCTCTACAGTGGGTGGATTGCCCACTGTGCCATCCTGGGGAGTGCAAAGCCACAGTCTCACAAGTGGATTACAGACTCCACTGGTTCTGGATGAGGCATGGTGCCCAGAGTGCTTCGTGCAGCCCTGCCTGACACAGATGCGGGCCTGCCCCTTTTGCCAATGGGCCAGCGGTGCTTGAGACGGCGGTGCCCAGCGGAGCGTTGCAGAGACGGCGGTGCCCAGCGGAGCATTGCAGAGACGGCGGTGCCCAGCGGAGCGGTGCTTGAGTTGAAGGGCCCAGCGGAGAGGTGCTTGAGATGAAGGGCCCAGCGGAGCGATGCTTGAGTTGAAGGGCCCAGCGGAGCGGTGCTTGAGTTGAAGGGCCCAGCGGAGCGATGCTTGAGATGAAGGGCCCAGCGGAGCGGTGCTTGAGTTGAAGGGCCCAGCGGAGCGGTGCTTGAGTAGAAGGGCCCAGCGGAGCGGTGCTTGAGATGAAGGGCCCAGCGGAGCAGTGCTTGAGGTGAAGGGCCCTGTTCAGCGGTTCTTGACATGGCGGTGCCCTGTTCAGCGGTTCTTGACTTGAAGGGCCCTGTTCAGCGGTTCTTGAGATGGCGGTGCCCTGTTCAGCGGTTCTTTACTTGAAGGGCCCTGGTCAGCGTTTCTTGAGATGGCGGTGCCCTGTTCAGCGGTTCTTGAGATGGCGGTGCCCTGTTCAGCGTTTCTTGACTTGAAGGGCCCTGTTCAGCGGTTCTTGACTTGAAGGGCCCTGTTCAGCGGTTCTTGAGATGTCGGTGCCCTGTTCAGTGGTTCTTGACTTGAAGGGCCCTGTTCAGCGGTTCTTGAGATGGCGGGGCCCTGTTCAGCGGTTCTTGGCTTGAAGGGCTCTGTTCAGCGGTTCTTGACTTGAAGGGCCCTGTTCAGCGGTTCTTGACTTGAAGGGCCCTGTTCAGCGGTTCTTGAGATGGCGGTGCCCTGTTCAGCGGTTCTTGACTTGAAGGGCCCTGTTCAGCGGTTCTTGACTTGAAGGGCCCTGTTCAGCGGTTCTTGACTCGAAGGGCCCTGTTCAGCGGTTCTTGACTTGAAGGGCCCTGTTCAGCGGTTCTTGAGATGGCGGTGCCCTGTTCAGCGGTTCTTGACTTGAAGGGCCCTGTTCAGCGGTTCTTGACTTGAAGGGCCCTGTTCAGCGGTTCTTGAGATGGCGGTGCCCTGTTCAGCAGTTCTTGACTTGAAGGGCCCTGTTCAGCGGTTCTTGAGATGGCGGTGCCCTGTTCAGCGGTGCTTGAGTTGCCGCTCCTTCATTGCCCAGCTGGGCTGTGGCTGGCGCTCCTTCATTGCCCAGCTGGGCTGTGGCTGGCGTGTCCCTCCTGGGCAGCTGGGCTGGGGCTGGCGGGGCCCTCCTGGCCAGCTGGGCTGGGGCTGGCGGGCCCTCCTGGGCAGATGGGCTGGGGCTGGCGGGGCCCTCCTGGGCAGCTGGGCTGTGGCTGGCGGGGCCCTCCTGGGCAGCTGGGCTGGGGCTGGCGGGGCCCTCCTGTGCACCTGGCCTGGGGCTGGCGGGGCCCTCCTGTGCAGCTGGGATGGGGCTGGTGGGGCCCTCCTGGGCAGCTGGGCTGAGGCTGGCGGGGCCCTCCTGTGCAGCTGGGCTGGGGCTGGTGGGGCCCTCCTGGGCAGCTCGCCTGCTGCCGGACTTGTCGGGCGTGCTGCCCTTGCCACCCTTCCATGCTCGTCTGTGGCCCTTTCCTCCCTTTGCCGGTGTGCCAGGTGGCACCCCACTCCCTGACGGTGCCAGGGTGGTGCTCTTGGAGCCTGCAGTCTTTGGCCTCCCGCGCCGGGCACTGGCTTTCTTGCCTTTTTTTGCAGGGGGTGGGCTGGCCGTCTCCTTACTCCTACCCGAAGTAGCTGGGCTTGAAGGTGGTGGACTCCAAAATCCTTGGACTACTGTTTTTGTAGGTCCAGGTTTTGTGGTGGCTGAGGTGCTGATTGGAGCCTTATGAGATGGAGGGGCTGGGTCAGTTGATGGAAAGAGGTCAAGGTTGGAAAGGAAAAGCAATTTAGTAAGACATGGACGGGTAGTTGTAGTGGGTATGGGAGCGGAGGAAGAGGATGTGGTTGTAGGAGAGTGAAGTCTGGTGTCTTTGGGTGCAGGTGCTTGAGCTGGAGGCTGTCGTGAGGTGGATGGCTGTTGGGTGGGTGGCTGCCTGCGTTTGTGTGGTTTGGAAGAGGGGGTGACAGACACACTGGGAGAGGACATAGGAAACGTGTAAATGGTAGTGGGGGTGGTGACTGCACATGTGCGGAGTGTCTGGTGGGTGTGCTGGTGATGGACGTAGTGGCTGAAGATGTTGTGCATGGAGATGTCACAGGGAGGGAGGAGGGAGACGAGGAGGAGGGGGACACAGAGGAGGCAGTGGCTGTTGGCATGTCTGCATGTGGATGTTGCTTGTGTGAATGCTTGTGTGATGTGTGGTGCTTATGTCTGGATGAGCTTCCCTTGGGTGTTGAGGTGTGTGCAGGCTGGTCTGATGGTGTGTCTGGGATAGGCAGAGGTACAGGGGAGTGGGACTGGGTTGAGGAAGTTGGAGGAGGAAAGCAGGAGACAGGGACAATGGCTGCCGTCAGTGCTGAGGCCAGAGTGTTGAACGATCGCTGATGGGCAGCCTGACCCGAATGAATGCCCTCCAGGTATGCATTACTCCGGTGCACCTCCCTTTCTACAGCCTGGATGGCATTCAAAAGGGTAGACTGCCCAACAATGATGGTCCTCAGGAGGTCAATGACCTCCTCACTGAGGGCAGCAGGGGTAACTGGGGCAGGGCCTGAGGTGCCTGGGGCGAAGGAGATGCCCACCTTCCTGGGTGAGGGGCACGGGGCGAAGGCTGAGGGGCTGCTGGGAGGACGGAGCTGGTGCGCTGGGTGGCGGCTGTATCTGTTGTTGCGGTGGGCACTGATGTTGCCGCCACCACAAGGGAGCTCCCTTCCGAGGACGTGTCTGTGTCGCTGGTGTCACCACGTGTCCCCGCTGTGGAGCTCACCTCGCCTTCCGTCTCACTGGTGAAATCAGAGTCAGTTGCATGGCCCTCCATGGCCATGTGAGATGCAGCTCCCTCGTGCTCCGATGCCACTTCTCCTCCGCCTGATGATGCTAATGCACACATGAACAGGAAGGCCACAAAAAGAGGGGGGGGGTGGAGAAACAAAGACATGTTGAGTGCATGCATTGCCGACACCGTTGGCGGAGAGGACAGACACAGAAGCCCCCTGCACTACGCTGCGCACTTGGGGTACACTACTCAATCCGTGGGACATGGCCTACAAGCCTATGGACGACAACTCCACACATAGGTGACACAGGGCCATGATTAGCTGTACTAGGCAACCTACAGAGGTGGGGGGCAGGGGTACAGGGCCATGCCTAACGGAGGGGCCTAGCCTACAGAAAACGCCCTGGCCTAGGGATACCCACAGCCCTCCTCCCCCACCCAGACACCTCCAATGTGCGCAAAATCAGCAGAATGTGCTTGTACTCACCCCCTTGTGTCTGCTGTGATGTCCTCACGCGCCCATCCAAATCGGGGTAGGCCACCGCCAGGATCCGGGACATCAGGGGGGTCAAAGTACGACTGGCACCCCTCCTACGTTGGGAGGACATCCCCAGCAGAGCCTCCGCGGTCTTCCTGCTCCCGCGGCGGATGTCCTCCCACCTCTTCCGGCAGTGGGTGCCCCGTCTGTTGTGGACCCCCAGGGTCCGGACGTCCTTGGCGATGGCACGCCAAATGTCGATTTTCTGATGGGCGCTGACCTATGTGACATGTGCAGGGGGAGAAAAAAAATAACATTACCTTCTGCATGCTCGATGTGAGTGGCCCCCCATCCCCACCCTTGCCATGTGGCACATGCTGTCATCTTTCGTTTGATGCATGCCTCATTCGCTCCCCTCCCCACCATCTTTCATCCACCCCACTCAACCCAGGCATTGGCCACAAAGCATGGTCCCAGTGTACTTACCTGTTGGTCTGGAGGACCGTAGAGTAGCGCATACTGGGGGAGGACCCCATCCACGAGTTTCTCCAATTCTTCAGAAGTGAAGGCAGGGGCCCTTTCCCCAGTCGCAGCAGCCATTGTCTCTTCCAGACCGAGGTCACAGCAGCACTTGCAGTATAGGTCCTCTCCTGTGGATGGTCAGGTAACGAGTGAATAAGCAGATAGAAAATGGCGTACACGCCTGCGGCGGTGCGTACCGCGGCGGTGCGTACCGCGACCGCCGGCGCACATCCTCATTGGCTCCTGAAACCCATAGGGTTCACTGTTAACCAATGCGGCTTTGCGCCGCGGTCTTCGACCGCCTACCGCCACGGTGTGCCATGCCAGCGCATTGACCTCACATCCCACTGTCGAACTTCACAGGTCAGGCAGCCGTCATTTCAAGGGCCCCCATATCTTAATTTCTACTGCGTCACACATACCTAGGCCTTGCATCAACACTCATACAAGCCATTCAATGCATTGAGAATCGTGTACTGTGCAAGCTGTGGGAACGTACCTGTGGGTTGATTGACTCTGTGCTCCATGTTGTCCTTCCTAGGCACCGTCCGCTACGACTTGCGAGGAGATGGAGGAATCTTCCCGTGTACAGACCGCTGGTGGACCTGTCGACAATGGAAGAAAGACATGTCATACTGACATACAGGCTTGACAGAGCCACTATACAGGAACTGTGTGCCCAGCTGGAGCCAGCCCTGATGTCACCCATCCGCCAACCCACAGGGATCCGCCCTCTAGTGCAGGTTCTGTCAGTACTCCATTTTTTGGCAAGTGGGTCGTTTCAAACAACAGTGGCCATTTCATCAGGGATGTCTCAGCCTATGTTTTCCAAGGTGTTGTCCAGAGTGTTGTCTGCCCTGCTGAAATACATGCAGAGCTACATTGTTTTCCTTGAGGTGGGCGATTTGGCTACAGTGAAGGGTGATTTCTATGCGCTTGGACATATTCCCAACATCATTGGTGCAATTGATGGGACACATGTTGCTTTGGTCCCCCCCAGCACGAGTGAACAGGTGTACAGGAACAGAAAAAGTTATCATTCCATGAATGTCCAGGTGGTCTGTTTGGCTGACCAGTACATCTCCCATGTAAGTGCCAAGTTCCCTGGGTCAGTGCATGACGCGTACATCATGCGAAATAGCAGCATCCCTTACGTGATGGAACTACTTCAGAGACACCGTGTGTGGCTAATTGGTGACTCTGGTTACCCCAACCTGTCCTGGCTACTGACCCCAGTGAGGAATCCCAGGACAAGGGCAGAGGAACGGTACAATGAGGCCCATGGGCGTACTAGGAGGGTGATCGAGCGGACCTTCGGTCTCCTGAAGGCCAGGTTTAGGTGCCTCCATATGACAGGTGGATCCCTAATGTACTCACCAAAGAAGGTGTGCCATATCATCGTGGCCTGCTGTATGCTTCACATCCTGGCTTTGCGACGCCAGGTGCATTTCCTGCAGGAGGATGGTCCAGATGGTGGTGTTGTGGCAGCTGTGGAGCCTGCGGAGAGTGAAGAGGAGGAAGACGAAGAGGACGACACAGACAACAGGGACACAGTAATACAGCAGTATTTTCAATGACATACAGGTAAGAATCAACACCGGCATTTTACATTTACTTAAAGTCTCCTGCCTCTCTACTGTCTGATTTTCCCCCCAGTGTATGTTGACTGAGTTGTGACTTTCCCTTCCAATTTCAGAGATGTGGGCCCCACTCCGTGACCTCTGCTTTGTTTCCCCATGGACTACAGCTGTGTGACAGTGGTATGTTGTCATCACAATGTAACTGGACATTTATGCACGGTTCTGTGTAATACTTTTGTTAAAAAATACAGGCAGACTCCAGATTATTTTTGTGCAATAAGTGTGTTTATTAAAGTGTTCAATTCTGGGAAATGGTTGCTATTCGGTGATGGGTGATGGTGGAGGAATGTCCATGGCAGAGTCCATATTTTCAGTCTGACAGGTGCATTGTCCATATGCATGTGGAAGGTGGAGCAGGGGCAGTTTAAGGTTGGACAGGGTGACAATGTGGGACAGTGGGATGACAATCAGGGGGTATCCTTTCCTGGCGGTGGTCTTGGCATCCTACTCTGTCTTCTTCCTAGATCTCAGGGCCCGCTTGTGGGGTGGTTCTCCTTCTGCAGGGGGTGGGGTTCTGGTGGCCTGTTGTTCTTGTGTCGGGGCCTCCTGTCCACTAGCGCCGGCGGAGGTGGTAGCCTGTTCTTGGTCCATGCTAGTGACAGGGGCCCTTTGTGGTGCCAAATGGTCCCGCAATGTGCTGACAATCTGATTGAGAGCCACAACGATGGTGCCCATTGCGGAACTGATGTTTCTGAGTTCTTCCCTGAACCCCATAAACTGTTCCTCCTGCAGTACCTGGATCTCCTGGAACCTGGCCAGGACCGTCGCCATCGTCTCCTGGGAGCGGTGGTATGCTCCCATGATGGAGGATAGGGCCTCGTGGAGAGTGGGTTCCCTGGGCCTGTCCCCCCCCTGTCGCACAGTAGCCCTCCCAGTTGCCCTGTTTCCCTGGGCCTCTGTCCCCTGGACCGTGTGCCAACTACCACTGCCCCCAGGTCCCTGTTGTTGGGGTGGTGGGTTAACCTGGGTGCCCTGTAGTGGTGGACACACCGCTGATTGACGTGTCCTGGAGACAGAGGCATGGGCCCGCTGGTTGGGTGCTGTGCTGGTGTTCCCAGAGGGGGGTAGGTCTGCTGTAGCCTGTGGCTGTGTGAGGGGAACCGACTGTCCCGAGGTCCCCGATGGGCCGGGCTGGTCATCTGGGTCCAGGGAGACAGAGCTGCTGTCATCACTGTGGGCCTCTTCTGGGGGTGGAATGGACATTTCTGGACCCTCCTGGGCGGTGTCGTGGCATTCGGGTCCTGCAGGGGTATAAGAGTATGGTTATTGCTTCTGTGTGTGCCATAGCGTGCAATGGGTGTGTGCCCGTGTACCCCAGTGCTGGCATTCCCTTGTGGGGGCTGTTGTGACGGTGGTTTGGGGGGGGATGGGTATGTGCAGTGGGCATGCTTAGGTGATGGGTGTCCATGGTTTGTGGTCGCATGCAGGGCTTGGTGTTGGGATGGGTGGGTTGTGATGGTGAGACATTAGCAAGGAGGATGTGTGATGGGGGTGAGGGGGAGGGTGGGGGTATGATTTGGCATGCCGGTGGGTGGGGGGGGGATGAAGTAGTTGAGATTCGACTTACCAGAGTCCATTCCTCCGCCTACTCCTGCGAGGCCCTCAGGATGCAGGATCGCCAAGACCTGTTCCTCCCATGTTGTAAATTCTGGGAGTTGAGGTGGGGGTCCGCCGCCAGTCTTCTGCTCTGCGATGTTGTGTCTGGATACCATGGAACGCACCTTCCCCCGTAGGTCGTTCCACCGCTTCCTGATGTCGTCCCGATTTCGTGGATGCTGACCCACAGCGTTGACCCTGTCCACTATTCTTTGCCATAGCTCCATCTTCCTGGCAATGGTGGTGTGCTGCACCTGTGCCCCGAAGAGCTGGGGCTCTACCCGAACTATTTCCTCCACCATGACCCTGAGTTCAGCGTCTGAAAACCTGGGGTGTCTTTGGGGTGCCATGGGGTGGGGTGGATGAGGTGTGGGGTGGTGTTTGTGGTGATGAGTGTGGTGGTGTGTGGTGTTTTGTGCGTGGATGTTGTGTGAGTGATGGTGTAATGTGCCTGTGAATGCTCTGTACTAGCTGGTGGTGTCTCTCTCTGGCCTTAGTCAATAAATGGTGGTCGTAGGGGTTTGTGGGTGATGTGGGTGTGTGTTTTATATTGTGTTGGGTGTGTGGGAGTGGTGTTTGTATGTGTATCAGGTGTGTGTGTTTCAAAATGACCAATGTGGCAGTGTTTTAGAGGTGTGTGTGTATTTTGACCGCGGCGGTGTGTACCGCCAATGGAATACCGCGTTTGAAAGACCGCCGCGTGGATTCGTGGGTCGGAATGGAATGGGCGTATTTCTGTTGGCGTGACAGTGGAGGTTTGGTCATCGCCAGTTTTTCGCTGGCCGTTGGTGTGGCGGACTTTTGTGGATGTCGGGTTTTTGGCGGTTTGCCTGTGGCGGGTCAGAATGACCGTGGCGGTTTCCCGCGGACGCGGCGGTGTTATGGCGGTCTTCTGACCGGCGGTAAGCGCCTTTTACCGCCGAGGTCAGAATGACCCCCTTAGTCTGCATATATTTATGTACCAACAAATGTCAATCAAAGTTGCAAAACTTCATCCACATGTTTATTATTTAACACAACTCTTGTTTTGGTATAGCATTGTTTTTTTTTTTTTATGTTTGCAAAGTTTGCACCCAACACGCGCTTCATCACTTAGAAGCTTGCAAGCCAACGAGCGATGGTTTCAAGGCTATACGCACTAAGAAGTACAGAGAAAAACGTAATAATACATTATAATATATAGGGTGCTTTTTTGAATCTGTGACACTGTTGTGATTTTCATCTCAGTGCCTCACTGCACACATGAATAGCAGCAAAACTTATATAAATAGGGTGTGTGACCTTGTACTGTGCGAATTGCCCCCCATACAACTTTATTGACATGCTGCACTGGGATAATACAACACCACATTGGGGGGCAGTTCACCCGTGATGATTGGAGGACGGTGCTTTACAGTCCAAAGGTGAGAAAGTGGCAATGTCGTCTAGCGAATTAAAGCGACTAGGTAGGATTGATTATGCATACAGTAAATCAGGGTGCGTTTACCTTAGTATTGCCCACTGGTTAATTTCTAAATAAAAATGTGCCGGTGCTCAAAGCTCTTCTCTAACACTGGCTGCTGTATTTAAATGTGCGAGCACATAATAGTGATGCAGCGTAATCCTAAAGGCATCTCGGGCCTCTTTTAATCCATTTACAGCCACTGCCTGTCCCTTCAGCTCACTCTTGCAGCTGTCTCCGTTTGTGACATTTTCCCGTCTTTCTTTGCTCCGCCTTTCCCATATATCTCTTTTGCGCGCAGTAATTGATTGATTCAGAAAAATAAGTTCCGGGCCTCAAAAGTGGTGCCGGTGGCCTCCACCGGCTCAAATTAGGCACTGGTGTTGTCATACTGTGGCCATAGAATTCAGTATGCTAAGACCCTCAGTGCAGACCTAAATTGCAATAAACGTGTTTGCACGGGAATCGGAATTACCACTCATGTGATACTATCGCACCGTCAAAATGATCTTCGATAAATTTCGGTAGGTTAGGCCTACCGAAATTTATCTGGAAAAAGGCATGTGAAAAGGCAAAACATGCCGAATTTGTTGTGTTAAATACTGAATCTGCATGTTATTACTAATTTGCAAGTTAAAACATCTGAGCAGAAGGTATTTACCACACATGGCAAATACCTCACACCAGGGCAGTGGTATTTTCCATGTGGTAAATACCTCACCCACTCTGCCTAACTTGTAATGAGGACCTCTGCATGCATATATCAGCATCTCTGTTTTGAAAATATAGACAAGGAGCTCTGAGAGTTTATCCGCAGAGGTATGATGTATGCAACAGTGTCACCTTCAGTCTCTGAGCGTTTTTTTGTGTCAGCAATATATTGAAAATGGAAAAGAGTGCAGTTTAAATGGAATGGCGACTGTGAGTCTAAACACTCCGCAGGTGCAAGTTTCAGAGGGAATGTGTTGAGGGAGTGGTAGGGGATTACACACTTGCAGTTTAGGGCACACGGTGAGAGTAGGTTGTTGGTCCTTGTTGCAATCTGTGGCACCTGGTTGCGCAAACGTTTGCATCCTCCCTAAATGCAATAAAATGTAGGTGGAATGTGAGATGCCGCAAAGAGTAACTAATTCGAGTGTCTGCTGTTGGTACACGTTCATGAGTTTTACTATCTATCTTCATCAGAGTGATACAGGTGTTAAAATGCATCTTATGATTCAGTCCATTGGTGGAATCATTCAGTGGATGAAAATCATATCATAACTGTGAATCGGTGTTATCTCCAGTTTCGACTTTTGCGAGGTAGTGCACAACTGCAATAATGAGAATGTTTTATGAGAAGCCAATAAATGTGGTGAGTCGTGCCTTAACCCTCTCTAAGGTATTAATTACACCGACATATCTATGCAAGATTACAAACAATACACGCGAGTACTTTTTTCCATCCTATTTTAGGTATCCGTTACTCATGAATTTCCAAGAGTACCACATGCTTACTAACAGTAAAAGGAAAAAACAATATTGCTTCCCTATTGATCATTTTATGTGTTTGAGAAAATAGGCGCTGTACACCTCTGTGTTCACGATGACATAAAAACAGCAAACAAAACGTCAAAGTTTAGCTGGAGGGTGCACTAACAGATGCAAGGAAAAGGATTGAAAGTAGGACATGTAATGTTCATTGTTGGTCTCTCTGGTAGTCAAAAATCTGAAGATTTGTTTTTCTACAAGCAAGAGTGATATTGAGCAGTATGTAAAGCTATGTAGTGTTTGTGCACAGGCAGGTTCTTCTACTGAAACACTAGGGAGTACTGACGCTGATGTACATTGTACTCGGTGTCATTAAATTTCCTTACACAGTAACCATTACAAAGGCAAAATTCAACAATCTTTGTAGTAATTTACTAATTGTATAAAACTGCACATTTTATTGCCTGATCCGGATACCATTGTCACTAACGATAGGCGTCATTTTCTGATATACTGTTGCCTGTTCTGTAAGTGCTGGCGAGTGACAGATACACCCGATATACAAAAAGAGTTTAGTGGCTTGATTTAAATTAATGGGCCCTCTCATCTGCATTTCACCCTCATTTACGTGGTAAAAAACGAAAAACACAGCAGATATATTAGGAATACTTCGGATGTTTTACTAATGATCACAAAGGCAATAGGACCTAATCAATGCTGCTGTCATCATTTGAATACTATAATACAATGGGTGTAAGTGGTGCCATTCTTCTTGAGAATAAGTCACCAACCACCATGTCTGACAATCACTTTCCCCATATGCTCCAGGCCAAGAGTTCAGGATGTGATAATCTGGACAAGAAGGGTATTGTGACCCTGACACTTGCCTGTAGCACTTGATCACAGACATGGCCCTCTGAAATGCCTGTCCGCAAATACTACTCCCGAGTCCTATAATATGTTTCATTGATTTGTAGGCCTTTTTCCATCCTAAGAGATATTGATTCCCTAGATATAATCATCAGACTGTCTATCCTAGCCAATGCAAAATCCATCTTTGCATATTCCAGTAATGACACCAGCTCTATGACATACGCCAAGCGTGGATGAATTTCTGGATACAGTTATGGTGGACAGCACCACTGAATGAGAGATTAAAACTATTTTAAATTCTTGCATTTCTAAAGAGCACACGAACTGCTTCAATGATTCAGAGTGAGGTAAGTGTGAAGCAACTGAGAGGGTTCTTCAGGATTTTCATGTTTGGTTCCCTGATAATCAGAAGCGGGTATTCTGCCAGGAACACTGTAACAGACAGTGTAACAGAAGGAGGCTCCCCTTGTCTTAAGACAACCAGTTTGGAGCAACTAGAGATGATTGTCAGGGTGCAGTATATGTGCAATCAATTCTGTGTGTCACCAGAGCGAATATTTGACCTAGGCCATATAGCCACGTTCTGGAAGGTGTGAGACCTCTGCAGGCTTCAGGTTGGAGTCCTGTGCTTCAGGACTCGAGTGGTTCTGAAAGGAACAGGGGCATAAACATAGACATAGCTGAGTTGAATTATGCCCCACTGGGAAGCTTAATTAAAGCCCTGGGTCCCCTGGGGGCACAACATGCATGCATGCCCGTTGTCTGTGCCCAACAGCACGGTCCATTCTGTCATACAAATAGTGGTAGTGCACATATGGTGCCTGCAATATTTTCCCTCACTTGCACCATGTAAATTAGGAAACACTTTGCCTCTGCACCTGTGCTGCATTATGGACGTGGGAGCAGAGTCAAAGAAGACTTCAGGAGGCACACTGGCAGTGCGCCACAACAATGTGGTGCACTGTCATTGTGCCTCCTGAAGACAACACTCCGGAGGTGGGAAAGGATGCACCACATCCACCCGTGGGGGATCTCTGTCCTTCTTTGAAGTGCAGATAGGTGCTACTGGCAGAGTAAAATACAGAGCCTTTCAGTAATGCCCTGTATCCAGGGCACATGTGAGAGTCACAAATGCCCTGTCCCCTGGAGGCAGCACATTGATTGTAATAGGGCACACTGTCTCTGTTTGCCCCCAGCACAACTGCTTCAAGATGTATAGTGGGGCTAGTCGGACAGTGCACTCAGTACATAATGGACAGTATTCTGCCCATGGTGCCAAGACACTTATGTTATGCACATTCTGGCTGAGACCTATAAGAGTGGAATCGGCTAAAACCCAGTTGCAATGAGGAAACAATATACCACTGAGTAGGTACAGTTAAATTTTTTGGAAAGGAGAGGTGCCAGTTTCATTGGGGTCCACATGTCCATCAGAATCTTATCATGGGTTCTAGCAATCCTAAGACAAGTGTAGCACTCTAGGAGGCAATACAGACAGATTGTTTCTGCTTGGCTTGGTCTGGAAGATTTTTCTCAAAAGTGACACTTTTACCAATGCAGCTGGTATGTGCCTGCCTGTTATCTTGGTCCGGATATGTTTTGAACATAAATGTCTGATTAATGTTTCTTAGTTTTCATTTCTTGATTAAGGTTTGTCTGGGTGAATGCAGCTGTGGATGGTCCTCAGGGCTAGAACAGTCTAAGAACAGTCTGCGCTGAGTCATTGTGATATAATTTATAAAATGTTGGATGTGATTTGAGCCTGACTGAAAATGGTTGTGAGGCAGTTAGAATTGAGATTGAAGACTGCAAGGAGCTGTATGAGAGTTTCACCTGAAGGGCCTCCATAGACACAGTCCTCAGGTAGAATGTCATATTAATAAACCTACCATGTACAATTCGGCATGGGAAAAGTCTCTGGTATCGAGAACTTTGGGCTCAATTTAGATTATCCACCGTTACAACAATGTGTTATGAGGTGAGAGGTGGATCCATTTATCACAGAATAAAGGATGAACCACCAGGATCCTTAATTTAAGCACCATTGATGGGAGGTATAACCTCCTTCTCAGAAGGCTAACCACACAGACAGCAGGTCGTAAACAAAGAAGAAGAGCATGAAAGCTGTAAAGAGGTGACTATGTTTTACTACATATATAAATCCCTAATACTTTAGAATAGGTGAAGTAGAGAGTTGGTCTGACATATAAGGAGGAGAAATAGAAATCAAAACTAGTACTGTCATTTAAATTAACAACCTGATTGACCTAGGTTGCAGAAACACACTGTTATACCATCTAAGCAAATACACTAATTTAGGAGCTAGTGAATATGTAAAGGATTAAGAGGACTTTAGAACTAGCTAGACATTTACTAAGCCTGAGTTAAGGAATTGATATTTATAAGCATGTTGACATTTAAAGATTCTGTATTTATCAAAGACAGCTTAATTGCTTTTAATAGATCAAATCCGATAGTTTGAAGTTCATTTTTGGTCGCATTTGGTTCAGAATAAACTCTAAATGAACAGAACATAATGTTCACATTGGTATAAAGACAACTCAATAGTTTTGTAGGCTGCACATTAAATTTCATTGTTGGTTTTGCCTTCAACTGTACAGTTGACTTTACAGTTAAAGATGATGCAGAGATGTTAACAAGGTAGGTCCTCGAAAGATTTGTGATTTCTGCCATTCATTCATTCAGTTTGTCTTGAGACTGTAAAGTTGATTTCCTGCTCAAGAAGATCCAGAGATGTTATCAAAATATATCCTCAAAGGAGTTTAAACACAAAATATTGGTGCATCCATGCACAAAGTAGAATAGCAAATGATAATGGTTAATTTTGTTATACACATGTATATATGTATGTTGTATCTATATAGGGTGAACCAAGCCAAAAGGCAATCAAGAACTGTATAGGGACAAAGGAAAAGATACAGTGAAAACGTAATGGGGGTATGTGAACAAGTGGACTGGTACTTGCATCATTAGATAGTGTTATTAAACCCCAAGCTGGTTTCGTCCTTGGCCATGGCGATCGTGTGCCGAGGACGTAACCAGCTCATCCTGCACCTGGCCCGTGGGTGGAGAGGTTGTGCTCTCACTGTGGGCCTCCCAACCCCCTCCTCTGGACAGGAATGGAAGGGGAATCACTTCCCCTTCCACCCGATCCCCCTGAGCCCCCCCCCAACCCCCAGACGAAGTCTGATGACGTTAGGGTGCAATCACGTGCTGACCTCATTAGAGGTCGCCCCCATTGTGCTGGAAAGTCGGCTTCCAGCGCAATAGTAAAATGCCTGCATTTCTCTTCTGATCATGGGTGGGGGAATCGGACAAACATGAAAGGAAATTTAGGTCGCTCCCCAAGAGAAGCAGTTTTTTATAAGGCAATTTCTGCCCCCTTTGGGGGCTGACGGGCCTAAAATGATTAGCGGGGTAGAAACCTCTAGACACCAGGGACTGTTTACTTTTTTTGTTTGTTTTACAGGTGGGGAGCAACCCCTTAGGCAAGGGTCGCTCCTCTGGGGGACAAATTTATTTTAGGTCAATCTGCCCCCAAAGGGGTGGGGGGGGGCGGAAACCACTAGACACCAGGGATTTCTTTAATGACAATTTCACGAAAGGGGAGCGACCCCTTAGGCAATGGTTGCTCCCCTAGGGGGCAAATTTATTTTAGGCCGTTTCTTGCCCTGTTGGGGGCAGATCGGCCTATTTTAATTAGGCTGATCTGCCCCCGAGGGGGGCTAAAACCACTAGACACCAGGGATTTATTTTTATGCCAATTTCACGCACGGGGAGGTCCCCTTAGACAAGGAGAGCAATCTTGGGGGCAAATTTCTTTTAGGCCATTTCTGCCCACCTTGGGGGCAGATCGGCCTATTTCTCTTAGGCCAATCTGCCCCCAAGAGGGACAGAAACCACTAGGCGGATGTTTAGTGGTTTAGTGCATTGTATTAAAATAAGATGTATGTACATACCACTTGAAATTGTATTTTTAGTTGCCGGATATTTGTATTCACAAATCTATCCCCCTTCATTACTGCCATTCTTGTTGTAACGTATAAGGTCTCATTGTACCAATGAGACTCCTGGATTTGGGCGGCAGCATCACCAGGCTGTGGGAAATGCAGTCCAATTCCATACCTTGTGACAACTGTCAGCCTAACCCTTTCGGCCAGCTAGCAGTACCTTATCAGCACCTAAAGTGGCAGTGATTTGTGGTAGCCGTGCGCATAACATTCTGAATTCTCAGGGAAATCGTGGTGCAAAAGATCTCATCCTTTTCTCTCTGTTACAATCGTCTCACACATGCAAAGACAAATAGAAGCTAAGAATGGTCCAATATACTTTATTGAATCAGTTGCGTTCTAGATAAAATAGCATGTACTGAAATGATTGGGGTGATAAAACATAATAATATTAATGCAGTGACAAAGAGAGAGAAACATGAGAAAAAGTCCCACTATAGTGTCAGAATGCTAGGTGATGGAATTCCTACCTATGCCACTAAAGTACTTTATTAGAGCTCAGCAGTGTTAGCCCGAACCCACCCTTCAGAATCCCTAGGAAGACACCATCCCCCATTCCTCGATTTTGTAGTGGTGAAGAGGGCTGTTAGTCTACTGAGAGTGATCTCTCCTGTAGGCAGCAAAAGACATTAAGGGCCTGATTATGACTTCGGCGGAGGGGATTACTCCATCCCACAGATATCCTGTCCGCCGTATTATTAGTTCCGTGGGATATAATGGACTCGCAATTGGGTGGGTGGGATATCGATCACATTTGGGATGGAGTAATCCCCTGTGCCGAAGTCAGCTGCAATGAAGCAACAGCATGCGGTGGCAATCTTCTGGCTGGAACTCTCCCTCTAACATATAGGGGACACAGAGATGTTTTATAATAAAACAGCTAACATTCCAGGAAAACTGCCATAACATAAAACATGTATGTTTTCGTGAAGTGGCAGAGATTACAGTGTTCCACTTTGTGGTGGCAACATATTGGAGTCAACCTTGAGCAGAGCGCAGAACGAGAATGTCAGAGTACAAAGAATGAAAACGGTTTCTGTGCTAACAGTATGCAAGATAAGGCAATATAAAACATCACTGCAGAAGAGAACTTCTGCTCAGAAAATAACATTAATTGCAACTAGGCTAAAGGGCACAGGCTGCATGAGTGTGGCTATAATAACGTGCCCATAAAGCTACTAAGGTACTCTCACAGAAGTTGTAAACATTAAAATGTCCTGCTCTTTTCTAAATTCCATTGATTAAAATCTGATAATTGTCTTCTAATTTCTCTTTTCCTGCCTTGTCCATCTTCTCCTCTTTATATGTATGTACTTCTCTTGCTAGACAGTTACCTCTGGGTAAGAGAAGCAGGACCGGAAAAGATACCGGAGATGAACAAAGAGAAGAGTACATAGAGAGATGTGAAGTAGAAGGAGAAGGTGGTAGAAATAGAGATGATATATAAAGATATGTGGGTAGGGAGAGTCAAGTAAGTTATATGGAGCAAGCTAAGGTAGCCAGAAGGAAACACAAGGGTCCAGATTTAAGAGGCCTAGCAGCATATGTCACCACTACAGTAATTTTTTTTATGCTAATGTGGCGATATTATGGCAAAAACAGCATGCCATATTTACAGAGTGGCCCAATGTATGTATTTCGCCACTTTGTAACGGATTACACCAAATTATGCCTGCACCAGGCACGATGTATGCAAGGTGGGTGTTCCCCCGTAATTGGGGTCCAAAAAATGGCGCAATGAAATCTAAAAGATTTTTTTGCTGCATTTTTAGCGGCATTTTTAACAGCTGCACAGAACATGTGTTAAAAGGAGGCAGACCACTGTTTTCAATGGGCCTCAATGTGCTTTGCAGGATTAGGGTCACCATTTTTGGCACTAATCATGCAAAGCGCCAAACTAGCATCAACGATTTTGATGGCAGTTCCTTAACTAGCGCCATGGTGTGCTGTATGTTAAATATGGCGCACACATGGTCGTTAAGGAGGCGCAAGAAAAGTGGCACTGCAGTGGATGCAGAGACACTTTTCTTAAATTCAACCCAAAAAGAGGTAAAAAAGAGTAAGATGTAAGTAAAGAGATTAGTAGGGGAGGAACAATGAAGAGAGAACATTAAAGGGTCAAAAGAAAAATGTTGTGTAGAGCAAAACTGGAAGTTGAGAGACATATGTGAAATAGAGATGAGGTTACACAGGGTTAGACAGAGTTGTGAGATACCGAAAGGAGAAGAAAGAAGGTGAGGCAGAGAGATCTAAAAAAAAGGAAGAAAAAAAAAGATAGTTGAAGTTGAGGAGGGGAGGTGAAATGGAGAAGGAGGTCCAGAGATATCTGTGTCTGCATGAGAGAGAGACAGAGAGAGAGAGAGAGAGAGAGAGAGAGGATTTGATGATAGCTGTGTAGAATCAAGGTAGAAGGTAGCCAGAAAGGAATACAATATTAAAAGAGGCAAAGGAGAGGAAACAGAGTTAGAATGAGAGAAAAGGAAGGTGGAGTGGTAGTGAACTAATGGTGAAGTCTACTGAGTAGTTTGGTAATCAGAGAGAGCAGAGGAAAAGAGAAAATTGAAGTTGTGAAGATGTAATGTAGAGCAGTGGTTCTCAACCTTTTGACTTCTGTGGACCCCTACCTCATCATTACTGGAATCCAAGGACCCCCACTGAATTGTTATTGGAATCCATGGACCCTCACTGTGTCATTACTGGAAGCAGGGGATCCTGGCCTAAACATTGTTTATGATTTGACAATGTAAAAAAAAATACAGAAACAAGCATTCTTCAAACACATGCACAAATGATAACACATTTTATTTAATTGGCAAACACATGCTAGTAAAAACATACAACATTTAATTTTATTAGGAAGGTTGGAGCTTTTCTAAATTAAATTGAAGCCACACATCGTCTATACTATATTCTGTTTGATGCACCTGCACTGCTTCCACAAGTCAATCTGCGGATGCTACTTTAATTTTTAGACTCCAGTTTCACATTTCTTGACATTTACAGTACATTTTAAAATTTTGAATTGTACATTTAGTCCCTTTATTTATATACAATTTATTAATCTGTTAATATTTTCTAATTTTCTAAGCAGTTGCGGACCCCCTGAGGAGGCTTCGTGGACCCCCAAGAGTCCCCTCACCTGAGATCAAAAGAGTTGATGTAGGCACACAAATATGTAGAGAAAGCAATAGTGTGATTAAAAGAGAGGTGTAAGATAGAAGAGGTGAGGTGAAGTAAGCATGCTAATTGACACAGAAGCACTATTTTTCAATTTCATGCCACCAACCACCTTGGAGTGTGAGGGTTAAGGCTCCTTAGGCTAAGCATTCACACAAAAGGCAAGTTTATCAGGACTTTGAGCGAGTACTAAGGCCGTCATTACGACCCTGGCGGTGGGTGATAAAGTGACGGTAATACCGCCAACAGGCTGGCGGTAACTACGGCCAAATTATGACCAGGGAGGTGATATCTCCAATAGACAGCTAATGTACCACACTGACTGCCAGGGCGGAAACGACAGTCACCATGGCAGTAGCCGCCTACAGCCAGGCGGAAGACAAAGTTCCGCCCACTGTATTAAGACACCGCCACCTTTTCTGGGGAAGTATCAACGCCATCAAAAGCCTGGCGGAAACAGAGCACAAAAGTCAAAAGACTCACCATTTGAGACACAGGGAAGAACCACGCCACCAAGGAAACCGAACTGCAAGTTTTCCCGATGATATTGTACTTTATGCTCCACCTGGAACACCAACGCTGGCGAAGACGATGACGGTGAGTACAGACGCCTAGCACACAAGGGAGGGTGGGAGCAAAAAGAGAGTAACACACATGTACAACACACATCCAACACACACAAACCATACACACAACCAGCTGCATTACAAAAACAATTAGACCCAGAAAATATGCAGAATAATGCAAGGACAACAGGATTTGACGAAAGTGATTGTAATCAGTTCAACATAAAAATGAATAATCCGAATTGGCCATGAAACAGATATGTACACTTATATAAAAAGGGACACTTCCCAGTCCATAGTTCAAAGGGCCCAGATGGCCACAGGGTACAATTCAAGGCCCAACTTGAATCCTGCCCAAATCCGGATAGAACACTGCAGGGGCATCAGTTGTCAAATAGGCAGGCACCTCAGGGAAGTGGGGGGCACCTCAGCCGGATGAGGGAACAATCCCACTAGTTCTGGAGGGGACAACATGCCCATTGCTTTGTCCTGGGGAGTGCAAGGCCACAGTCTTTTGAGTAGGTGTCTTCTTGCCCACTTGTTCTGGAGGGTGCAACATGCCCTGTGCTCTTTGTTCTGGGGAGTGCAAGGCCACAGTCTCTCAAGTGGGTGTCTTGCCCACTGGTTCTGGAGGGTGCAACATGCCCATTGCTTTGTCCTGGGGAGTGCAAGGCCACCGTCTCTGGAGAGGGTGTCTTGCCCACTGGTTCTGGAGGGGCAACATGCCCTGTGCTCTTTGTCCTGGGGAGCGCAAGGCCACCGTCTCTGGAGTGGGTGTCTTGCCCACTGGTTCTGGAGGGGGCAACATGCCCTGTGCTCTTTGTCCTGGGGAGTGCAAGACTACAGTCTCTCAAGTTGGTGTCTTGCCCACTGTTTCTAGAGAAGGCAACATGCCCTCTAGTATTTGTCCTGGGGAGTGCAAGGCCACAGTCTCTCAAGTGGGTGTCTTGCCCGCAGGTTCTGGAGGGGGCAGCCCACACAGTAGATCCTGGAGTGTGGACTACATGGCGTCCACCAGCGGTGATGGCTGCATGCTGGTGGTGTTTGAGGGAGGCTCCTGGACAGTCCCTGCTCTCTGGGATGGCTGCATGCTGGTGGTGGTTGGGGGAGGCTCCTGTACAGCCCCTGCACTCTGTGATGGCAGCATGCTGGTAGTGGTTGGGGGATGCTCCTGGACAGCCCCTGCACTGTGTGATGGCTGCATGCTGGTGGTATTTGGGGGAGGCTCCTGTACAGCCCCTGCACTCTGTGATGGCAGCATGCTGGTGGTGGTTGGGGAAGGCTTCTGGACAGCCGCTGCAGTCTGTGATGGCTGCATGCTGGTGGTGGTTGGGGGAGGCTCCTGGACAGCCCCTGCAGTCTGTGATGGCTGCATGCTGGTGGTGGTTGGGGGAGGCTCCTGGACAGCCCCTGCACTCTGTGATGGCTTCATGCTGTGGTGCTCGGGGGAGGCTCCTGGACAGCCTCTGCACTCTGTGATGGCAGCATATGCATGGCTGGCAGTGGGGGCCCCGTGACAGCTGCTGGTGGTGGCGGTGTTTGACTGACAGCTTCCACTGGCGTAGAGTGCCTCTTCTCCTCCTCGTCATGGGTTGGGGATCCCTTACCGTTCCTGGCAGGGGTGGATGGGCTCTTATCCCCTCTGCCTGGTGGTGCAGGCTCCTTCCCCTTCTTCCCAGCTGGTGCAGGCTCCTTCCCCTTCTTCCCAGCTGGCGAAGGCTCCTCCCCCTTCTACCCAGCTGGTACAGGCTCCTTAACCTTCTTCCCAACTATTGCAGGCTCCTTCTCCTTCTTCACAGCTGGTGCAGGCTCCTTCCCCTTCTTCCCAGCTGGTGCAGGCTCCTTCCCCTTCCTCACAGCTGGTGTGGGACTCTTCCCTTTCATCCCAGGTTGTGCTGCCTCCTTCACCTTCAGTGTTGTTGGTCTGGTATCCCTTCCACCACGGGTAGGTGGTGCTACCACTGTCCCGTGGACTGTTTGGCTGAGGTGTTGGGCTGTGTTCTTGCTACCTTGCCCATACATGCAGGACGGGGGGCAGGGGTAGGGAAGAGGTCAATCGTGGAAAGGAAAAGCTTTTTAGGGATGTTGGGGCAGAAGGACGGAGGAGTAATGGGAGTGGAGGATGTGGGAGTGGTCGTCGGAGGTGTATGTCTGCTAGATTTGGGTGCAGGTGCATGGGCTGTATGCCTTTGTGAGGTGGATGGCTGTTGGGTGTCTGAGTGCTTGCGTTTGTGCCCTTTAGGAGGCGGGGACAGACACGGTAGGAGAGGACACAGGGAACGCGTGTATGGATTTTGTGGAGGTGTCTGCCAGTGAGGTGCGTGTATTGCTTGGTGGTTGATGGTGCTGGTAGAGGATATTGATGTAGTGCATGCAGGTGTGAGTGTGGACGTAACTGGGTGGGAGGTGGGGGTGGAAGTGGAGGAGGAAGAGGAGAGGGAGGAGGAGGAAGAGGGGGAGACAGTGGAAACAGTGGATGTTGTTGTGTCTGCAACTGAATGGTGTTTGTGTGAGTGCCTGTGGGATGAAGTGTGGTGCTGTGTTTGCTTGTGACACTCTTCTATGTTGTCTTGTCTGCATGATCATCTGTTTGTGTGCTTGGAATGCATTGGGGTTGAGGAGAATGGGACTGGGAAGTGGAAGTTGGAGGGGGAAGGTTGAAACAGGGACAATGGCTGCCATCAAAGAGTAGGCCAGAGCCTGAATCAATCTCTGTTGGGCCGACAATAAACCGAGAATGACCTCCAGGAATGCACTGAATCGCTTCATCTGGGATCCCAGCCCCTGGATGGCATTCACAATGGTTGATTGCCCTACAGATATGGATCTCAGGAGGTCAACAGCATCACCACTCAGGGCAGCAGGGCACACTAGGGCAGGGCCTGAGGTGCTTGAGGCAAAATAGATGCCCACCCTCCTGGGTGAGTGGGCATGTGCAACTCACTGAGGAGCTACTGGGAGGGCGGGAGAAACACCCGGAAGAACGATTCTGGAACCACGAGGTTGTGAACTAAAGCGAAACAACGCTTTCGTTTTCCACGACTTCCTGGTTTTGGTACATTAACCACGCATGTCTGAACAATGTACATGCGTGGTTAAGGTACAGAAGGGAGTCAGAGTGGACGCGGTGAAGGAGGAGGTAAGTTGGGCTGGGACTGGGATTGTTTTTGGGAGGGGCTGGGATGATCAGGGTTTGTGGGCCAGTGTTTAGGTTTTAGGGGCGGGGTGGGGACTCAGGGTATTTTTAGTTTTTGGGTTGGGGTGGGGGCTGGGGGTGATTAGGGTTTGGGGGCAGGGGGATCAGGGTTTAGGTTTAAGGGGTGGGGGCTGAGGTCGAAGCATGCTGGGTCGTGCATGCTGATTGATATTGCCTTTACCACTAATGCGTTTACAATGGTAAAATCATTGTAAACGCATTCATGATAAAGGCATTAGTGTTTAGAACGAGGTTGTTGTTCTGACCTCGTTGTTGAGCCACGGGTGGTTTAGGCACCCGTGGTTCCGACATATAACCGGAGGGCGGGCTGGTACGGGGGTGGCGGCTGTACCTGCAGCCGGGGAGGTCATAGAAGTGTCCGCAATCACCAGGGAGCTCCCATCGGAGGAGGTATCAGAGTCTGTGTTGTCCCCTCCAGTCTCAACCGTGGTGCTCCCCTCTCCCTGCATCTCACTGTTTCCCTCAGCATCGGTGGACTCTGCCTCCAGGGTCCACGAAGATGCAGCTCTCTCTGTCGCTGGTGACTCTGCTCCTCCACCAGATGATGCTAATGCACATAAGGACAGGATGACAAAACAAGAAAGGGGGAGAGAGAGACAAAGGATACACTGGGTAAATGACTGCACCAACACCACCGTTGGCGTACACAGCACCCTCACACACAGGGAACAGGCCTACGCACTATGCATTGCACTACCAATGAAATGGCTAGTCACCAAGGAATGAGGAGGGGCACACACCTCCAACTGCAGCACAACTGGGACCTATGCAGCCCTGCCCAGAATTGAATACTAATGAGCTAGGTAAGCAGTATTTTACATTCAAACCCTTAGCCACTAGAGGGCCTATGCTGCTATGTCTGGCCTGGCCCAGGGGCACCCAAGGACATACAACCACCACCCGGATACCACCCCACCAGCCGTAAGTTGTAATGATAGCCACTGTTGCGTAGGCTCTCATTATTCTAACAAGACTACTAAGTTTAGAGCGGCAGAATCGTATGCGATGTGGGAGTCTGTGTTTAATGGTGTTGCTTTTAGAATCTCTGAACCCATTCTAGCGCCAGTAATGCAGGTATTCAATGAAGGACTGGACACAATTGTACGAATCACAAACAATCAGCGTTGGCTGTGCAGGATCCGTATGTTCCAGTGCCATCAACACAGCTTTTAGCTCTGCCAATTGCGCTGTACAATCCCTTAGGGTTTGCATAAATGTATGTAGGGGCCAACATTTATTGTCCTCCATATAGCCGCTTACGACTGCGCAAGCAGTGGAATATTGGTGCTTTGTGCCAATTGCAGGTTGTGCAGAGCCATCGCTGTACATGGCTCTATGATATTGCTCATTAGGCAATGTATTGGCTGGAACTGGGTATTCTAGTTCGCACTGCAAAGATTCCTGAGTTTGTAACTTTGGGTCAAAAATGTAGTCAACATCAGTGGCTGTCAAAGACGTGGCCCATTGTATCCAACGTGGATGTAATGCATTTGCGTTCGGAACGCTGGCTTTTGTGACAGCCTCTAGGGCTGGAATCGGGGAAACAACAATTATGCGTTTGCCCTGGGATAGAGGTCTTTCTTTAATGACAGCCATCTGCACGACAGTGAGAATTTTCTCAGTGGGAGAAAAGCGTTGTTCTGCTGCTGAGTACAAGTGTGCTTTGTATGCAATTGGGTCGGTCTCATCTTCATTAAATGTCACATAGGTGAAACAGAGGGCACCAGCGATTACTCTGATGACCAAGTGTGTTTTGGTTTCCCTTGTGTGTAAATGTTGTGCTGCAAGCATATCTGTCTGCAGGTCTCGGAGAATGCGTGTGTGTTCCATTGTCCAAAATTTACTTGAAAAATCAGGACATATTAAGTTATATAAAGGTTTTATGCATGAAGCATAATCTGGAATGTACGTTCTGCCAACATTTAGGAAACCCAAAAGAGATTGAGTTTTTTAATTGTGTTCAGGGGTTGTAATTGTGTGCATTTTTCTAAGAATTGTGGGGCTAGGCTCTTTCCTTCACTCGATAGCTCATGTCCCAGAAACAGGACGCTGAGGAAGGCTATTTTTTTTTTTTTTTATTGAATTTGTAGCTAAATTCAGCAAATCCCACAACAATGTGGGCTACCTGTCTTAAATGTTGTAGTAATTCATCATCCGAAAGGTAGATATCATCTACATAGGACAATGCTTCAGGATCAATGTTGTGTAGAATTGCAGTGACACGAGCTGCGAACAGTCCTGTACTGTTCTTGTACCCCTGTGGTAAACAACAGAATTTTTTCTGAGAACCTAGTGCGCTGAAACTTGTTAAGCCTCTACTCTCAGGTGCTATATTCTGGCAGAAGACACCATATCCAATGTTGTTTTGAATTTTTTTCCGCACTATATTGTTCTGCTGTGCTGTGCTGTGTGAGTTTTGCATAGCATATGTGCGAGTACGACTGTTTAAATGTCTCTAGTCTAAAACTATTCTGTATAAATGGTCCAGTTTAGCTCCTGGAAATAAAGGATTATTCATTGGGGGGACACCCGGGTTTGATTACCCCCTGGTACTCTAGTTGTGTGAGTATTTATCTCACAGGTGCTTTAGCATCATGTTTTATTGGATATTGAGGTTGTGGTTGGGGTTGATTTTTAATAGGAATTACATGGTAGGGGGAATCTTTGTCCCATCCTACATGTTTGCGATATAACACGGGTGCCTGCGCCAATGGCAAATCATTGGCGTAGGATTCTGCGGGAAAGGGTTGAGAAAGAACGTTTAATAACATCTTTCCCATATGGGCAGGTAGGACAAATTCTGGTGGCCAGTCTTGTTCGGCCAATCATACATCATATATATTTACTACGCGATCCCACATCTATTGTGCGTTCGATGTCTCCTTCTAACTGCAGTGTTACTTTATACACCCTATCAGGTGTGGAGACACGCATGTCCGCAGTCTCTACCTGTAGAAAGTCATCAGTTGCTTTCACCTCCAGATGCTCTAGAAGACTCCGGTGGACTATTGTGACCTCTGCTGCACTGTCTAGCAGCTCTAGTGCCCACTTCCTGTTCTTCAAGAGGACCCTCTTCTAGAGTGGCATGTCAAACTGCGACTGCTGCCACTTTTTCTTTTTGAACTGGGGTTTTTGTTGGGGAAGTTTCCATTTCTTTTTAACAGAAACCTCAGATGAGCGTTGTGATTCCTGTTTCAGTTTCACGTACTCTGTTCTTCACTCTAATCACCCACCTCTCTCATTTCGTTTTTCCAATGAGTCCTGAAAGGAACGAGATTGGCATGTATCAGTATTTTGATATCTATCAGGCGTTTTTATATTATCTCTATTTCAGAGATTATATCTATTCTGTGGGGTATCCGTACGCGGAGATTCTCCCCTCTCTTTTGTAGGAATTTCTTGTTTTTTATCCCAGCGTTTCTTGTTACCCTCAGGGGCTTGCTTGGAAAAATCTTTATTAGATTTACCCTGAAACTGTAGTTTAGTTGGTCTGGCCCCTAGACTATCTCGACCAATACTAGAATAGGTCCCTGCGATAATCTTTGGCAGCTCACGTTCTTGATCCTGTTGAGGAATATCACAGAGCTGCATGCGCACTGCTAGTGCGACTACTTCCCCTTTGAGGTTACTTAAAATGATTGAGGATACTGTGGTAAAATTGCCCATTAATTTCATCCCCAAGACCAGGGCCGGGGCAGCCCCATATCTTGAAATTGTTACAACACTTCCAGCAAGCTGGCAAGTGTCAGAGTACAGTGTGCGGTAATATAGAGCGCGGCAAACACCGTGTATTACAGTTATCCACTGTGGGGACCATCCCAAATGGCAAGCACATCGTTAAAATTCTATGTTTATCCTGAGGTCCTGTATGGAGAAATACTGCTTCCATTGCATTTATTTTTTGAGCTTGCCAGAACTGAGTTTCCTCTCATTTGGCTGGTACTTTACCCATGATCGAATGTACAGTTGCAGGATTAATGCCTGGTGTTACTGCATGTGGTTGACCTGGAACAGCAAGCACTGGGTTTGTATTTAATGCTTGCACTACAAACTGGACTAATCGTCTATATATTGCCATCAGTTCAGTATACAAACGACGGACGTCAGATACTGCTAATTTTGCTACTGCAGAGTGAGGTGTATAGGTGGCCAATAAAGGCCAGGTAGAACCATCATTACTTAGAGGACCTAACCTAACTTGTAATATTGCGTGGGGTAGGGCGCCATCAAGCCAATTATCATGTTCTTGATATGATAAAGGTATTTCTAAATATGCATAAGCCCTGTATTGTCCAGGTGCGTTTGCAAGTGTGTAGTGATGAAATGTATTTGTGTTCCCATCAACTGCTGGAAATGTGACCCAAGAATAGAAGAGTTCTGTTCTATAAGCTGCATCTGCATCCACAACAAATGTGACTGGGCCTCCCTGGGCCGTTAGGCTGTTTGCCAGTAAATGTGTAGTCAGGGGTTGTCTCATGCTAACTGCAATTGCTACCTGCTGTGGATTTGCCATAGTATATGTTAAATTTGTCCAATGAAGGCACACCAAATAGGGTTTTTCCTATTATAGTTCAAGCTCAAAGAAACTCCAGCATCAGATAGGATATCCTACTTAGGTGAGGAGGAAATCCTCAATACCATGGATGTCTCCGTATGTAGTACTAAGGTGTTATTACATGTAATGAGACAGAGGATCCGAAAATTAGAGCCTGACCAAACGTTGGTGGCGCCATGTCGCGTAGGCTCTCATTATTCTAATGAGACTACTAAGTTTCGAGCGGCACAATCGCCTGCGTTGTGGGAGACTGAGTCTGACCCACTGCGGGTGACACCTGTCACTCTAATCTGGGTTTTGCTCCGGCTAACTAGCAGTGCCTCATCTCCACCCAAGGGCAGGGATGATTGGGCAGCCGAGCGCATGACATAAATCGTGTTTCAGGGAAGCCGTGGTCACTCAGGTCACATCCGTTTCTCTCAGTTACATCAGTCTCATATACATAATGACAAACAGACGCAGTACATGTTCCAATAAGATTTTCATGAAGCGACTGCATCTTATTTAGCAAAGCATGAGCTGTAATAACCAGGACAACACAACATAACAGGATTAGAATTGTGATGAAGAGAGTAAAGCATAAAAACAACGCTACCATATTGTCACTACAGTCAATAGGCTAATTCCTACCTAGACTATAATAGATCACAGCGTGTTAAGCTCTAAATCTGCCCTTCAGCTTCCCCTGGGAAGACATCATCCCCCATCCCTGAGCAAAGGCCTGAATTCTGCATTAGCATCTGTAGTGAAGCTTTCAAAAATAAGCATACAGTTGTGGTTCTCTGGATGGAGTCTCCCTCTAACGTGTAAAGGACAGGGAAGTGTGTTTATAATAAAACAGCTGATGTTCTAAGAAACTGTCCCTACGTAAGGATGTGTGTTTTCTATGATTGTCAGAGACTAAACTCATACCACGTTCACCGGCATCCTATCTTTCTGTAGCCTTGGAAAAAGCACAGAGTGAGCAAGAATGTCTTGTTGAAGAACAGAGTGCTGGCCTAGGCAAAAACAGTCAGATAGAAGAAAATAAAACAAGACCGCAAAAGTCACTATTGTAAAAATAATATGGCACTCACCCCCTTGTGGCTGCTGTGATGCTCTGAAGCACCCATTCAGCTCAGGGAAGGCCACCGCCAGTATGCAGGGCTTCAAGGGGGTCAGGGTCCGCCGGGCACCCCTTCCTCGTTGGAAGGCCATCCCCAGCTGGGCCTCCGTGGTCTTCTGTGCCCAGCGTCTTAGGTCCTCCCACCGTTTCTGAAAGTGAGTGCTCTACTTGCCATAGACCCCCAGGGTTTCCAATTCCTTGTCGATGGCATTCATATGCCCTTCTTTTGATGGGTGCTGACCTGCAGAGACAATACATACAGGAGAACACCATTAGACAAATAGTACAGCCTATCACACAGATGGCCCACCATACCCGTTTGCATCACCATTGGCAGACACATAGCCCAGCGCACAACATGTACACCTCTAAGAGGACATCTACCCACCTCCTTACACGATGCCTTCACACAAAACTCCATGCACTCATGCCACATGCATTGTGCCCACCGTGTACTCAACGTTTGGTCTGGAGGCCCATACAGCAGTCCGTACTGGGGTAGGACCCCATCCACCAGTCGCTCCAACTCCTCCGAAGTGAAGGCTGGGGCCCTTCCCCCAGTTACACGGGCCATGGTAGATTACAGACACAGGTCACAGCAGCACATGCAGTGTAGGTCCTCTCCTATGGAAGGTCAGGAAGCAAGTGAGGATTGAGATAGAAAATGATGGTCACGTCCGTGGCGGTGCATACCACTACCGCTGGCTTAGATCCCCATTGGCCACTGTACCCCATAGGACCCAATATGAACCAATGAAATGCACGGCGGTTCACGCCCACCTACCGCCACACATGCCCACCTACCGCCACAGCGCACAACTTCAGCGGAATTACCTCACGTCCACCTGTCCCTCCATACAGGACAGACGGTCGCCATTTCAGGGGGGTGAACAGGCCTGTGGATTATTCATGCATCACAGGATATATAGGCAAATACTTTTAAATTACACTGTCCCCAAACATGTTTGCACGATGTGGACTGCTGTTGTGGTCTAGTTGTTCAAAATGTGACAGCCTATTCACTCATATGTCTCTTAGATACCTACAGCTGCGGATGAATATGGAGATGGAGACATACCCTCGTGGCGGACTTGGCTACACTGGAAGACAGGCACATTACACTCACCTATTGACTGAACATGGCCACAATCACAGAGCTGTGTGCCCAGTTGGAACCTGACTTGATCTCAGCTATCTGTCATCCGACTGGGATCCCCCCTCTTGTGCAAATTCTCTCAGTGCTCCATTTCCTGGCAACTGGCTCTTTCCAAGTGACTGTGGGCTTGGCAGCAGGAATGTCACAGCCAATGTTCTCAATCATGCTGGCAAGAGTCTTGTCCACCTTGATGAAACACATGTGCAGTTACATTGCTTTACCTCAGGTGGAGGATTTGGCCACTGTGAAGGCCGGGTTTTATGCATTGGATCATATCCCCAATATAATTGATGCAATTGATGGAACACATATTGCATTTGTCCCCCCCTGGCAAAATGAACAGGTGTTCAGGAATCATAAGAGTTTCTACTGCATGAATGTGCAGATGGTGTGCCTTGCGGACCATTATGTCTCCCAAATCAATGCTAAGTATCCTGGGTCGGTGCATAATGCCTTTGTCCTAAGGAATAGCAGCATCCAAAATGTGATGGCCCATCTGCAGAGGCACAGGGTGTTGCTAATAGGTGAGCCTTGGTCCCCACCCAGTAAATGTTGGTGTATGCCTATGCTGTTGGCCATATAGTATAGTGTGTGGCTAAATGCTGTCTCTCAATATTTGCAGGTGACTCTGGTTACCCAAACCTATCATGGCTGCTGACCCCTGTAAGGAATGCCAGGACAAGGGCAGATGAACGTTATAATGAGGCACCTGGGCAAACCAGAAGGATCATTGAGAGGACCTTTGGCCTTCTGAAGGCCATGTTCAGGGGCCTCCATCTGACAGGTGGATCCCTGTGCCACTCACCCAAGAAGGTCTGCCAGATAGTAGTGGCATGCTCCATGTTGCACAACCTGGCCCTCAGACGCCATGTACCTTTTCTTCAGGAGGAGGAGACTGGAGGTGCCCTTGAGGCAACAGTGGGCCCTGAAGACAGTGAGGATGAGGAGGCAGAGGATGGGGATGTGGACAGCAGAACATTGGTGATACATCAGTACTTCCAATGACACACAGGTGAGAAAGTTCAACTTCACATTTCAATGACTATTGTATTCTGTGTGGCATTGACATGCTGGCATTACCCACTTATTTCCCCTACTTACGGTTACCTATGGATATTCATTTTCCAGATGTTGGTGATATGACAACATTGTCCTGATGTGATCACAACAGCCTGCAATAAGGTCATTCATTCTATGCTCATTCTATGTACAGTTCATTTGCCATGGTCGTAGCTGTTTCAATTAATACAAATTTGTAATACATTAAATACTAGTAATTGAGTTTTATCCAAGGGTGTTTATTGTTGTGCTAAAATATAGGGGGAAGTGCAATTGAATGGGGTGATGATGGAGGAAAGTCCAGGGTATTGTTCGAGTCTGTTTGTAGCACAGGTGCAGTGTCCATGGGGACATAGGAGGGGGAGCAATGTCAGTTCAAGGTGGACAAGGTGACAGAATGGGACTCAAGGGGGACAATCAGGAGAGTCTGATTTCCTGGCAAGTGTCTCTGGCTTCTGTCTGGGTCGCAAGGAACGTTTGTGCGGTGGTTCACCTTCTGCAGGGGGATGAGTGTCCATGCAGGGCTGGGAGGGGTGTCCATGCATTGTTACAGCATGCAGGGCCTGGCATTGGGATTAGTGAGATGTGTTGGTGGAGTGTGTGGGATGTGGCAGAGTGATGGGAGTGAGGGTGAGGGTGTGTGATGGCATACAGGTCTTGGGGTGATAACTGTTGAAATTTGACTTACCAGTGTCCAGTCCTCTGCCAACTCCGGCGAGTCCCTCAGGATGCAGTATTGCCAGTACCTGCTCCTCCCATGCTATGAGTTGTGGGGGAGAGGTTAGGGGTCCACCGCCAGACCTCTGTATGGCAAGCTGGTGTATTGGTGCAATGGAACGTACCTTCCCCCGTAGGTCATTCCACCTCTTCCTGATGTTGTCTCTTGTTCTTGGGTGCTGTCCCATGGTGTTGACCCTGTCCATGATTCTCCCCCATAGCTCCATCTTCCTTGCTATAGGTATTTACTGCACCTGTGCTCCAAAGAGCTGTGGTTCTACCCTGACGATTTCCTCCACCATGACCCTTAACTCCTCCTCAGAGAAACGGGGGTGCCTTTGTGGTGCCATGGGTGTTGTATTATCTGTGTTAGAGAGGGAGTGTTGAGTAATGTAGAGGGGTGTGTGATGTGGAGTGCATGAGGGTATATGAGGTGTGCATGTCTAGTTGTCTCTGTGCTCTCCTTCTCAGTCTCCTGGTGGCAATTGTTGTACATAAGGGGTTGTGGCTAATGTGGGTGTGTGTTTTATTGTGGTGTGGGTGTGTATGTGTGGTGTGTGCATGAGTGTCAGGTGTTTGTCTTTAATATTGTCCAATGTGGTGGTGTTTTATATGTGGGTGTCCATTCTGAGCGCAGCGGTATGTACCGCCAATGGTTTACCACCGTTGATTGTCCGCCGTGGTGATTCGTGGGTCATAATGTGATGGGCATTGTTTCGTTGGCATAACGGTGTGGGTTTTGCGACTGCCAGTTTATCACTGACCTTTGGTCTGGCGGATTTGTGTATGTGGCTGTATTCTGTTGTATTGGTGTGTGTGTGTCATAATATGGTGAACGGATATTCACCAGTGTGGCGGTAAGTTGGCAGCAGTCAGCACGGTGATAAGCAGGAATTACTTCCAGGGTCATAATGAGGGCCTAAGTCACCAAAAGTGATGCAAACTGATGCAAAGGAGTGATTTGAGATTTACTTTCTATTATGCAAAGTAATGCTATGCTCTGCATTGTGCTACTTTGCATCAAGGGAGCATCCCATGGGTGGTAAATGAGCCTTCCGATGCCACGCCCCATTTTCTTTGAAGAAAAGCCCTATCTGCTAACATTTGCCTGCAGGGCTTTGGTCAAATAAGACACATCCTTGAGGAAAGAACAAATTAGTGGAAATGTGTTTATATCCTTCCAGAACAAACTCACGCACACACACCTTTGAACTTTTTTTCTTCTTTTATTTGAAATGAAATCAGAAAGGTTTTATTTTTTACAAGGTCAAAATGACCAACCACAACAATAGACTCAACAGTAAACAGAAGGAGAACAAATTAAAAAAATACTAAGGCTGCTGGGGAGTACACTGGTAAGCCATAAGAAGATGATGATGTGTAGTCAAAGTCCCCTGTCCCGCAACAATGACAGTATGGCAGAAAAGATTTAGTGGCATCATGGTAGCACGCATAGGTGGAGGGACAGATGCACGAGTGTTGGTGCAGGTTCTGATGGATCGGAGGAACTAGAAGGCGCTGGAAACTTTAACTCACACCTTCCCCTTGAACTACTTAAAACCTTTCATATTACATCACTTATAGCATGTTAAATCATAGCATTCATTACAAAACGTATGACATCACAAATTACATAATTTAGGTGAACACTGTGCATGTTACAAGACCCCATTATAGTTAATTTATCCGTTCATTTTGCTCAGGTGCAAATTACAACTTTCAGTTATACCCACAGTACTCAGTTTTCAATTTCTAAGGTCTGTGTAGTGTAAATTGGTTTTGTATACAAATAATTGTGTTCAAAATCCCTATGGGAATTAACATAGGAAACACACTTTTTTTTTACTCTCCCCCTTTTTCTCGGTCCCCACTTGACGGTTCAACCCGAAACATTCCATGTACAACAAGACCCTAGAGGATACTTTAAAAAAAAAATCATGAAGATTTGTCAAACAGAATCAAAGATACAGGCAAGTCAGAAAACACCTATTCTATGGAAACTAGGTCCTATCTATAACTACAGACTTGTGACTGCCAGTTGGTGATATATATATATATGACAAATCTTCACAAATTTTTCCTAAAATATTTGCCAGTCACATTAGCTGCTATCTGGGAAGTTTCAGGTTGATCTGACTTGGGGTGCTGAGAATGAGGAATTACACCAAAGTTGGCAGAAAGCTAGGTCCTGGCGCAAAAAACGATCTTTTTTTATTTTCAGTAGTGTTTGAGAAATTAGGAGGAAAAAAATCTAAATATAGGGGCGCAAAGGTTCGTGACCCCTCCTGATCTTGTGCTGAGATCTGATTGGCTGTCAACACTTCAACCAAGATGTGTTGCAGTCGTCTTGGGTCTTGTCTTGAGCCCATGGCTCAGATAACCCCCGCCGCCCCCCGGGCTAAAAAGCTGTTTTTTTTTCAACATGATTCACAGCGGATCTGTCTAAAATTGAATTCTACTCATGCCCTAAGATAACTATAACTTGTGCACTTGCCATGCACTGCTAATTATCCCACAAATTGTGGCACTTATGTCATCTTTGATAACGTTCTTGATAATATCAATGTAATATTTGCAGTAAAACTTTTGAGAAAAAACTGTGCATGGCAAGGTTGCAAGTTATAGTTACTTTAGGGCATGAGTTATAGTTACTTGAGATAACCAATGATAACTGGTAATTTTTTGTGGTTTGGTACATTTAAAATGTGAGTCTAACTATAACGTCCATGTGACCTGTGGTTTTTTAAGTCAATTTCTATGTTTTTTTAAAATTCTATTTCCTAACCATAACATCTCTATCTCTCTCTCTGTCTCTCTGTCTCTCTCTCTCTCTCTCTCTCTCTCTATATATATATATATATATATATATATATATATATATTTAGTGACAAAACAAAGGTTACAGGGACCTTATAGTTAGGAATTAGAATTTGAAAAATCCTTAAATATTCACACAAAAAAACAAAGGTTACAGGGACACTATATTTAGGCTCAGATTTTAAATGGACAAAACCATATAAATTCAGCTGGTATAGTTAGAGTTATTTTGCGCTTGAAAAAAGCAAGAATGCAAACACCTCCATCACGGTTTATAGATAATCTTTCAAGGAGGAAATGCAGAGAAAAAACACTTGCTTTGCTTTGAACATGCACACAAAATTAGGGTGATTAATACTTTACAGAAGAGAAGCTTCATCTTGGGCACCTGCTTTGCTTATATCTATAATTGATTCCCGTTGAGGTTTAATTTCTGTGAAATGAGCATTGTGCCAGAATTAATCCTGCCTTCCGAATTTATCCAAGAAGAGGCCACTGTTTTGTGCAGAATGTCTACCCAACTGGAGTACTTTCTACTGGCTTATTAGTAAGTGCTAACTAGTTGAGTAAATCTATAGTGCCTCTCCTACACTACAACTGCATAAAGGATGCCGATGTAATGTTTCCAGTGACCTTGTGCACCTGCAACTTTGCCAATGTGATTGTTCCTCAAGCGTCTTCATCAGATAACTTTTCAAGCTGGAACTGCAGAGAAAAAACACTTGGATGATGTGTACTTTATAGAAGTAAGTGCTTCTTTGTTTGGTGATCATATTCCTCTGCATCAAGAATGCATCCCCAAAAACTGCTGGAAAACACGTGTGGAGAGCCTTTTAGTAACCTGTCCATCATCCTGAGAAGACATTGCATGCAACTAATGTAAATCGGGGGGTAAACGGGTAGGACTTCTAGGCCATTTTACGTGCTTGTTGTTTTTAAAATAGAGAACACAACCTCTGGTCTAAGCAACAGATTACAAAAAAGAACCCACTTGTCACAGTCATTACATGAGATATTGCACTCAAAAAAGCAAGGATGCAAATACCTCCATCAAGGATTACAGATAACTTTTCATGGTGGAAATGCAGAGAAAAACACCTGCTTTGCCTTGGTCGTGAGTAGGGAGTGCAGGGGGATCCGGGGGAGCCTCAAGGCCCCTGCAGTCCCAGCCAGCTCACCGCCTCCTGTGGGAGTGAGCATTGCTCCTGCATGCAGGGAGCTGCTGGAAATGTAGCTCCCTGCGTGTGGGAGCAATACTTTAATCTCTTTCCATGCCCGCAGATGAAGCAGAGTTTTTGCTTTTGTTGTCAGGCGTTGTCACAGCTCCCGTCAAGCAAAGGCAAACAGCTATCTCCAGAAGGTGGGCACCTTGGGAGATAGCAGGAGCCGGCTCTGGCGGTCCCCAGGGCCATAAATAGCTCCAGGAGGGGGGCAGCGCAACTCCCTCCTTTGTTGTGCATGGGCCGGCCCGGGAAGGTGGTGGTCCCCAGGGTCCCAAATTTCCCAGAGGGAGGGAGGGCACATGGACTCCCTCCCTCTTTTTACAAAGTAATTGGCCCGAGGAGGTGGTGGTACCTGGGGATGGAGGTATGTGTGGACAGCCTCCTTCCTTTACAATTTCCCCCCAGGAAGGTGGTTGTCCCCGGGGTTTTTGAAAGCTCCAGGAGAGGGGTCCATGTGGCCCCTCTCCTTTTTTTTCAAAAAGCCACAGGGAGCTGATGGTTCCCAGTGCCCGGTGGAATCCACGTGGCTCCCCTTATATATTTATTTCAAATTAGCGACAGGGAGGTGGTGGTCACTGAGGCATAAAAAAAGCCCTTGAAGGGGGGCCCCTTGCACCCTGTCCATTTTTTTAATAAACTCTGAATGCCCCCAGGACTTGGCCCACCCGGGGCTACATTAAGACCAAGCACAGGAGACCTCATTTTTTTTTTAATTCATGGTGAAATTCGCAAATATTCAGGAATTTAATTGTGAATTTAAAAAAATGCTTTTTTGCCCTGAGGGTGTCCAAGAGGGACCCCAGGACCAAAGCTATGGGCTTAGGGTATTCATACCCTGTCCCCTTTTCTTTTCTTTTGCGTTTATTTTTAAGTCTCAGCTAAAGCTGAGTCCCAAAATCTCTGTCAACACTTCCAAGTTGAAGTGTTGACAGTTAATCTGATCTCTGCACAAGATCTGGAATATTCGCAAGGTTATCGCAACACTAAATATACAAAATTTGATTTTCTTTAATTTCTCGAAAACTACTGAAAGGATTTACACTAAATAACAAAAAGCATGCTTTCTGGACCAAGAGCAACCTTTCTGTCACATTTGGTGTAACTCCGTCCAGCGGTCCAGGCTGAAGTTGTGTCTAAAATCTCCATGGGCATTAACATGGGGTACCCACTTTTTTGACACCCCCCTCTTTGCCTCGGCCCCCACTTCACAGATCACCCTGAAACTCTTCATGTACAACAAGACCCCAGGGGACACATTTTAAAAAAAAATGTCATGAAGATTTGTCAAACGGTGCCAAATATAACCAACTATATATCTATCTGTATATATATATATATATATATATGCATATCCATATATATTTATATATATATATATATATATATATATATATATATATATATATATATATATATATATATATTATATGATGCCATCAGTGATGTCAATTGAACTGAAAGGATTTACACTAAATAACAAAAAGCATGCTTTCTGGACCAAGAGCTACCTTTCTGTCACATTTGGTGTAACTCCGTCCAGCGGTCCAGGCTGAATTTGTGTCTAAAATCTCCATGGGCATTAACATGGGAAACTCACTTTTTTTGACCCCCCCTCTTTGCCTAGGCCCCCACTTCACAGATCACCCTGAAACTCTTCATGTACAACAAGACCCCAGGGGGACACATTTAAAAAAATAATGTCATGAAGGTTTGTCAAACGGTGCCAAATATAGCCAACTATATATCTATTTGTATATATATATATATATATATATATATATATATATATATATATATATATATATACATGCATATCCATATATACATACATATATATGATGCCATCAGTGATGTCAATTGAGATGTAATCAGTGATGTCAATTGAGATGTAATCAGTGATGTCATCAGTGATGTCACTGACATGTCATGAGTGATGTAATATGTGAGGTCATAAGCAGTGCATTGCGAGGGGCAGAAGTTATAGTTGGGTGAGGTAATGTTTGAAATGGCAGCCTAATTAAAAGGTCCCTGAAACCTTTGTTTTTTTTTTAAATTGAATGTTTTCTTAAATTCTATTTCCTAACTATACAGTCCCTGAAACCTTTGTTTTTTTCAGTGCATTTGTAAGGTTTTGTAAATGTAATTTCCAGTGGTTCTGGGTATAGGGTCGCAGTGAAAGGGACAGTGAGTGAGTAAAATGGAGTGGGTGGAACACTTTCCAAACCCTATTGAAGCTGTGTGTAGTAACATCAGCTCCAGAAGTGTCACACTGCATACCTTCTGCCATTCTCCCTTGATTCTCACTGTAGTCCTGCATGATGCAACTCAAACTCAAGAGTGGTTTAAAGAGCACATGATGTAGTCTGTTTTTTTTAGTTTTGCAAACTCAAAAAGAATAACCTGTGATTGTTGAATTTCTGCTGTTTGAGCACTCCTGTGGGTTTATGCTATGTTTAGCCGTTCTATATATTGTGGCAAGTTGGTGGCATTGTCTTCACTAGGGGGTACCATTTGCAGTATAGGAAGACATATTTCATCCTTTCTCAGAGCACCTAATTTTTATACGAGGGGATGTGAAAAGGTCTCATGAGAGATTCTTGTTAATAAAAAAAAGCAATAGTGCAGAAGGAGAAATGTTTTATTTTGAGTAGATTTTTAAAAACGTTTTTGGGATTTGTGGAACCATTGTGAATTGTCCTGTTACGTACTTCCAGATCCACAGGAGGTGCGCAAGTCTGGCATGTTTTTAGCAGTACCTAAAACACATATGAATGTGCTAGCCCCGGCATCCTTAGGGTGATCTTTCCCAGACTTTTTTACTTTTACCTCCTGCTTTGTTACTGTATCTTTTTGCTGGCCTTTAGACTCTGACACTTTACCACTGATAACTAGTGCTAAAGTATATGTGCTTCACCCATAAGCATGGTAACATTGGTGCATCCACAACTGGCATTTTTAATTTACATGCAAGTCCCTTGTGGCATTCCATATACCCAGGGCCTGTAAATCAAATGCTACTAGTGGGCCTACAGTACTGATTGTGCCACCCACTTAAGTAGCCCTGTAAACATGTCTCAGGCCTGCCACTGTGAAGTCAGTGTGTGCAGTCTCACTGTCACTCCGACTTGGCATTTAAAACCTCTTGCAAGATCTTAAACCTCCCTTTTCTTATATTAAAGGCACCCTTAAGGTAGACCCTAGGTGGCCTATAGGGCAGGGTGCCATGTGACCAAGAGACAGAACATATACTTTTATGTATCTCATGGCCTGGTAATGAAAAACTCCCAAAGTTGTTCTTCATTACTGTGAGACCTGCCCCTCTCATAGGCCAGCAGTGGGAATTTCCTATAATACTTTTAAGCTGTAATTCCTGATCTGAGAGGAGTAGTTGCATCATGTTTAGTATCAATGGAATGGTAATGATGAACCCCCTTTACTGGTAAGTTCAGATTTATTATTACTAAGCCACGTTTCTAAAGTGGGCATTTCTATTCTCTCACTGCCCTGTGTGACTACAGGCTGTCTCCAATACATGTCTCACCTGGGCTAGGTGACAGCTAAACTTGTGCATTCCCTCCAGACACCCACAACACAGGATACTCAACTGCATCTGCATTCATCTCCATATAGATGGGTCTTCATGGGAAGGAGTTTAGGAAGAGCTCACACTTACAATTCAAAGGGTAGTAACCAGAGTCCACACAAAGGGGCTGATTACCTCCCACTGATGTGGAGCGGAGGATGAGCTGAAAGGGGGACCTGTGCACTTAACAGAAACCTTTTGAAATCATCCCCACATCAAAGGCACTTTTTAGTATAAGCACCCACTGAACACAGTGCACTTCAGGACTCAAGGAAACTCTGGTGGAGTAAAGACTGTTGTGCTGGGGGAATCACCACTTTGCTGTGCCTGACACTTTCAAGGAATTTCTGCCCTTCCTTGCTGAACTGCCCTGCTGATCTCTGTCCTGCAACCCAAGAATCAACAATCACTTCCAGAGTGTCTCCAAGGGCTTGCTGACTTGCCCCCGGTTCTACAACAGGTCTCCAGGACATCAAAGGCCTCAAGCGCGGCTTTCTTGCAGCTCTCTGGGCCATCAAAAGTCTCAAGCGTGACTTTGTTGCAGATTTGCTGCTCAGCTCATAAAGTCTTTAGAGCAGCTTCGATGCAGCCTGCCTCTCATTTCATCCAGACTTCAGAGTGGTTTTGTTGCAGCCTACCACCCATTCCGTCAAGACTTCAGAGCGGCTTTGTTGCAGCCTGCTGCCCATCTCCTCCGGACTTTGACACGGCTTTGTGACAACCTACCGCCTATCTCATCAGGACTTGGGAGCAGCTTTGGTTTGGGCCGCTGCAAGTGTTGCCAAGTGAGAGAGACACACTACACGCACTTACTGTCCCCACTGGTGAGCCGCACTTGGGTCAACCCTGCTTCTTGCCCTCACTCCGGCCCGACTCAGACCATTTCGCCCTCGACCCGTGGCGGTGAATTCTCGGACCAAGAAGGCTGAATGGGCTTAGAGCTTCCGCTGCGCTTTCTGCATTCCAAAGGTAAACACATTGTACTCTACCTAAGCCGGTCTTGAATGGTCCCGATCGGTCTGCACTGCCCTCCTCACAGAAGGACCCCGGTACTCTCATATAATAGCTTAAAGACTATAAAATAAGCCCCATACAAAGTGCTCTTATTGTAATACCTCTTAAAAGTAAATATTCATTGGATTTTTGTCATTTGTGTCTCAACCTTTTCAGATAAATGAATTTAATACCCTTCTTGTGGGGTTTCATTGGGATTGCTGTATGAGTGTTGCACCTATACTTTATACATGGCCTTCTAAGTTTAGTCTGCCTGCTCTGTGCCATGCTACCAGAGAGTGAGAACATGCTAAGTTTGATTGTGTAATTGACTTACTCTGACTAGGATTGTGGTCCATACGTAGACAGGGTGCATACCTCTGCCACCTACAAACACAATTTCTGACAAGGCACCTAATATTTATTGTCTGAGGTTAGTGGTTTTCTAGAAAACTAATAAAACATATAAAGTGTATGTAAAGAAAAAGTTTTAAACCTTGTTGTAATACATTTTCGGGATTCACAATGATGTCACGATGATGTCAAAACATTGTTGCTACGTCATTGCGAATCCCATTTGACGCAGGAACAAAAGGATTTTACTGGTTGAAACACCTCCTTTTTTCCATGCTTTATGTGTGACTGTGAATTTTCACATTCTTCACTTATAGCAACAGTTTAGCTTTTTTGTTGGTGTTTTGCATTGGTTTTTTCAAATACAAATATGACATCTGCTCCAGAGAATTCAGCAATGGAATCTGCTCGTGAGAATCCACCAGTGCACCTTGAAAGCTCTTCTTCTGATGACGAAAGAACACTGGAAAAAGGAGAGAACTGAGTGGAAGTTTTTCACAATTCATTTAGGGGAGAAAACAGTGGTGCACAGAAAGTCAAGTGCATGCTGTGCAACAAGTTATTGTCCAGAGGAACTGCAAAGAAGTACACCTGTGGTGCTTCAGGTCTGTTAAAGCATCTTAAAACAATTCCCTGCAGACACCTAGGGCCTGATTTATACTTTTTTTGTGTTGCATTTGCGTAATATTTTAATGTAAAAGCGGTGCAGACTTACAAAATATATTAAATTTTGTAAGTTTACGCTGGTTTTGCATCAAAAAAAGTACGCAAATGCGGTGCTAAAAAAGTATAAATCAGGCCCCCAGTTCAGGCTTAGAGGGAGCGTGACACCAGCAATCCTTCATCATCTTCAGTGGGCAAAGTGGTTCCTGGAAAATCTACGCTTGGTACAGTTCCATGTGATCTTCCGGCACGAGTACCACAGTTTGCCATGTTGGGGCAGTTTTGCTTAAAATGCAGTAAAGTGTTGAGAATGGGAGAGCAGTCCATCCCTGCTCTATTTGCCATTTGTGATAATCACAAATGTTATTTTTGTTTCTGCTTGAACTACTTGCTTCACAACTTTTGTGCTTTTTCTTCTTAAAGAATATGGGACAGATTTAAGAGCCCCTAGCCCCTCCTTGTGCCCCATTAGCGTCATTTTATCATTGCTAATGTGGCCCAACAAGGCCAAAATCACCCGCCAAATTTACAAAGTGGCACAATATATCTATTATACCACTTTGTAACCCTTTGCGCTACATTATTCCTGCTCGAGGCATAATGTATGCAAAGGAGCGTTCCCGCATCATTGCGTCATTTTTTGGGCACTTTTAACGCCTGCTCAGAGCAGGCATTAATAGGAGGCACACCATTGTTTACAGTGGGCCTCAATGGGCTTTGCAGAGTTAGTGTCAAACTTTTTGATGCTAATCCTGCAAAGCACCAAACTAGTGGCAAAACAGTTGATGCTAGTTCCCCTAACTACCATCATAGTTTGCAGTGTCTTAGATACGGTGCACACATTGTGGTCTGAAGGGGGGCACTAAGGGGCACAAGAAAAGTGGTTCTGCACTTGGTGCACCACCACTTTTCTTAAATCAGGCCCAATGTTTTCTACTAAAAAAATAATAATAATTGTTGTAAAATACAAAAGAAAATATGTTCTGAAAAAATGGTTCTTTTTGGAACCACCTATTCTGGTTTAAGAAAGAAAATGTTTAAGTGTATTCGTAAAAATCTGAATACGTCTTGTCACCTGTGTCTGTGTGTTAGTGAGTATATGGGTTATTGAGTATCACTGTGCCTGGGTGTGTCAGTGTTTGTGTCAGTGTGTGGCTGGGTATGCCAGCATATGCATGTGTGTGTGCCTTGATATGTCCATGTATGCTTGAGTGTGTGCCTGGATGTGTCAATGTATGCATCAGTTTGTGCCTGGGAGTGTCAATGTATGCATCAGTGTGTGCCTGGGTGTGTCAGTGTTTTGTATCAGTGTGAGTCTGGGTATGTCAGTGTATGCATAAGTATGTGCCTGGGTATGTCTGTGTATGCATAAGTGTGTACCTAGGTGTGTCAGTGTCTGTGTCAGTGTGAGCCTGGGTATGTCAATGTATGCATAACTGTGTGCCTGGGTATGTCAGTGTATGTGTCAGTATGTGCCTAAGTGTGCCATTGTATGCATGAAGGTCTGCTTGGGTGTGTCATTGTAAGCATGAGTATGTCCCTGGGTAGTTCAGTGTATGCATGAGTGTGTGCCTGGGTTTGTAAGTGTATACATGAGTGTAGGCTTGGGTGTGTCAGTGTACGCATTAATGTGTGCCTGGGTGTATCAGTGTGTGTATGCATGTATGCCTGGGTATGTCATTGCATGCATGACTATGCGTCTGCATCTGTTACTATAAGGGGATGTGTGCTGTTAATATATATGTGGATGTGTGCCTGGCTGTGTCAGTGTATCCATCAGCGGGTGCATGGGTGTGTAAGTGTCTGTCTCAATGTGTGCCTGGGTGTGTGAGTGTATGCATCAGTGTCAGCCTGGGTGTGTCAGTGTCTGTACCAGTGTGTGCCTGGGTTTGTCAGTGTATGGATTGGTGTGTGCCTGGATATATCAATGTATGCTTAAGAGTCTGCCCTGGTATGTCACTGTATGCACAACTGTGCACCTGGGTGTGTCAGTGTATGCATGAATGTGTATGTGTCAGGGTGTGCCTGGGTGTGTCAGTGTCTGTATCAGTGTGCCTGGTTGTGTCAGTGTATGCATCAGTGTGTGCCTGGGTATGTCAGTGTTTGTATCAGTGTGTGCCTAGGTATGTAAGAGTGTACATGAGTGTGTGTATGAGTGTATCAGTAAATGCGACCTTGTATGCATCGTGTGTCAGTGTTTGCATAAGTGTGTGCATGGTATGTCAGTGTATCCATGAGTGTGTCCCTGGGTATGTCAGTGTCAGTATCAGTGTGTGCCGGGTGTGTCAACGAATGCATAAGTGTGTGCCTGTGTATGTATGAGTATGTTCCTCGGTAGGACAGTGTATGCATGGCTGTGTGCCTACGTCTGTTAGTGAATGTTAGAAATGGGGTCTCTTGTTGGCAGTCAGTTTACACCTTATCTCAAAAGCAATGTGGAAAGCATTTGCACATAACACACAGTAATACAGTGAAAACACTAAAAAAGGACACCACACCAGTTTCAGAAAAATAGCCAATATTTATCTGTGTAAAACAAGACAGAAACAAGAAAAATCCAACATACAGTAATAAAGATATAAAGTTTGCAAGACTTAACTTCAAAATGGAGTTCCTTGAAGTCAATAGCTCTGTCTGGGGCTATTGTTGCGTCGTGAGCAACACATCCAACAGTTCAGGCTGACAGCGGGGTTGTGGGCCAGCTATGGTGTCGGAAAGACCCGCAAACACTACTTTGGAAATGTAGGAGATTGTGATCCTCGCGGTGAGATCTGGAGTGCAGCATTGCTGGTGTTGGCAGATGTCAGTGGGCATCGGTTCCAGAGGCCAGTGCAGGGGTGGTCGGGCCCTTGAAGTCATCCGCATTGCACATCGAACACTGAGCTGATGACGAAGTTAGCAGTACTGGCGTTGGGGCTGCGGTGTGAAGCAGGAAGATGCGATGTGCATTGCCCACTGGTCATGGGGCAGGCATCGGCTCGGTGTTGGTGTCCTGTGGCATTAGTGAAACCAGAGTTGTGGTGTGAAGTGGGGTGGTGTGACATGCGGTATCTCCAGGTCATGGTGCAGGCAGCGGTTTTGTCACTGCAGAAGTGCTGTTGTCGGTAGGCTCAAGGTGGCGTACAATGTGGGGTGGCCTACGTGCGGCACCCGCGGGTCGCGGTGCAGACAGGGGCATCTCTTGATGATGCTGGAGTCGATTGCACTGGTATCGGTGGACCAAGGCTGCCGTGCGGAACGGGACGGTGCTTCATGTACCTCACGAGCGGTGTCCTCAGGCCATGGTGCAGGCAGTGGCGTCGGGGTCAGCGCAGAGCATCATCGTTGGGGATACCAAGGCTGCCGTGTGAACAAGGTGATGCAGAGTGTGGGGCCTTCAGGCCATGGTGCAAGCAGCGGCTCAGTGACAGCATCAGGTGGTGGCGTAAGTGAGACCAGTGTTGCGGAGTAAGCAGGGCACGGCTCTGTGGGTCGTCATCAGATAACGGTGCAGGAAGTGGCATCGTTGGCGGCATTGTAGTGGTTTTTCTTTTGTTGAAGCACAAAAACACAGTTCCCAGTGCTGTAGGCAGATGAATCTGAAGTCTTTGATATCCATGAGACTTCCAACAGGAGGCAAGCTCTACTTCAAGCCTTTGGAGAAACTTCACAAGCAGGATACACAGCAAAGTCCAGTCTTTGTCCTCTTTAAGGCAGAAGCAGCAGCTGCAGTTCAACCCAGGAAATCACATACAGCAAAGGGCCAGTACTTCTCCTCGAGCATTTCTCCTTGGCAGAAGTTCCTCTTGATCTAGAAGTGTTCTAAAATTCTGGGGTTTTGGGTCCACTACTTATACTCATTTCTACCTTTGAAGTAGGCAAACTTCAAAGGAAAGTCTGTTGTTCAGAAGATCCTGCCTTGCTCAGGCCTGACCCCAGACGCACTCCAGGGGGTTGGAGACTGCAATGTGTGAGGACAGCCACAGCCCTTTCAGGTGCAAGTGTCAGCTCCTCCCTCTCAATTCTAGCCCAGGAAGACTCATCAGGATATGTAGGACACACCTGAGCTCTGTGTCACTGTTTAGAGGGAATTTACAAACAGCCCAACTGTCAGTCTGATCCAGACGTGGATTCCACAGACAGGCAGAGGAACAGAATAGTTAAGGAAGAAAATGACCACTTTCTAAAAGTGGCATTTTCAAACAGACAATCTAAAAATCAACTCTACCAAAAGATGTATTTTTAAATTGTGAGTTAAGAGACCACAAACACCATATCTCTATCTGCTCAAAATGGGAAACTGCATTTAAAAGATATTTAAAAGCAGTCTCCAAGTTAACCTATGGAGAGATTGGCCTTGCAATATTGAAAAACGAATTTGGCAGTAGTTCACTATCAGGACACGTAAAACGCCCCACTACATGTCCTACCTCTTAAACACACTGCACCCTGCCCATAGAGCTACCTAGGAGCTACCTTAAGGGTGCCTTACATGAGGTAAAAGGGAAGGTTTCAGCCTGGCAAGTAGGTACACTTGCCAGGTTGAATTGGCAGTGCAAGACTGCACACACAGACACTACAGTGGCATGTCTGAGACATGTTTACAGGGCTAGTCAAGTGGGTGGCACAAACAGCGCTGCTGGCCCACTAGTATCTCTGGGCACCTGTAGAGCAAATTACTAGGGACTTATTAGTAAATCAAATATGCTCATCATGGATAAACCAATCAGCAATACAATTTACACAGGAAGTACTTGCACATGAGCACAGATCTGCAGTGGTTAAGTTCACAGAGACAATAAACCATCAAATACAGAGCCAGCATACCATAGAAACAGGAGGCCAGAAGGCAAAAAGACAGGAGAAACACACTAAAAGATGCCTGGTCTAACAGAGTATATATGGATGTGTGCCTGGGTATGTCAGTGCATCTGTCAGTGTGTGCATGGGTGTGTCAGTGTCTGTATCAGTGTGTGCTGGGTGTCTCAGTGTATGTGTCAGTCTATGAATAGCAGTGTGTGTTGGTATGTTAGTGTATGCATGAGTGTGTGCCCAGGAGTGTGAGTCTATGTATCTATATGTGCCTGGGTGTTTTAGAGTATGTATAAGTGTGTGCCTGGGTATGTCAGTGTGTGTATGAGTGTGTGCCTGGTTATTTCAGTGTATGCATGGCTGTGTGCGCAGTCCTGTTAGTGTATATATGAATGTGTGCCTGCTTGTGTCAGTGTGTGTCTGGGTGTGTCAGTGTATGCATCAGTATGTATGTGGGTGTGTCAGTATCTGTATCACTGTGTGCCTGGTTATGTCAGTGTTTGCATGAGTGTGTGCTTGGGTATGTCAGTGTATGTGTCAGTGTTTTCCTGGGTGTGCGTAGATGTGTCAGTGTATACATAAGTGTGTGCCTGGGCATGTCAGTGTATGCATTAATGTGTGCCTGGGTCTGTTAGTGTATATATGAATGTGTGCCTGGGTGCGTCAGTGTATCCGCCAATGTGTGCCTGGTTTTGTCAGTGTCTATCAGTGTGTGTCTTGGTATGTTAATGCATGTGTCAGTGTGTGCCAGGGTGTGTCAGTGCATGCATCAGTGTGTGCCTGGGTGTGTCAGTGTATGCACCAATGTCTGCTTGAGTGTCTTATTGGATGCATTATAAATAGTGAAAGGTGTAATTAGTCACCTACATTAATGCAATACATGGTTCTATTGATCTGTGTACAATGGGAGAAAACATACATATAAGTTAATGTTACACGGTATATATTTGCACATTAAAGTTTACGTTTCTGCAGTGCAAAAGTTTATGTTACTAATAAAGCACTACACATTTGTAATCCTGTAAAGCATTCATACATTTAATTTATCATTACAGTTTCCCTTTTTTACTGTTCTCTGCTTCCATACCTTTACACCATAAATGACGTATTGTATAAAGAATCCTCATTTTCAGATAGATTGCATAAAAAAAAACAGAACTGCACAGTCTGTCACTATAAATTAGCGACTGTATGCATTGCACTCACTAGAATTATTTAACTGAATCTTTTAGCCATACTTACTGAAGTGATATAAAGAAACATATGCCAGGGATAACTCCTTTTTTAATAGGATTGGTACAATATAATTAATTTCTATAAAGGACACCAGCATATGAAGAGCCTTATAAAGACACCACTCCTGGTAGGCTGAATGATGTCATAAAAACTGGTAATACATAAAGTACAAGTAGAGTATTTCACTTTTCCAATGGTAATCATTCGTGTAACTTGTAGGTCATGTTGTAATATCTGTTTGATTGTGATGTTCTTCTCATTCTATTGTGTCCATCCATTTTTAGTTTTTAAATAGAAAATGCAGTATGCAGAGGAAATATTCATTCCTTTAGAAAAGATAGTAACCTTAAATAGTTTTTTATCCTGTTTTTTAGTTTGTTATGACTGTTTCCAATTTACTGCCATCTGTACTGTGTCGTTCTACCATTAACTGCATATTGGCATTTTAAATCCCTTAAATAGACATCGCCCCGGGTGGCTGTATGATGTCATAAATAGTTGTATGAGAAACGCCACAAGTATATTATTTCATTTGTTCAGTTGTAGTCTTCCTTAAAACATAAGTTTAAGAAATATAGGATAGGAATTTGGTAGTTTAAAAGGCAGTTGTTTCTTGAATGTGAGGTTGCTGTTGTTACGTTCTGTCCATCTAGATGGAGATTTTAAATAGACGATAGAGTGTGCACATGGAATACTTACTTCTTCATGAAAAATAATAGCCATAGTGGTATATTTGCGTTCAGAAATATATATTTGTCCGGCTTCAAAATTTGTACTTTTTGTTTGCAATTTACTTCCATTTGCTGTACATCGCTGTCGCATTAGGAAAAGATATTTGGCACTTTTTCATATATGCAAAGTTGATAGAAGGTCTGATTTACAATTTCTGCAGGTATTGTTCTGTACTGCATCTTTAAACAGTCTGTCAAAATTGACAGTTTTGCAATCTGGTAGCATTAAGTAATTAAATTGCTCTGAATCTATTTCTTTATTTGATTTAGAAGAACAATTTTCACACTCATGGTTCCATGTGTAACTAAGTTTAAATAAGTCATCAATAGCTACTGTCTATATTTCTAAAATATTACCATTAGAAATTCTTGTGCATCTTCTTGAGTGTTGTGAGTAAATCATACAGATCTAGTGCACATATCTACAAGGTCTCAAATGCAAACAATATGTTTTACTTCTATCGCTGCACAGAGTTTCTAACAAAGTAAACAGTGCATAGCACAATCTCTTGCGTTTTCTTTGTTCAGTTGCATGAACAACATGAGGTAAAAGAACAGTGCATTCAGAACCACAATGGCAAAGCAGTTGACATCAGAGAATGGAAAATTAATGGCACTTTTCCCACACACTGTTCTGTTATTTTCCAAAGGCAGAAGTAGAAGTGGTCAAGTGAATTCTGTCCACAGATTGACAAGTCCAGGAAACGTGTTAATAAAACTGTTTCTACTTTCCTCAGAGACCACAACATGGGTTCTATGCAACACAACAATTTACGTTTTGATATGGATGCAATATATAGAAAGGATGGGTTCATTTGACAGAGTAGGACAACAGGGTGTTCCTCCAGATCTTGATGGACTACATCCTGTTTTATGTGCAGTTATCACCTACACATCATAAGCACAGCAGCTCTTTTCAGAGACAATCAATTTACTAAAAACATGGTTATATATTTTTGAATTCCTATTTCTTTTAATCCTCATGGGGATCCGCAGATCCATCACAGATTCACAAACCAAAAGCACTCATACAATACACACCAGCAACACTGAAGGATGTGTCAATGTGTCTGAGTGTGTCTGTCGGTGGCAGTGAGAATGCCTGAGTGGCTCCGTGAGTGGATGAGAGAGTACCTTCATAGGTGTGTGAGTGGGTGAGACAGTGTGTGTTTGGGTGTGTGAGTGAGTATGAGAGTGTCTGAATGGGTGTGTTTATGGGTGTGTGAGTGCCTTGTCGTAGTTTGGACTCTTGCTTTGAGCAAGACTGCTGTTCTCAGGATGACAGTACTTTCGTTTGTAGGTGACTAAGGGGGTCATTACAACATTGGCGGTAAAAGCCGCTTACCGCCGTGCAGAAGACCGCCAATACACCGCGGCGGCGGCGGGAGACCGCCACAGCTATTATGACACACATCACGGAATCCGCCGAAATTCAGACACCCACACAAGTCCGCCACACCAAAGTTCAGCGATAAATATGCGGAAACAAATCCTCCACCTCCACGCCAACAGAAACACGCCCATACTATTACGACACACAAATCCACGCGGCGGTCTTTCAACCGCGGTATTCCATTGGCGGTACACACCGCCGCGCTCAAAATACACACACAGCTCCAAAACACCGCCACATTGGACAATTCAAAATACACACACCTGATACACATACACACACCACTCCCACACACCCAACACAATATAAAACACACACCCACATCACCCACAAACCCCTACGACCACAAATTAGAGACAAAGGCCAGAGAGAGACAGCACAGAATACATAACATCTTCACACAGAGGCACACTACACCATGACCCACACAACATCCACGCACAAAACACCACATACCACTACACTCACCACACTCATCAACACATACACCACCCCACACATCACACACACCACCCCATGTCACGCCAAAGACACCCCCGCTTTTCCGAGGAGGAGCTCAGGGTCATGGTGGAGGAAATCATCAGGGTAGAGCCACAGCTATTTGGCTCACAGGTACAGTACACATCCATAGCCAGGAAGATGGAGCTATGGCAAAGAATAGTCGACAGGGTCAACGCTGTGGGACAGCACCCAAGAAATAGGGAGGACATCAGGAAGAGGTGGAACGACCTACGGGGGAAGGTGCGTTCCACGGTATCCAGGCACCACATCGCGGTACAGCGGACTGGCGGCGGACCCCCACCTCCTCCCCCACAACTAACAACATGGGAGGAGCAAGTCTTGTCCACCTTGCGTCCTGAGGGCCTCGGAGGAGTCGTTGGAGGAACGGACACTGGTAAGTCTAATCTTCACTATCATATCCCCCACCCTACCTGCATGCTATCACACCCCCCCACCCTCACACCCTCCCCTATCACTCCAACTCCTCACTAATCTACCCATAACACCAACCACCCATCCCAACCCCAAGACCTGCATGACACAACTAAGCATGGACACCCATCACTAAAGCATGCCCACTGCACAGACCCACAACACCCCCCAACCATCACCACACAAGCCCCCACACAGGAATGCCTGCACTGGGATTCACGCACACCCAACCATTGCACACCATGAAACACACACATGCAATAATCATGTACTTATACACCCGCAGGAACCCGAAGGAACGTCACCACACCAGAGGGTCCAGACAACACCACTCCACCCCCAGAAGAGGCCCACAGTGACGACAGCAGCTCTGCCCTACTGGATCTTGATGACCAGCCCGGACCATCGTGGGCCTCAGGACAGCCACAGCCCAACACCGAGCTTCCACCCTCTGGTAACCCTAGCACAGCACCCACCCAGCGGGCCCATACCTCCCTACCCAGGACAGGTCAATCACCGGTGTGTCCACCACTACAGGGCACCCAGGCTAACCCACCACCCCAACAACAACAGGGACCTGGGGGCAGTGGTAGTGGGCACACGGTCCTGGGGACGGAGGCACAGGAACACAGGGGAACTGGGAGGGCTGCTGTGCGACAGAGGGAGGACAGGCCAAGGGAACCAACTCTCCACGAGGCCCTATCCTCCATCATGGGAGCATACCACCACTCCCAGGAGACGATGGCAACGGTCCTGGACAAGTTGCAGGAGACCCTGCATCTTCAGGAGGAGCAGTATTTGGGGTTCAGGGAGGAGCTCAGGACCATCCCCTCCGCCCTGGGCACCATCTTAGGGGTGCTGACGGACATTCAAAAGACCTTGAGGGACACCGTGGCACTCCAAAGGGCCCCTGACAATAGCCAGGACGATGAAATGCCCACCACCTCCGCCGGCGCTAGTGGACAGGACGCCCTGCCACAGGACCACCACACCAGCACCCCACCCCCTGCAGACGGACAACCACCACGAAAGCAGGCCCTGTGATCCAGGAACAGGACAGAGCAAGATGGCAAGACCCCCGCCAGGAAATAAGACTACCCTGATTGTCCCCCCACTGTCCCACTTTGTTACCCTGTCCAGATTGGAACTGCCCCAGCTCCACTTCCAATGGGAAGATGTGCAATGTACCTCTGAGACTAATAGACTGGACTCTGCCATGGACATTCTTCCACCATGACCTCTCCCCATTTCACAACCCCCCTACATTTTTATGCACTTCAATAAACACCCTTGAAACCTTAATAATATTGGAGTCAGTCAATGATTGTGAACTTTGTATTGTCAATTACAGTGTTACAAAAGGTTACCCATTGGAAGGTCAACATACCAATGTCACACATCACAAGCCTTTCAAGGGTGCAAGCTGTTGACACGTAGGTTACCACATTAGTGAAACTGAAATGGAAGGGGACAACTCAGTTACCAAATAGGGAGTGAAATGTAGGTACAGGATAGAGGTAGACGTGTGAAATGTAATATAATGTGAAACATGAAATTGTACTCACCTGTGTCTCATTGAAAATATTGCTGTATGACTGACTCCCTGTTGTCGTTTTCATCTTCCTCAGCTTCCTCCTCATCACTGTCCACAGGCTCCACAGGCTCACCCGCTGCAACAACACCGTCATCTGGATCATCCTCCTGCAGAAAAGGCACCTGGCGTCGCAATGCCAAGTTATGGAGCAGGCGATGATGATGTCGCACACCTTCTTCGGTGAGTAGAATAGGGACCCACCTGTCATATGGAGGCACCTGAACCTGGCCTTCAGGAGGCCGAAGGTCCACTCGATCACCCTCCTAGTCCGCCCATGGGCCTCATTGTAGCGTTCCTCTGCCCTGGTCCTGGGATTCCTCACTGGGGTCAGTAGCCAGGACAGGTTGGGGTAACCAGAGTCCCCCAATAGCCATACACGGTGCCTCTGGAGTTCACCCATCATATCAGGGATGCTGCTATTCCGCAGGATGTAGGCGTCATGCACTGAGCCAGGGAACATTGCATTTACCTGCGAGATGTACTGGTCTGCCAAACAGACCATCTGGACATTCATGGAATGATAACTCTTCCTGTTCCTGTACACCTGTTCATTCCTGCGGGGGGCCAGAGCTACATGGGTCCCATCAAGGGCACTTATGACGTTGGGGATATTTCCAAGGGCATAGAAGTCAACTTTAACTGTAGGCAAATCCGCCACCTCAGGGAAAATGATGTATCTCCTTACGTGTTTCAGCAGGGCAGACAACACTCTGGACAAGACGTTGGAAAACATAGGCTGGGACATCCCTGATGCCATGGCCACTGTTGTCTGAAAAGACCCACTTGCAAAGAAATGAAGCACTGACAGCACCTGCACGTCAGGGGGTATTCCAGTCGGATGGCGGATTGGTGACATCAGGTCTGGCTCCAACTGGGTACATAGTTCCCGGATTGTGGCACGGTCAAACCGGTAGGTCACGATGACATGTCGCTCTTCCATTGTCAACAGGTCCACCAGCGGTCTGTACACCGGCGGATTCCGCCATCTTCCAATATGTCCCAACTGACGGTGCCTAAGAAGGACAACAGCGAAAAAACTGTCAGCATTCCTCCAGGTATGTACCCACAGTCACACACAAGACTACACCAGACAATTAACCCATCCGGGAAAGGTTTTGAGTGTAGGCCTCGGTATGTGTGACGCAGTAGTAATTGAAGCCATGTGGGCCCCTGAAATGGCGGCTGCCTGACCTCTAAACTGGGACAATGGAATTGTGGGGTAACTGCGCTGGCGTTGGACACCGTCACGGTAGGCGGTCGTAGAGCGCGGCGCAATGCTGCATTGGTTAACATTGGACCCTATGGGTCCCAGGAGCCAATGAACAGGTGCGCTGGCGGTGATGATGCGCACCGCCGCGGATGTCACCGCCGCGGACGTCACCACCATTTTCTATCTCTTCAATCACTAGATACCTGACCTTTGACAGGAGAGGACCTACACTGCTAGTGCTGCTGTGACCTCGGTCTGGAAGCGACGATGGCTGCTGCGTCTGGGGAAAGGGCCCCTGCCTTCACTGCACAGGAGTTGGAGAAACTTGTGGATGGGGTACTCCCCCAGTATACGCTACTCTACGGTCCTCCAGACCAACAGGTTAGTACACAGGGAGCACGTTGGATGAGCTAGGCCTGGGTGGAGAGGGCTGGGTGGATGAGGGAAGGGTGCAGAGTACATAGAACAGTCATGCATGGGGATGAAGGGGCCACAGGGATAGAGTTGGGAGGGGGCCAATTACAACGACGGTGCAGTAGGTAATGACTGTTCCTCTTTCCTTGTGCATGTCATGTAGGTCAGCGCCCACCAGAAGAGGGACATTTGGCGTGCCATCGCCAAGGAAGTCCGGACCCTGGGGGCCCACCATAGACGGGGCACCCACTGCCGGAAGAGATGGGAGGACATTTGCCGCTGCAGCAAGAAGATGGCGGAGGTTCAGCTGGGGATGGCCTCCCAACGTGGGAGGGGTGCCCGTTGCACCATGACACCCCTGATGTTCCGGATCCTGGCGGTGGCCTACCCGGAGTTGGATGGGCGCTTAAGGACATCACAGCAGACACAAGGGGGTGAGTACAACCTCATCCTATGGACTTTGCGTGCTGTGGAGCTGTCTGGGTGGGGGTGGTGGGCTGTGGGTGTCCCTAGGCCAGGGCGAGTTAGGTAGACAAGGCCCCTCCGTTATGTAGGCCATGTGGCACTCTACCCCAGCAAAAAAAAAAGGCAAATTGATGTATCGTTGCCCCTTTGCCATCCATGTGGGCAGATTTCTACCATTGCCATGTAGGCCATATCCCAGAAATTGCATGTGCAGAGGGCATGAGCACGGCGTAATGCAGGGGGCTGCTGCGTTTGTCTTGTCCGCCAACGGTAGCGGTATGCCATGCACTAAAACTCTCTTTCTTCTGTTTCCACCCTTTTTCTGCTCTCCCTGTCCTTCTGTACATCAGCATCAACAGGCGGAGGTACAGTGGCACCGGAGCACGAGGGAGCTGCATCCCACATGGCCATGGAGGGCCACACCACAGACTCTGAATTCACCAGTGGGCGAGGGGAGCTTCACGTCGGCCACAGGATCACCAACCAGCGACACGGACTCGTCCGCCGATGGGAGCTCCCCTGAAGTGGCGGCACCATCTGTGCGCCCCACTTCTACAGGTACAGCCGCCACCTCCCCTACCAGCACCGCCCTCCCAGCAGCCCCTCAGCGTTCGCCCCGTGCCCGCTCACCCAGGAGGGTGGGCATCACCTTCGCCCCAGGCACCTCAGGCCCTGCCCCAGTCACCCCTGCTGCCCTCAGTGAGGAGGCCATTGACCTCCTCAGGTCACTCACTGTTGGGCAGTCTACCATTGTGAATGCCATCCAGGGTGTAGAACGAGAGTTGAAACACGGTAATGCATTCCTGGAAGGCATTCATTCTGGTCAGGCTGTCCTTCAGCGAACCCTGCAATCTCTGGCCTCAGTACTGATGGCAGCCATTGACCCTGTGTCCAGCCTCCCCCCTCCAACTTCCTCCACCCAGACCCAATCCCCTGTACCCCAGCCCATCCCAAGCACACCTACAGACCAGCATGCACACAAGTCAACACACACAAGTAGCTCAAGCAAACATAGGCACCACACACACCACAGGCACTCACACAAGCATCAGACCCATACAGACACAGCAACATCCACTGTCTCCCCTGTGTCCCCCACCTCCTCTTCTCCCTCCTCCCTCCCAGTCTCGTCTACACACACACCTGCATGCACCACATCTACAGGCACTAGGACTCGCACCAGGACACCCAGCACCACAAGCCGCTCACCTGCACTCACCACCTCCACTGCCATATACATGTCCCCTGTGTCCTCTCCCAGTGTGTCTGTGACGCCCCCTCCCAAATTACACAAACTCCGGCAATCACTCACCCAACATCCAGCCACCTCACGACTGTCTCCAGTACCTGCACCTGCACCCAAAACAGCTAAAGTGACACCTCCTACAACCACCTCCTCTTCCTCCACTCCCAGAGCCCCTCCAGCTACCCATCCCAGTGTACGTCAGAAACTGTCCCTATGTCAAATTGACCTTTTTGCCCCCGCCCCCCCTCCAATTCATCAGTCCCGTCGTAGCGCCTCATCCAAAAAGCCTCCAGTACCAGTGGTGCGTATACCAGGTTTTTGGAGTGCCCCGTCCACCAGGGCAGGCAGTAGGACCCGGAGCCAAGGCACTGTCAGCCCACCCCCTGTATATGCTCTGAAATTGGAGAGTGGACGACAGGACCGTGTCAAGACTCCTGGTGGGACAAACAGTGAAATAGGATCCAAGGCGATTGGTGAGTCATCTGTAACTCAAAAGAAGGTGGGGAAGGTCCCGAGGAAGTCTCCCCAACCGGTTGTGAGTGTCACGGCGGAGAAGTGCGCCATCATTTCCGGCGGTCCAGACACAACCGCCAGCACCGTCGTTACTGGTCAGGAGACCACCGCCAGAGTCACAGCCCAGGAGGGCCCAAGTATCGTCACTGGTCCAGAGACCACCGCTACTGCCAAAGTCATAGCCCAGGAGGGCTCAAGTATCGTCACTGGTCCAGAGACCACCGCCACCGCCAGAGTCATAGCCCAGGAGGGCCCAAGTATCGTTACTGGTCCAGAGACCACCGCCACTGCTGGAGTCACAGCCCAGGAGGGCTCAAGTATCGTTACTGGTCAGGAGACCACCGCCACCGCCAGAGTCATAGCCCAGGAGGGCCCAAGTATCGTTACTGGTCAGGAGACCACCGCCACTGCCGGAGTCACAGCCCAGGAGGGCTCAAGTATCGTTACTGGTCAGGAGACCACCGCCACCGCCAGAGTCATAGCCCAGGAGGGCTCAAGTATCGTTACTGGTCAGGAGACCACCGCCACTGCCGGAGTCACAGCCCAGGAGGGCTCAAGTATCGTTACTGGTCAGGAGGCCACCGCCACTGCCAGAGTCATAGCCCAGGAGGGCTCAAGTATCGTTACTGGTCAGGAGACCACCGCCACTGCCGGAGTCACAGCCCAGGAGGGCTCAAGTATCGTTACTGGTCAGGAGACCACCGCCACCGCCGGAGTCAAAGCCCAGGAGGGTCCAGAATCCCACAGCCCCGCTGGGCAATGATGGAACGTCAAGCCACACACCAACGTCCAGTGTGGAGTTCGTCATGCCACACACCAACGTCCAGTGTGGAGTTCGTCATGCCACACACCAATGTCCAGTGTGGAGATCGTCATGCCACACACCAATGTCCATGGTGGAGATCGTCATGCCACACACCAATGTTCATTGTGGAGATCGTCATGCCACACACCAATGTCCATTGTGGAGATTGTCCATTGTGGAGATCGTCATGCCACACACCAATGTCCATTGTGGAGATCGTCATGCCACACACCAATGTCCATTATGGAGTTCGTCATGCCACACACCAATGTCCATTGTGGAGATCGTCATGCCACACACCAATGTCCAGTGTGGAGATCGTCATGCCACACACCAATGTCCAGTGTGGAGATCGTCATGCCACACACCAATATCTGTACCAGAACCGCCATGGCAAAGCACCGCTGAACAAGGCCAAGACCGCCATGGTGAAGACCGCTGAACAGGGCAAAGACTGCCATGGCAAAGCACCGCTGAACAAGGCCAAGACCGCCATGGTGAAGACCGTTGAACAGGGCAAAGACAGCCATGGCAAAGCACCGCTGAACAGGCCAAAGACTGCCATGGCAAAGCACAGCTGAACAAGGCCAAGACCGCCATAGTGAAGACCTCTGAACAGGGCAAAGACCGCCATGGCAAAGTACCGCTGAACAGGCCAAAGACTGCCATGGCAAAGCACCGCTGAACAAGGCCAAGACCGCCATGGTGAAGACCGCTGAACAGGGCAAAGACATCCATGGCAAAGCACCGCTGAACAAGGCCCAGACCGCCATGGTGAAGACCGCTGAACAGGGCAAAGACCGCCATGGCAAAGCACAGCTGAACAGGCCAAAGACTGCCATGGCAAAGCACCGCTTAACAAGGCCAAGACCGCCATGGTGAAGACCGCTGAACAGGGCAAAGACCGCCATGGCAAAGCACCGCTGAACAAGGCCAAGACCGCCATGGTGAAGACCGCTGAACAGGGCAAAGACCGTGTGGGTATGAATAGTCTGGCACATCAGGCATCGTTCTCCCATGTGCAGCTGTGACTGTGACAGGACATGTACTTTCACGGGGAGACTCATCCAGTCTGGGCACCAGTCCCACCCAGTACCAGTAGATAACTGCATCTACTTGCGAAGATGTGTCTTTGCACTCCCCAGGATGGCACAGTGGGCAACCCACCCACTGTAGAGACTTGAGAGACTGTGGCTTTGCACTCCCCAGGATGGCACAGTGGGCAACCCACCCACTGAAGTGACTTGAGAGACTGTGGCTTTGCACTCCCCAGGATGTAACAGTCGGCAACACACCCACTGTAGAGACTTGAGAGACTGTGGCTTTGCACTCCCGAGGATTGTTCAGTGGGCAAGCCACCCACTGTAGAGACTTGAGAGACTGTGGCTTTGCACTCCCCAGGATACATCAATGGTCATGGAGCCCGTTGTGGATCTAGCTTCGCATTCATGTGGCTGAAGTGCCCCCCTTGCCTTCCCCCTGAGGTGCCTGTATTGTTTCTATCTGATGCCCCGGCAGTGTTCTCTCGGATTTTGGTCAGGTATCTATTGTGGGCGTCGCCAATGCATTTTTGGACTGTTGGTGCACGGACATTGTTGTGTACATATCTGCACTACTTCTTGTATTGTACATTTATTTTTGACAGATTTTGTGATATATATCCGTATATTTTTTAATGAGTAGTATATTGGCACAATACAAAGTCTTACCGCTATTCGCTTTGTCTTTGCATTCTTCCGGGGGGATTGTGGGTTGTTCATGTGATTTTTGTGTATGCATTGGTGTGTATGTTGTAATATGCAAGGGTGGGGGTGGGGGTGTTTGGTGGGTGTCCCGTAACTTTTGCCTCCCCCCTCCCCCGTGTCGTAGGTGCAGTACTCACCGGTATGTTCTGCGCCTACGTCGCTGTTGGTCGCAGATGAGCAGGAATGCAAGGGCAGGTAAGATTTGTAGTTCCGGCTCCATGGTGTCCTCATTCCTCGTGGGATGTGTTGAGGTGAGTGTTTTCCCATAGCAAAAGCTGTTTCCGCCGTGTTTTTATCCACGGTGAATCCACCCCGGAAAAGGTGGCGGATTGGTGTGTTGTGATAGTGTGGGTGGTCCATTGTCTTCCGCCTGTCTGTTGGCGGTGACCACCGCGCTGTTTTTCTGTACCGCCGTGGCGGGCGGTGTGTTAAAGTGGCTGTCTTAGTTGGCGGTTTCCGCCAGGGTCGTAATTCCCTTTTTTTGTCCGCCGGTCTGTTTGCGGTATTACCGCAGCTTTAACACCGTCCGCCAGGGTTGTAATGAGGGCCTAAGTCTTTCCTACAACTAGTAGCAACTGTTGTCCAAACCTTACCGGCTCACTAGCAGTACCTCACCAGAAACACTATCGTAAAAGGTGATTTATGGAAGTCGTTTACGCATGGACTCAAAATAAGATATCCCAGGGGATGTCGTGGTTAAACGGAGATTACCCTTTTCTCACAGATATATTATGTCTCATACAAACAAAGGCAATAACAAAGATGCAGTGAAGTTATAATAGTTTTTATTTAATATAACTGCAATTTGCGATAAATTGCATGAACTGCAATGATTAGGATAATGAATATACCAAGCAACAGTATTGTGAAGAAGAGAGTCATTGTTATGAAGACCCCCACCATTTTGCAATATATGAAAGAAATATATATATGTATATATAAGATGGAATATCCCCTAATACCCTAATGAGCATAGGCCTAACCTCCCACCTAAAGGAGAGCTGGGTTTGCTAAACCTAATCTGCCAAAGCCGTGTCCATGAGAGGAGCCCCCAACCCTCGTTACCTTGGAATGAGGTCTCTATCTCAGACTCCACAGGGACTTGAAGACTGGGTCAGCGTCAAGATGACTGCAGCATCGGTATCAGTGATGGTGGCGATGCCCTCTGGTCGGAATCCCTCTGATTATCTGCCTAAAGTGTGATGTATTTATACAGATCTACAAGGTCCCCTGACGTAGGTGTATTCTAAAACAATAGATAACAGGCATGCTTGGGACGGCAATTAATATCAACAATCCCTCGAAAGTATAGAGAGGGAAAATCCCTAAGTGTGAACACCTACTGTTTGTTTGTCTTTTGTGCTTGATCTTGACGCCTTGGCGCGGTGACACTGATAATAAAACTCATAACAAGTGGCCTAACTATAAACAAGGCACCCATCTTAGAAGATATAAATATTTAAATGGGCTAAGACAGAGCTAAGTAGGTTAAAAGTCACTAGGTGACGGGGGCACGAGTCTACAAGCCAACGGCTAAGCTAACTCCTGCTATCCCTTTAAAACAAACTAGGATTCACTACAGCCTGTGTGAGTCAGAGAGTGAGTGTGTGAGTCTGTCCGGGTCTGTGAGTGAATGTGTGAGTGTCTGTGTGGGTCTGTGAGCTGGTATATGAGTGTGTGAGTGGGTGTATGACTATCTTTGTGGGTCTGTGAGTGGGTCTGACAGTGGCTGTGTGGCTTTGTGAGTGGGTTTAAGTATCTGTGGGTCTATGAGCGGGTCGGATAGTGTCTTATTTAGTCTGTGAGTGGATGTCTGAGTTCCTATGTGGGTCTTTGAGTGGGTCTGAGAGTGTGCCGGGCTGTGGGTGTATGTGTGTTTGTGTGGGTTTATACATATATAAATACATATATATAAATACTTCTATATATATATATATATATATATATATATATATATTTTTTTTTGTGTGTGGCGGGACCCGCAGATCCATTGTGGTGCTCAACCTGGCCCCCATAGAACTTCACAGCGAGTCCACGGATCTCTCACATGCCATAAAACTTTTTTTTTCTTCAATAGCTCTAAAACTACTAAATGGATTTGCACCAAATTGCAAAAAGAGTACTTTCTGGAGCAAGAGCTACCTTTTTGCCAAAATTGGTGTAATTCCATCTAGTGGTTTGGGCTGTAGTTGTGTCTAAATATCCCTATAGAAATTACGTGGGGCAAAAGCATTTTCAGACCCGCTTTTTACCAGCCCCTGGTTGATGAATCACTTCGATACTTTCAACACAGTAGCTGACTGTCGTACTAGTTTTGAAAATTTTGTGAAGTCATCAAACAGCACCAAAGTTGTAAGCAAAACAAAAAATATTATTCCTATGGAAAGTAGGTCCTAACTATAACTACCTACTGGGGACTGACAGTAGGTGATATATATATATATATATATATATATATATATATATATATATATATATATATATATATAGTTACCTTTGTCACGCCTTTGTCACAACATGGGAGGGAGCTGGGAGTGCAGAAATGCGTTTGCAATATCTTTGCCAATAAATTAATTGCAGCATACTTCAAGTAGAGTGCCGTTATTCTCTTTGAACATGGAGAATATATATATATATTTATATATATATATATGTGTATATATATATATATATATACACACACACACATATATATACATATATATATAAAACATTTTTGGCTTGCTTAGATCTTTGGCAGCGGGTGACAATTCTTTCAGAGACTTTCCCCAAAAATTGTTCTTCTGCCTCAGGTTCTTCCTGGAAAGTTTTGGGCTGATCTGTCAAGCAGGGGCTAAGAAAAAAGGGGTGTCCCAAAAAGTTAGTTTTCCACATGAAAATTGGACACAGCTACAGCCCAAACTGCTAAAATGAATTACAGCAAATTTTAAAGAAAGCTAGGTCTTGGTCCAATAAGTTTGCTTTTTGTTATTTGGTGTAATTCCTTTCTTTAGTTTCAAGATATTAAGGTTAAAAAATAATAGATATTTCCCATCACAGAGGATCAGCGGGGCAAACAGATCTCAAGATGAGATCTGAATGGCTGCCACCACATCAATGAAGATGTGATACAAGCCATTTTCAAACTTGGGGACTGAATTCCCTGAGTCCCAGAGTCAGACAACAAAGTGAAAAAAAAATAGAGCAGGGTGTGGATACCCTGCACCCTTAGGTCTGGTGGGGGGGTTTCAGAAGTGGGGGTGCAGCACTTATTCCTGAGCCTTGGGGGCCACAGGACACCATCCCATGGGGTTGAAATTCAACTTAAGGGGAGGTGGGTGAACGGCTCTCCCTCCACGAGCCTGAAAGGGCCCTAGGGACTCCATTCCCCAGGTCCGTCTCATTGACTGTGTCCTGTGAAGCTCACCCCTGGGACATTTTTCTTTGCCCGTAAGAGTGTGGGCAGGGAAGTCCTGTATGCTCCCACCCAGCAGGAGCTGCAGAAATGCTGCTACCAGGTGGGAGCACACATTTTTGTCTCTGCCTGCACTCTTGCCCAGCTGGAGCAGAGAAAAACGATGCACCTGTCATGTGGGAGCAAAGCTCCCTCCTGCTGAACCAAGGATGAGTGCAGGCAGGGGAGTAGGGCCACGGGACAATGAGAGCGGGAGGCCTCCAGGGCCAGTATTGGCTTGGGGAGTTGTGCTGCATGCCCCCTCCCCTTTTTAATGAATGTCAGCCCTGGACAAATGGGTGCCTGGAGCCTTTCAAGAATTGGGGAAGGGTGTTGCACACCCACTCCCAATAAAGCAATAAGCAATTTGACATGGGGGATGCTGTCCCAGGGCATTTGGATGCCTGAGGAAGAGAGCTGCAGGCCCCCTCTCACCACAGAAATTAATTTGCTTCAAGGGATAGAATCCTCGGGTACAGCAATGACTTGGGGAGGGGGAGGGGGAGGGGAAGGCTTGTCCCATTCCCAATATAAAAGTAAAATTAAAACAATTGCCTAGTTCCCACCGGCAGCCAGGATGGATGCTGGCAGTGGAGACGCCAGGGCAGTGGGGCCCCCCGCAGTCCCGATAAAAACAATAATCGGTGGGGTGTGTAGGGTGAGTCCAGACAAATGAGGGGAAAATGAATAAAAAAGGTGCTACAAAAGCCCTCATTTATTATTCACTGCCCCTTGCAGGGAGTGTCCATAATGCCACAGGGCTTTTTACAAGTACATATTTTCTTGCTGGTGGTACCCCTAGAAGATGCAGGAGCACCACTATTTATTTTAATGTAGTGGAGGGTTACAGAGAGAACAGAAGCCCCCAGCAACATTAAAAGAATTAGTAAGTGTTGGACCTTACCCTTTTTGCCAGGTCATCCTCAAACTTTTTGCCTCCTTCCTCCTATTGTTTCTGATAGTTTTTGAGGATTTAGGACTCTGGGCACTTTACCACTGCTAACCAGTGCTAAAGTGCATATGCTTTCTGTATAAATTGTAATGGTGATTAGCTTTTCTATAATCTGCATATTTGATTTACTACTAAGTCCCTAGTAAAGTGCACTAGAGGTGCCCAGGGCCTGTAAATCAAATGCTACTAGAGGGCCTGCAGAACTGGTTGTGCCACCCACATGAGTACTCCTGTAAACATGTCTCAGACCTGCCACTGCAGTGTCTGCGTGTACAGTCTTGCACTGCCAATTTGACCTGGTAAGTGTACCCACGTGCTAGGCCCAAACCTTCCCTTTTTATACATGTAAGGCACCCCTAAGTTAGGCCCATGGGCTGGGTGCAGTGTATGTTAAAGGTGGGGCATGCATTGCTGTGTTTTACATGTGCTAACAGTGAAATACTTCCAAATTCATTTTTCGCTGTTGCAAGGCCTATCTGTCTCATATGTTAACATGGGGGGTGCTTTTAAATAGTGTTAAAGTACAGTTTCCCTATGAGAGCGGATAGAAATTTAGAGTGTGCGGTCTCTAAACTCACAATTTAAAAATACATCTTTTCGTGAATGTAATGTTTAGATTGTTAGTTTGAAAATGCCACTTTTAGAAAGTAGGCATTTTCTTGCTTAAACCACTCTGTGACTCTGTCTGTTTGTGGATTCCTTGTCTGGGTCAGACTGACAGTTGGGCTTTTTGTGCACCTCCTCTAGTCAGTGAGACAAAGGGTACTGGGGTGTAACCTGCACATCCTCAGGGGCTATCTGGGCTAGGATGGAGGGAGGACTGATCACTTACACCTGAAAGGGCTGTGCCTGCCCTCACACAAAACAGTCTCTACCCCCCGGTGTGCATCCGGGGCCAGGCCTGGGCAAGGCAATATCCTGTAAACTGTCCAGAGACTTCTCTTTGAAGCTGGGCTACTTTAAAGGCAGAAAGGGGTATACGTATTGGGCCCAAAACCCCAGACTTTGGATTACTTCAAGGATTCAAGAGGAACCTCTGCCAGGAGAAGAGCTGAAGAGCTTAGGAGAAGTGCTGCCCCTGCCCCTGTGCTTTGTTGGGCTATCCTGCAGTTGTTGCTTCTGCCTGTTAAAGGGGACAAAGACTGGACTTTGTTGTGTATTTTTGCTTGAGAGGTATCTCTAAGGGCTTACAATGAGCCTGCCTCCTGTTTTTGAAGCCTCAGGGACAGAAAAGGCTTCATCAACCAGTCTCGGAGTCTGCATGCCAGAGTGTGCCATTCCAGTTCCTGGGCCCCTGGAAGTGAATTTCTGGTGAAAATCCTGTGAAACTATGCCGTAAGACTCTGTACGATGCTAAGGTGCCGCAGCCTGAAGCCTGCGATGCCACCTACACCTGGATCCGTGGACCTTGCTGAGGTGCGATGACCCTACCATCAACATAGGCCTCACGTTGCTGCAGCCTCTGATGTCTGCACGAACTTGTGAGTTGGAGACTACTACACCTGACGTTCGTGACACCTGACTCTGCTGCAGTGCCTGTGATGTGATTGCGACCCTGTGAGGTCAACCTGCAGCATCGTGACTTTGCCGGACTTTGACTTTGCTGAAGGTGCTTTGCTGGACCGACTCCTCGCAACTGATGCCACCTAACCTCCACCGCTCTGCAGCAAGGACCTGCCGCCTCTTCATGACACCTCCGCTCCTTCGCCCCACAGGACCGGAACCGAGGCTGCATCAGATCCGGTGGCGCCTCACTCCCCGACTCCGGACACCAGCCTGTTTTCCACACATTTTGTTAAGGTACTGTACCTGTGGGTCTGTGTGACTCCCTAAGTGGCGCTAGTGGCATCGCATTGTGGAAAACAACTCCGTCACAATGGCGCTTTAACATCAGATTGCAGCATTTGTGTCTCTAGGCACTATTTTGAGGTTTGTAATTGCTCAAGTTATATTTGTAATTGTGTATTGTGGATTTTTATTGTATTTGGTCTTGTTTTATTTAGATAAATATTTACAAATTTTCTAAACCGGTGTGTTGTCCATTTTGTAGTGTTTCACTGTATTTCTGTGTGTGTTGGTACGAATACTTTATACATTGCCTCTGGGTTAGGCCTTCTGCTCGTGCCAAGCTAGCAAGGGGGTGAGCGGGATTAACCAGGTGTGTTTCTCCTTGTCCCTGACTAGAGTGAGGGTCCTTGCTTGGACAACCTGACTGCCAAGCAAAGACCCCCTTTCTAACAGTAAGGGGGTTATTACAACTTTGGAGGAGGTGTTAATCCGTCCCAAATGTGACGGATATACCACCAGCTGTATTACGAGTTCCATAGGATATAATGGACTAGTAATTCGGCTGGTGGTATATCCGTCACTTTACCGTCACTTTTGGGACGGATTAACACCTCCTCCAAAGTTGTAATAACCCCCTAAGTCTCCTGAATCATTAAATTCATGAACCCAGGAGAGCTTATCATATTTTTTCAAAAGAACTCTGAGCTGGAGCTGTTTGCTGTTCACCTAGAGTGTGGGGACTTCTACTGGTTGGTCTCTGGTTGCACATTGTGCCTTGAAAAATGTTAAAAAAGAGACTCTAAGACATGTTAACATTTTCTATTCAATAAAGGATTTCTTTCAAATATTTATTGACAATTACTTTCATTAAATATTTCAGTGTATGAATTTATAAAATATACATTTGATTACAGTTACTGCTGAGTTTTTGACAAAGTCAGCATGACTGCCTCACTTAAAATGACACACTTTATATTGTCAAGGGTCATGCATAAGGGGACCAGTGAGGGGTTGGGCACAGAGCATGGCCGCAGTTCCTCCCATATTGCATCACTCATGAAATGTTCAATGACATCATTGATTACATCACTGCAACATCTGAAATGACATCATTGATGACAACACTGTGCATGGGTGGTGCGAGGTATAGTTACTTTAGGACATGAATTGTAGGTACTTGAGTAACTATAATTGGTGAAATTTTGTGGATTTGTTCCTTTAAAACAATAAGTTTTAACTGACATTTTCATCTAACTATAATGTCTCTTTTACCTTTGTTATTTTCCAATGAGTATGAATAAATAAATATGTATCTGAAAGAGTACTAGGCTGTTATGTATTGTAATATGCTTGTGAAGCCCTGCCAGTAGTCTGTTGTCCAGGACCTCCTCTGCTGGAGACAAAATTAACTGTTCTTTCCTGTGTCTATGGAGTGTGGGGTGTGCTGCACTGCGATCCTGAGCTCTGCCTTTTCCTTCGGGAATGTAAAATTAAAAACAATCCTTCATTGTTTTCAAGGGCCATGGCTGCAGGCATGTTTTTAAAAAAAACAGCACCACAGTCCCACAGATGATTTAAATTTCTGTTTCAAATGTGTTTGCCCTTAATTTCAGGGTCCTTTTTATGGGCGAGCGCAAAGCGCTTCATCCATTCTGTAATCTTTCTTTGGGCTTCAAACCACGCCCATGTCACGTCAGTCACTTACATTGGTTTGTGGGCTTGCCTTTTAAAATCCACTTATTTTCATTTGTGAAAAGCATGCGTACGTCATCCTTTTCCAGTGTTTAGCCCATATACACAGTACTGGTAAACTACTAAAAACATACAAGGCTCAATGTTTTCAGCCGGGGGTCCAGACTACTTTATCTGTTTATTTTCCACGCAGCGCTATCGCGCTGTGTTTTTTTTTCTTTACAACGCTAATAGCTCTAACTCGAGCAAATGCGAGACCAGTTACATTGAAAACGCTTGTTATTTTATTGTTTCCACTGTTCCATTCAGGAAAAGAATAAAATAGAATAAAGCTATCTTCTGGGTAGCCGGGCAACCATATTAAAGATCTGAGTGTATGTGTGTGGAAAAATCCAACAGCCCTGGTAGTAAATGACCAATTCTCTAAAACAGCACATTTTATTGCCTGATCTGAACACTACTGCCATTGAAATTAGGTAAGGTTTTTTCAAAGGAGCTCTGTTTCCTGTTGACTGTTCTGTAATTGCTGGTGAGTGACAGATATACCTACTATTCAAAAAGGGCTGAGTCACTTGATGAAAATTAGTTTGCCTAACACATTAATTAGCTATGTTATGTCTTCTTCATACCTTTTACTCGAAGCATGCCTGATAAGTCTCTTTCAACAAAGTAATTATTGACTTCGAAATATTATTAGACAAATCTGCTAATCGTGGTCTCATGCGTCAGTAACCCTTGTAGAAGAGGTTGATATTTGAAGACAAGCCCTCCATGTCAGTTATAAAATAAACAACTTGCATCATTGTTATATTACTTCTACTTCACTTTTCAAAGACACCCATGGACCAAATAAATAAAACAAGCATTTGCAATGCAATGGGTCTCGCGTTTGCTTGAGCTAGATCAATTAGCATTGTAAACTCCTAACTGGACGTTTCTTGCCACCTAAATTGAAAATGAAAATAAAACAGTTTCACATAACTAACTGGACTTTTCTTGCCATATAAAATGAAAAGCAAAAGTTTCACATAAGTGAGCTGACGGCAACCATCAGTGCAAAGCAGGCACACAAAGGGAAATAAAAAATAAAAGTTCACTGGTAGTGAAACCTATCGGCAATAGTGCAATTATCCATCTAACCGGCAAAAGTGCAATTATCTACGTAACCGGCATATGTGCAACTAACTATGTAACAGGGTCGATGTCATGCAAAGCACTCTACTTCTGCCAAGCGAGATCGCGCTGCAAAAAAAGAGAAAAAGTAGTCCAGAAACCGGACGGAAAACGCTGAGCCTCGTATGTTTTCAGTACTTGGTCCCTGCCCTCGAGGAGGGTTAAACATTGGAAAAGGCATGACTTATACATGCCTTTCACTAATGAAAGCAAGCATATTTTAAAAGGCAAGCCCACAAACCAATGAAAGAGACTGATGTGACATGGGTGTGGTTTGAAGCCCAAAGAGAGATTACAATCACGGGACAGAGCGCTTCGCGCTCACCCCTAAAAACTGATGGGCTTGAGTCCATTCATTTAAAAAAGATAAAACACTTGGAGATTTTAAAATAACAATTCTTTAAACTACATTTGCACAGTGCTACCATGGAAGCTGAGGCACCAAACCCATCTATGCAACAGATCTATGAAATAAACCTCATCACATAAAATGAGCATTGTATGTTCTAATTGAAGATAAGGGGCTGCATCACTTTAAGTGAGCACTTGGAGCACGCAGTTAAAACCCATCGCTGCCTCAGTTTGGGGCTGACTGTTGTTTTATGTATTTGAAGAGTGGGAGCAGTGTTATTTTACCACCTTAAACAGTGGTAAATGATTGCTTGTCACATGAACATCCAAGTATGTGCAGTTTTTGGCCAGAAGTATAGAAGCAATTGTTGACAAATCTAAGGAAAATAACAAAAAAACATACACAAAGCAACATAAAACACAAGTAACCATAACAGGGCACATCACAAAACCACAGTCAATACAGTCAAAGCCAAACTCAGAAAAACGTCCAATGTACATCACAACAAGTTTACATTGCACTAATGCTACACAAAAACACATCAACACAAAAAGCAGAAGAATAAATCACCACCACAACAAAATGCCACCCAACAAATGTGCAGAATCTTGTTTGTAATACAGTAGTAAATTGTTTTTACAGTAAGGACTGCCTTAACTTATACCCAGGACCACTAGAATTATGCGATTGTGCGACTGCAGTGATTGAATCAAAATTATAGAATTGCTGTATTTGTCACATAATTCTTCATCAGCTGCATAATCTACAGATTTTTTAAAAAAAATGTTCTAGGTCAAACGACTCAAAAGTTACTAAAAATGCAGTGACCCGTCCTGGCGTCAGTGGAGGACCCTTTGCAAAGTTGAACTGGTCACCTTTCTGTTGCTTATTGCTATATCCAGGTGTTAAACTGGTACTTATGAAGTGCAACCAATGCCCAGATAGTGTTAGCAAGTTACAAAATAATGAAATAGTGAAGTAATGCTATTACAAAACATGCTGCATTATGATGCACCATTTGCCCTTTCTAGCTACATAATGTACTCAACCCTGCCAGACAATTGGCCTTCTCCCGCTGCATAATTCCAGTGGCCCTGCTTATACCCAGGGGCACGGAATAGCACCTGTCAAATATGTTGTGTGATTCTTCCCCTGTCTCTGCTACAGTTTTTTAGGTCGAGCGTTAGCGTTCATCCTGCTGTACACTAAAGTATACAATAGAGTGAGTTTCAGCGTTCTGATTTGTTAGTTGTAGTGTCCTTCAAAAATTCTTGCTTGCTAGTGGTCAGTTCTGCCTCTTTGTCCTGCCTTTTTTCACTTTGGGAGCAGCACAAAGTACTGTGTAATTACGCTATGTCCTGTTTATCTCTTCTGTAAGGGACTTTTTTTTGGTATTTGCCTGTTTCACTTCAGCAGTGTGGGTGCTTGTTCAGATCCCTCCTCCCCACCAGCTTCCTCTGTAAACATAAACCAACAGCAGAGGGGGGCTTTTCCAGGGCCAGCTCACCCTCGCTCTCTTCCTTCTGTTAGTTTCAGTCTGTCTGGCAGTAAAAGTCCAGTCAGTATTTTACAACGCTATGAGCTGTAACTCGTTTAAATCGATTGTGATTTCAGCAGCAAGGAAGGGCGCCACCGATTTCGGAAATATATCGTCCATTTTGTGGGTCCATTTAATTAAAGGGTGTGTGGCACGGTTTGGCCGCTCGCTGATACTGCAGTTCCCCTTTAAGAAGGCTGAGCCGACTGCGCTCTTGAGAAGGGATTAGCGTGGCAGCCAAGCTCTCTACTGGAGCAGCGTGTGATTATCCCCCTCCAGTCAGCTGGCGGCCTCCAGCTTCAGGGCCCTGTCCGAAGACTGCAGCTTCCAGCACCGCGAGCATTAGTGCAGTGTTTGAGGACGAAATACAGAGCGCCACATGGACTGGCGAAAGAGGACCAGATCGCGTCGTACTGGCGGGGCACCACCGTTCCAGGTCAAACATATCAGGTTAAGGCACGGACATAATAAACAATATTTGTCGACACCTGGCCATTGTAGCTCAGTTGCTGAGTTTTCATATTGTGTACGCACGACTTCTCCAGAGATGCGCAGGGTGGGGGGTCCGGGTACTGGCAGTAAAGCCCCATCCCACTGCTGTAATGACAGTTCCTGGGAAAGACTGGTGCTGAGCACAACGCTGTCCAGACTAAACTACGCTGGCTCCCAGCTGTGCCGGCTGGGTATAGTAAGTTCAGCATGGGAGGACTAAAAGAACTGGAGCTCTGCCAACACTTAACTGGCGAGCAGCAACTCTGAACTCAGGTGTATTACCGCCATGGCATGTTTACAACAACGTACAAAATGTAAAAAACCTATAAGCCCTTTCTACACTCACAGCTACACCACATGGGTGTGGTGCCATGCCATAGGTTGTCGCTGAACCCCCCTCTGCTCCTACACAGACTCCAGCAGAGGGGCAGGCCCTGCCTACCGCATGCCCCATTGAATAATACCCGGGCACCCTTTATCGTCCCCAGACTGGGAGAGAAGGGGTGGCAGCAGAAAAGAAGAAACTAGCCCCGTTTCTGCTCTTGAATGAGTACCCTGGCACGGCTGCAAGATGACACCGACACTCCTCTCTGAAAGAGGGCACCATCGCACATCTGCGTGACTTGGTAACCTACTAAATCCTGGTGGTACAGAGCAGCACCCAGGGCCTGTTCTATAGTGCTGCTAAGGCAGCATGTATGCTGTAAGTGCAGGTAGTGTGTAGTCCAATAGAAGAATACCGCAATCAAATAACTAATGTTCCGCCTTTTTGCCCTCCAAAGATGAGTTGGAAGGAGCGAGGACTGCATCTTTGCCTCAGGCCTTCTGCAGCTACACCCCATATTCTGAGCAGGGCAGCTGTGCATTATGGCTATTAGTGGGTGGGGGCGGGGCTCACACAATCCCCATGACACTTCTTGGAAAAGCCTGTAAGCCGTCCTCTGTATGAGAGACCGCCATGGCTGAATGGGGAACAGGGCCCAGCTGCATGGATACGAGTCGAAACCAAACGGTGTTATCTTTTCAAGCAAAACTGGAGATGGGGGGACGAGTTGGAAACTGATCACTCACTGAAACTACCGGACGTAATATAGTGACATCATTGTAGAAGCTGCTGTCTGACCACGCAGCGTCTCGACAGAGAGGCAGTTATAATTTGTGTGCAGAGTAATACTGTCCTACTTAGATAGTCCACATGCAGTTTTCAATCGATGTACGTTGTGTAGTGTTCTTCATTTGGCTATACTCGTCAGTAAAACATTTTTTTTATAAAACAGCAATCTGCGTAGATTTTGCCTTAAATAATATGTCTGGGCCATTGGCGGTTCCCTTAATTTTAAGTGGGAGACATTATGAGTTTATTGGTGGTTGTGCCAGTGGTTGTAGATAAATCACGCAGTTTATGGTTGTGTGTTTGGATAGAGATTGATATGTAGATAATTTGGTTTGCTATATGTCTGGTGGCCATGTCCGAGTTAAATAAAACAATGCATTGTGTTTGTGTCAACAAGGTGTTAATAGATTATAATGTGTGTGGCCTGACAGCTGCATCCCTAGATGGAGGAGATGAATGGTCTTTTGGTTGTTACTTTAATTATGGTGGGATGTTCGTCCCCAGTGCTAACCTTGGATTCATTTGTTTATAGTACTGTACTATTATATATCCGTTTGTGATGCTCTTGTGGTGTGGTTAGTCCGTTGTGTATGAGCTGGTAGTTGTATTCTTTTTTGTGCGTGGCCTTTTCTGAAGGATTGATTCTATTGCATGTGGTCGGCTGTTTTTATGAAAGTTTGACATGGAGTCCCATTTTGCGTACTTTGGTAGCTCTGGTAATGGGTTCCATTATAAATAGTCTAGTGTTTATGACCATTGGTATGGGTGGATTCTATTTTGTATGGCCTGCTGATTTCAGTCCAAAACTAGAGTTGTGCATGAGCTTCAGTTGTGAGATGTGTATGATCTGGTGGTTGTAAGATTTAGCTAATAGTTATATTTTAGGCCGATGTGCGTGACCATTGGAAGAGATGGATTTCATTGTGTATGGTCTTATGTGTGTGATATAAAGTAGAGGTTAGTTCATTTATGATTGCTTTACCTTTGGGTGGTAATGTTTTCCAAAGTGTGAAAAGCTGAACCTGGATTGTATTAGGTCTAATGGCTGCTGGCTGGGAATTAGTAGTTTGGTGCAAACAGATGTTCTGTATCTTTATACATGTTATAATCAGCTCCTGGTTTCCGCACCCCTATCCCATGCCCGTGTTTTTTTCACAGGGGTCAGAACGCACTTCTGCGCCCCTTACCAGATTTTGCAGTTGGTGTTTTGGAAGTTAACGATGAAGAAAGGGGGTGGGGCAGTGGCGGCTGCTGACTTTCTAAATTGGTGGGGCACAAATTCACACACCGAAGTGCCGTCCCCTTTTTGAGAGGGCTCCAGCTTGATGGAGGAGGGCTTCTCACAGAGAAATTTAGAAGTGGCAGGGCAAAAAACGGAACAGGTAGAACACAATAGACAGTGGCAAGAATGGGGTGAGAATGGCACATGGATAAATAACAAGGAAAATTGCTCAGTTTGTTACTTTTCCCCAAAACACTATTATTTGCAGTGCTATCAATGCTACAAGGAGCAGACCGGACATTTGCTGCCTATACTTAGATCTCTGGCCTAAAAATGTCACTGCGCCACCATACGAGGGTGCTCAACAAACAATCTGCGCTGACTGGAGATCATAGGTGGTACGTGGCACATACCCAATGGCAGAGGCACTCGGACAGCGCTGCCACTGCTCCTTCTAGTGGAGGGGAGTTGAGGCACTGTGTATATTACACCCGAATGGCCAAAATGGGGTGGTCGCTAATTAAGCTGGCCACCCCAATCAGAGCCGGCCCTTGCTCAGAGTACTCCCCTCAGTGTAAAATCTATGGCCAAGGTGTGCTGCATGTATTATATAAAGTTTAGTGTGTGCTATCTGCCTTACATGCACTGCATTTTAAGTGAGCATTGTGAGAACTACTGCGCACGTGACCATTTTACGCTGTTCATTAGACATGCACTACTATGTGAATTGTGTACAGCATGGTTTTGCGTTGTGTAAAAGTCCGGCTGTACTGAATGCAGTGTGATATGTCTGTACTGATCACCATGCGTTGTGATCTAACTAGATAAGAAGTTGTGGGCACCACGCGTGTACTTTGAACGTGCAATTTACAGTGCCCATTGTGCACAGTGTAGAAGCTAATTGTTGCTTAGCGCACTACACACCATGATCTTCAGGCTGAGTGCAATAAGCTGTGTGCACAATATTTAAAAGGCACCACGTTCACGGTGATTGTTGTCTCAATTATTTCACTGTGCTTTGTGCAGGGCATGCTCTGCGCAGAATGCAGTATTCCTCCTGCCCAATGTACTACACATTCAGCGGGTGCAGCGTCCTGTGTGTGCAACAAGTCAGGGGCACACTGCTTACTCATACTTCTGGTTGTTATTGTTCCAATGCACGGCCTAGCAGCCGGCCACCGCATAGGGACTTGACTCCTGAGCTTGCCCTGCTGCCAAACTTTAGCCAACGATTTGCTATCCATGTGCTAACACACAATCACATCTACAAACATACATGCACACACAGTCCCAGGGACCCATACAAAGACAGTTACAAAAATACACATGTGCACTCCCCGGCACACAAAAACACACTCGTACGAAGTTGGAGGCTGCCGCACAACACATACTTGTTCCTCTTCGACATGAGGGCGAACTCAATCTGCAGGCCCAGGCTCAGACCCACTCATCTAGTCCTAACGCATCAAATGTTGGCCTTCACTGGCGCTTCAAGTTGCTCCTCTGCTGGAAGTGCTTAGAAACCTAATTAACGGTATGCTATTTAAACACGCAAATATTAACTCGCATGTACATCCGTGACTCGGGCAGTATACGGAGTGGTTATTCCTCCACTGAGGGAAAACAACAATAACATTTCAACATTTTTTCATTTCAATAACTTAAATGGTCTATTAGCACTGAATCCATCACATTTGATACCGCGGCTTGAGACAAACGGGCAGCTCTCTCTGTACCAGTACTTTCACTTGTATTCCCTCATGCACAGTGTCGTTATTCCCTCATGCACAGTGTCGTCAGCTGTGCAGCCCGAATCAGTCCAGCTTTCAGAACCAATCAAGACACTGCTCTCATGTTTTTTATGAAAGCATGAAATATGAGAGTCCTACCAGCATGAATTGGAGCGGGCAAATCCTCAGCTCCATAGCAGACTTGGGGCCTGCGTCTTCGCTCTCTTCCCTGGTCGAGGGTGAGACATCAGAATCATAAAGCGTTAACGAGATGCCCTGGTAATTTTACTCACAGACTGGAGCTGGTAACTGCTGCATCCTCTCTTTCTTCACTTCTTTAGAAGAAGGGAGTCTACCGTCCGACCGACTCCCAACAGCAGTGCAGGAAGCAGACACCTTGTGTTTGCTAACACAAACTGCGCAGACTCGATTTTGAGCTTGCTGTCTGCAGCCTCTACCCCGCCCACCATTTCCCAACTTGTCACAGGGCTGGACCCACCCTCCATGACGGATTGGGAAAGGGTGGGGGGACCATCCTCCACTATCCTGACTGACGTGAAGCCCCTAGCGTTACAGGGCTTCAGCCTGAAACGCCCGGGGCTAACTTTATCCACACGTCGTTGGGGGGTGGAGACTGGTCCTCTGAGCTATGTCTTTGCCGAGTTGATGACCTCACAGGCCACAGGCTGTGAGCTTGTCAGCCCAGCAAACATAGACTCAGTCAGGGGAGGGCCTGCCCTGCCCAGAGGAAAATGGAATGCGTCGTCATCATCCTGATCCTGCCAGTCTCATGTCACGTGACAGTAGCCCCGGGCCAGGCCCCAGCCCCAAGCAAGAGGTGTGTGCATTTTTGTTAGGGAGTTAGGGGAGTTTGTTTTAACTTTTTTTTTGTTACAAACTTATGAGGGCGGAGCCCCGACGCCCTCATGCAGAAACCGCCACTGTGGTGGGGTGCACAGGCAGAATGTATGTGTGGGAATTACTCTACATTAATGCAGTTTATTGTCATTTACCTTGATCTCGTGTGGCAATGACAGGCGGGTGCTATATCTGCAGTCTGTGATAAGCTGTGAAGCCAGCAACAAGCTTAAAATGTAAACAGTCTTTTTCTTTTTTGTGGCTCCCCAAAAAGTGTTTCATGATGTTGCCAAATGTGGATCTCGAGTGTAGTCGTTGATGTTCTATGCGGCTGTGCTTGCTTTGATAATATGGGCTCTTAGACCAATTAAAATTTGAAACACAATGGCCGCTTGTGTTAGGCCAGTCGACTGTCCACCCCCACCCCATGCCATTGATGGCGTTTCCACTGGGGGAGAAGATGATGTCTTCTCCTCTTCATCAGATGTAATCATAGGAGGGGCGGGGGTTTCTGTAGATATGGGGTAGATACTAACTTGCATGTTGATAAAAAACAGTGCCCTTGTGTTATTGGTCTAGCATGGGCTGATTTTTGGACTTAATAGTCAAATCGTACTTCCTTGGCTAGTAATTCATACCCTGTAAACTAAGAACCTTTGACCGTCTGTCTGTGGCAGCGGGGCTGCTGCTGGCGGTCGCTTCCTTGGAGGCGGGGCTGGTGGCGGTCTTGTCCGCCGTGCTGATCTCCCCAGACTTGCTGGTTTTACTGTGCCCCTTTCCCCCCTTGGATGGTGTCGCAGCTGTCTCCACACTCCCAACTCTACCCCTGGGAGCGGCTTTGGTGGGTGGTTTCTTTCCCCTCTCCCCCGGGAACTGTCCAACTTTTTATGCTTGACAGGTGGGGGACTGTCCGTGCTCTGGCTCCTTGCCACACTGCCTGCCCTGCTGCCTGGTGCACTCCATAATCCGGTGACTGCTGGCACCACTGGTCCCGCCAATGTTGTGGCTGAGGAGCTAGGTTGGGACCTGGAGAGGCGGGCCCTAGGAGACTGACGGGGTGGGGGAGGTGATGAAAAGAGGTCAAGGCTGGCCATGAAAAGTTTCTTAGGATCACTGGGACGGGTAGTTGGAGGGGGTTTGAGAGTGGAGGAAGAGGTAGTGGTTGTAGGCGGTGTACGTCTAGTGACTTTGGGTGAAGGTGCATGGGCTGGAGGTTGTCGTGAGGTGGATGGCTGTTGGGTGGGTGTGTGGCTGCGTTTGTGTACCTTGGGAGGTGGCGTCACAGACACACTGGGAGAGGACACAGGGGATGTGTGAATGGTAGAGGGGGTGGTGAGTGCACGTGAGCGGGGTGTGGTGGTGGGTGTGCTGGTGATGGACGTAGTGGCTGAGGATGTTGTGCATGCAGGTGTGAGTGGAGACGAGACAGGGAGGGAGGAGGGAGACGAGGAGGAGGGGTCACAGTGGAGGCAGCGGATGTTGGTGTGTCTGCATGTGTGTGATGCTTGCGTGAGTGCCTGTGGGATGTGTGGTGCTTATGTTTGCCAGAGCTTCCCTTGTGTGTTGAGGTGTGTGCATGCTGGTCTGATGGTGTGCTTGGGATACGCTGAGGTACAGGGGTGTGGGTCTGGGTGGAGGAAGTTGGAGGGGGGAGGCAAGAGACAGGGACAATGGCTGCCATCAGTCCTGAGGCCAGAGTCTGAAAAGCTTGCTGAAGGGCTGCCTGGCCAGAGTGAATGCCCTCCAGGAATGCATTGGTTTGTTGCAACTGCCTCTCTACACGCTGGATGGCATTCAAAATGGTAGACTGCCCAACAGTGAGGGACCTGATTAGGTCAATGGCCTCTTCACTGAGGGCAGCAGGGGTGACAGGGGCAGGGCCTGAGGTGCCTGGGGCGAAGGTAATGCCCACCCTCCTGGGTGAGCGGGCACAGGGCAAAGGCTGAGGGGCTGCTGGGAGGGCAGTGCTGGTAGTGGTGGTGGCGGCTGTACCTGTAGATGCGGGGGGCACAGATGGGGCTGCCACCGCAAGGGAGCCCCCATCAGAGGAGGAGTCCGTCTCGCTGGTGTCAGCTCCTGTCCCCGCCGTGGAGCTCCCCTCGCCCTCCATCCCACTGGTGAATTCGGAGTCGGTAGTGTCGCCCCCAAGGGCCATGTGGGATGCAGCTCCCTCCTGCTCTGGTGCCACTGCTCCTCCGCCTGATGATGCTAATGCACACAAGTACAGGGAGACCACAAAAAGGGGGGGAGACAGAAGAAAAACATGTTCAGTGCATTCAATACCGCTACCGTTGGCGGACACGACAGTCACAGAAGCCCCCTGCACTACGCCGCGCACTTGGGCTCCACTATTCAATCCCTGGGACATGGTTTACAAGGCTATGGCCTATTTCTGCACACATGGATGTCACAGGAGCCTGGCTAGGTGTAGTTGGCACTGTACACAGGTGGGGTGGGGTGCCACAGGGCCTGCCTGAAGAAGGGAACTTAACTAGCAAAGTCGCCCTGGCCTAGGGGAACCCATAGCCCACCTCCCCCACCCAGACACCTTCAATGCTCGCTGAATCAGCAGAATGAGAGTGTACTCACCCCCTTGTGTCTGCTGTGATGCCCTCAAGCGCCCATCCAAGTCCGGGTATGCCACCACCAGGATCCTGAACATCAGGGGGGTCATGGTGCAACGGTCACCCCTCCCACATTGGGAGGACATCCCCACCTGGGCCTCCGCCGTCTTCTTGCTCCAGCGGCGAATGTCCTCCCATCTTTTCCGGCAGTGGGAGCTCCGTCTGTGGTAGACCCCCAGGGTCCGGACTTCCTTGGCGATGGCACGCCAGATGTCCTTCTTCTGGTGGGCGCTGACCTACAGGAATTGTACAGGGGAAAAGAGAAGTAATTACCAACTGCACCGTCACAGTCATTGGCCCGCATCCCTACCCTTGCCATGACGCACATGCACTCACCGTCGTTTCATGCACACCTCATTCTCACCCCCCCTATCTTTCATCCACCCCACTCCACACAGGCATTGCCCATACAGCATGCTCACAGTGTACTTACCTGTCTGTCTGGAGGACCGTAGAGTAGCGTGTACTGGGGGGGATCCCATCCACGAGTTTCTCCAACTCCTCCGTGCTGAAGGCAAGGGTCCTTTCCCCAGACACACAAGCCATTGTCTCTTCCAGACTGAGGTCACAGTAGCACTTGCAGTGTAGGTCCTCTCCTGTCGAAGATCAGGTATCGAGTGACTGAACAGATAGAAAATGGTGTTCACGTCCGCGGCGGTGCGTACCATCACCGCCGGCGTACATCGTCATTGGCTCCTGGGACCCATAGGGCCCAATGTTAACCAATGCAGAATTGCGCCCCGGTCTTTGACCGCCTACAGCGACGGTGTAGAACGCCAGCGCAGTTACCTATTATCCCCCTTTCCACTTTACAGGTCAGGCAGCTGCCATTTCAGGGGCCCCATGGCATTATTTTTTACTGCGTCACACATACCTAGGCCTTGCCTAACCACTCATGCAGGCACATTTCGATTTATGAATATTTTCAGAGTAAGCTGTGTTTCCGTACCTCAGAGTTGGTTGACTCTCTGCTTGCTGTTCTCCTCCATAGACACAGTCCGCTGGGGCATGTGAGGAGATGGCGGCATCCTCCGGTGTACAGACTGCTGGTGGACCTATCGACAATGGAGCAAAGACATGTGATCATCACCTACAGGCTTGATCATGCCACAATCCAGGAACTGTGTGCCCAGTTGGAGCCAGACCTGATGTCAGCTATCCACCATCCCACAGGAATCCCCCCTCAAGTGCAGGTGCTGTCAGTACTCCATTTCCTAGCAAGTGGGTCATTTGAAACAACAGTGGCCATAGCATCAGGGATGTCCCAGCCTATGTTTTCCAATGTGTTGTGAAGAGTGTTGTCTGCCATGCTGAAAGACATGCGGACCTACATCGTTTTCCCTCAGGTGGAGGATTTGCCTACAGTGAAAGGTGACTTCTATGCCCTGGGACATATCCCCAACATCATAGGTGCCATTGATGGGACACATGTGGCCTTGGTACCCCCCGCAGGAGTGAACAGGTGTACAGAAACCGGAAGAATTACCATTCGATGAATGTGCAGATGATGTGTTTGGCAGACCAGTACATCTCCCATGTTAATGCCAAATTCCCTGGCTCAGTGCATGACGCTTACATCCTGCGGAATAGCAGCATCCCTTATGTGATGGGGAAACTCCAGAGGCACTGGGTGTGGCTATTAGGTGAGCACCTGGACCCAAATCAGTGGGAATAGTTGTCTGGGTCTGTGGATGTCCCTATGAGTCAGTGTGTGTCTAACAGTTGTTCCTCGCCATTTGCAGGTGACTCTGGTTACCCCAACCTGTCATGGCTACTGACCCCAGTGAGGAATCCCACGACAAGGGCAGAGGAACGCTACAATGAGGCCCATGGGCGAACTAGGAGGATTATAGAGCGGACCTTCGGCCTCCTGAAGGCCAGGTTCCGGTGCCTCCATATAACAGGTGGTTCCCTATTCCACTCACCAAAGAAGATGTGCCAGATCATCGTGGCCTGCTGTATGCTTCACAACTTGGCTTTGCGACGGCAGGTGCCTTTTCTGCAGGACGATGGTCCAGATGGAGGTGTTGTGGCAGCTGTGGACCCTGTGGACAGTGAAGACGAGAAAGCAGAAGAAGAGGACATCGACAACAGGAACACGATGATCCTGCAATACTTCCAGTGAGACACAGGTAAGAAGACAACACTGCCTGCTACATCTGATTTTAATCCACTACCTCTCATCTGTCTGTCATTTTGACCCAGTGTATGGTCACTGAGTTGTCACTTTCCCTTACGATTTCACAGATGTGGGTCCCACAGTGTGACATCTGCTTTGTTTCCTCATGGACTATAGCTGTGTGACATAGGTATGTTGACATTACATTTTAAAGAGCATTTTGCTACTGTAATTGGTAATACACTATATCGAAATCACAGACAGACTCCTGATTGTTTTTTGCTTTAAGGGTGTTTATTTAAGTGCTCAATATTGGAGGGGGTTGTAAAATGGTGAGGGGTGATGGTGGAGCAATGTCCATTCTATTAGTCTCACAGGTGCATTGTCCAAAGGGGGATAGGAAGTGGAGCTGGGGCAGTTTAAGTATGGACAGGGTGACAAGGTGGGACAAAAGGATGACAATCAGGGTGGTCTCATTTCTTGGCGGGGGTCTTGGCATCATTCTCTTTCTTTGTCCTGGATCTCAGGGACCGTTTGCGGGGTGGTTCTCCCTCTGCAGGGGGTGGGGTGCTGGTGTGGTGGTCCTGTGGCGGTGCCTCCTGTCCCCTAGCGTCGGCGGAGGTGGTGGGCAGTTCATCGTCCAGGCTAGTGTCAGGGGCCCCTTGTTGTGCCACAGTGTCCCCCCTGGTGTTGAAGAGTTCCTTCAGCACCCCTACAATGGTGCCCAGGGTGGAATTGATGAATCTGAGTTCCTCCCTGAAACCCAAATACTGTTCCTCCTACAGCTGCTGGGTCTCCTGAAACTTGGCCAGTACCATTGCCATCGTCTACTGGGAATGGTGGTAGGCTCCCATGATGTTGTTAGGGCCTCGTGGAGAGTGGGTTCCCTGGGCCTGTCCTCCCCCTGTCGCACAGCAGCCCTCCCAGTTCCCCTGTGTTCCTGGGCCTCTGTCCCCTGAACTGTGTGCCCACTACCACTGCCCCCAGGTCCCTGGTGTTGTTGGGGTGGTGGGTTAGCCTGGGTTCCCTGTAGTGGTGGACACACTGCTGATTGACGTGTCCTGGGGACAGAGGTATGGGCCTGCTGGGTGGGTGCTGTGCTGGTGTTTCCAGAGGGGGCAAGCTTTGTAGTGGCCTGTGCCAGTGTGAGTGGAATGGACTGTCCTGAGGTCCCAGATGGGCCGGGCTGGTCATCTAGATCCAGCTGGACAGAGCTGCTGTCATCACTGTGGGCCTCTTCTGTGGGTGGAGTGGACATATCTAGACCATCCTGTCCGGTGTCGTTGGGTAGGGGTCCTGCAGGGGTGTAAAGGCATGATTATTGCATCTGTATGTGCCATGGTGTGCAATGAGTGGGTGACTGTGTACCCCAGTGCTTGCATTCCTGTGTAGGACCTCGTGTGATGATGGTTTAGGGGGGTGTATGGGTATGTGCAGTGGCCATGCCGTGGTGATGGGTGTCCATGCTTTGGTGTTGCATGCAGGGCTTGGTGTTGGGATGGGTGGTTTGTGATATTGGGACATGTGTGAGGAGTAGGAGTGATAGGGTGATGACGAGGGTGGGGGTCTGTGATGGCATGCAGGTAGGGTGGGAAATGTAATAGTAAAGATTTGACTTACCAGAGTCCATTTCTCCAGCTACTCCTGTATTTTGAGCGCGGCGGTGTGTACCGCCTATGGAATACCGCGGTTTAAAGCCTGCTGCGTGGATTCATGGGTCGTGATAGTGTGGGCGTATTCCTGTTGGCATGCCGGTGTAGGTTTTGTTATCGCCAGTTTATCACTGACCTTTGGTGTGGCGGACTTGTGTGGGTGTCTAGATTTTGGCGGATTCGGCCTTTGGGTCATAATGACTGTGGCGGAATTTCGCGGTCGCGGTGTTGTGTTAGCGGTCTTCTGCGCGGCGGTATGCGGCTTTTACCGCCAATGTTGTAATGACCCCCTATGTTTCTTTCGCAGATTTGGACAGCCGGTGATGTTCCTGTATGTTTATCACTTGATTTTGAGATTATCTTCTGTGACATTAGCACTGTTAAGGCGTGCCTTCCTGCACAGAAACAATCCTGCATGTAGTACAGGCACCCTTGCACCATGAAGAGACACCCAGTATTATGTACAGAAAAGGTAGAGCCCTCAGGGATCAATTGATGCATAGTGAATTTAAGGGTACACATGGCAAACTTCAATTAACACAGAACCTGAAAGATTTCCTTCCATGCAGAAACTGCAAAGCCTACCAGAATAGTGATTGTGTGAGGAAATATTATGTCCCATTTGGCAAAGGCCATAAGGAGATCCAACAATTTGTTACATGTAATTCTAACTTTGTTGTGTAGCCCTTGTGTGTCCCTGTGGAAAGCGTTACATGGGAAGCTCTATACACCCAGCTAAGAAGGGTATTTTAGAACACTTGAGGGAAATAGACAACAAAGATAAACATTATCCCGTAGCCCTCTATCTTGCTGAGTACCATTCTAGCAACAGGAGTATGCTGAGATACTTTGTCACTGAACAAGTGAAAGTGGATTCTAGAGCTGGCAATAGAGCTCTCACACTGGAAGAATGGAATCAAAATATATACTTCATCTAGAAACAAAACACCTAGAAGGGCTGAATGCAGAAGAGAAATCAAGAATTCATATAGGAGATTAGTAAGATTGTCAGTTATTCTCTCTCTTAGCTTTTTGATAATAGTGGTAGATTGGTTTTAACAAGTGTGTTTTCATTAATTCACAGGAATACGAGGAAGGGGATTGGAAGATAGAAGCCAAGTGCAGGACTGTTGGCTGAGTTTTTAACTCCTACCCTTTTCTTCATATCAAATATGGAACTGACCACTTTTGGGAAGATAAAACTTTTTTTCATTATATTTTAGTTCTAACCCTGTCCGGGGAGGTTCTGAGACAGGGTACACAAAGTTTAGATTTGCCCACTAGGGAACAACAGACCCCACCATTACATGGGATACATAAGTTGAAGGTTGGCATGTATTTGGTAGCTTGCAGCATGCATTATTCAGGAGCTATGCAGGAATATTTTGCCTAGTTGGGTGGAATTGAATATTTGGAATTAGTTCAGAACATACAGACAGAAGAATCGGGCAAAATAGTAGAAATACATTTCATAAGAATGTGAAGTAACATTTAATTGTACGTTTTTTCATATACTTTTCTATTGACATGTTTTACTGCAATTTGAACTAACAAAAATGCCAAACTCACATGTTGCATAACTGGTTATAATAGTTTCAAGACATTGTAAGATGGTGCTGATGAGGATGGATGGAGGGAAGTTGGTCCCTTTTTTATGTTGGTTTTCACTGGAGCACTGTATATAAGGAGCACTTAAAATGGTGGCCATTATTGTTAACAAGAACCTCTGTGATGGAAAGGTGTCAATTTTGGGGCATTAAAACACCTTGAATCAGCATATCTGAATGCATGTTTTTCCCAAGGAATTGGGAGCAGATAAGCATGTTGTAGGATCGGCAGCTCCACCAACTTTACACACCACCTTTGCCAGAGCACAGAATTGGAGTAAGCCATTTGCTTGTGCGAGGAAATATATAGTGATATAGCGAAAGTAGTGCTGTGGGTGCGATATATAGACCATCTCTTTCTTAAATGTGATTGAGATGAGAGCAAATTACAGGAATACATTGATTATCGGAACAGGAATAATTTGAACATCCACCTTGTAACAACATGGAGTAGGAGTAAAATTGAGTTTCTGGGTGTTTTGCTTGAGGTAAAAGATGATAAACTGTAAACCTATGTATTTTGCAAGCCAACAGCATGCAATTCAATTACAGTACATTTTGTGGGCTTGCAGGATTTGCTCAAATGGTCTGGCATTTGAGAAAGAAATACTGATGATGAAGCAGAGATTTTTAGAGAGAGGATATCCCCAGCAAGTTCTTACAGATGCACACAATAGGGTAAAATGCAAGAAGAGGGAGGATTTGCTCTTTAAACAACGGCATCGGAATGAACAGAAAGATGATGGCATGTCCCAACCTAGACTTTTTTGGAATACAATTGTCAGCATCAGGTACTTAAGGACATTGTGAATCGTAACTGGCAGGTCCTACAACAAGACCCACATACTAAAACGAGGATTGGCCAGCATCCTCAGATAACATATTGTAAAGCTAGCTCACTAGGGGACATGCTAACTAAGAGTCTATTTTTGAAAAAAGAAAAAACATCATGGTTGACACAAAAGAGTTTGGTGGTTCTTGTGATGTGGCAGTATAAAGCCTGCAAACATGCTGTGAATATGCAAACCTTTGAGGGAAGAAGGTGCCCCATTAGAGAGAGAATCACTTGTGAAACCGAATATGTAATTTATATTACTCAATGTGGCTGTCAGAAAAAATAAGTACAAGCCACAAATTGAAAATCAGATTTTTGCAACATCTTAGACCTATCAAAACCAAGATAGATCCTATACATTAGCAAAGCACTTTTGGGATATCCATGAAGGAAACTGGAGTACCCTGACCTTTTATGGAATCAAACAAATAAAGTCAGGTCCATGGATAGGGGATAGAACAAAACTAAGGAGAATAGAATTGATAACGCGTCCTTTTATGTCAACTTATACACATTAGGGCTCGTTTTAGGCCGATGAATCTTTTGACCCAGTGGTGAGACACTGTAGAACGAGATAACTAATCAATATGTCAAGCAATATGTCAATGATGTTATCAACATATACCACCACAATATATTTTACTTTAGACATTTGTTAATCTGTCGGCGCAACCATGACCTTTCAGCCATGAATAACCACACCTTTATTGGAGTTTTTGTGAATTGTATTCCCTATTGATTGCAATCTAATAATAAGAGTGTCAATCTTAAAACCAAGAAGCACAAGAGCAAAGTCACAACACAATGGCTATGATAAGACTTCAATAATGCAAAGATCACGAACATGAGAACGCCAACATAAGAATTGCATAGATCAGAGTGCATAGGATTTCATATACATCTCAGTTCAGCATAGCACAATGTCAGTCACGTCTATTTCGTCAGTCAAAGTGATCGCCTAGCCTAACCACTAATTAGCATCAGCATGTTGGACTTCATGCAAAATAATTTGAAACACAAATTTGGAAAACATCTGACTAGGGTCTCTAACCATAAATACAGCAGTTGGTACCTAGAAAGGAAAAGCAGACAGACAAATTACGATAGCAGTCGTCATAATTACCCTCCTCAGAATGAGTCAGCATACAGGATCAGTCTTCGTCCTCAGGACATCAGTCAGAGCGTCGACAGTCTATTTCCTCTAAGGACAGGGGACACTTCCCTCATAAGGAGGAAAGTGTAATGGGGCAATATATGGATGAGGATGGTTTTGTCTAAGTCTCAAATCACCAAATAGAGTGACAGAGTTTCTGGATGCAATCGATATCATTCCCTACCTAATTCCCCGAGTCTCCTGTGTCATGCGTTTTTATCCATTTTTCACAATGCATTCCCCCAAAATTCTATTGGATAGTCACTACACCCCACTATCTTCAACCTATCAAATTATACATTAAGTAATGCATTTGTCATTCCATGATAATTTATAACAATTTGATTGGTCTTCATAATTGACGTTTTTCGTAGGTGGCACATCCGAGGTTACTTCATTTTCTGGCACGTTCTTCGGGTCAACAGTTCCTTCGTCCATGGCAAACGTCCTTGAATGTTTCAACTAATGTTACAAAATGTATAAAACTTATGCTAAAACATCTAGCAAGCGGATGGGAATATAACTATCATTGCTACATAAAGCGGAGAAAAGAACGAATGCTGGGTCATGGTCTTTTGCGAGTCAGCACACTGGAGAAACAGAAAAATATGCTTTAATATGAGAGCTACACAGCTAATTCTTCGACTCATGCTAACTTAAGGCTTATGGTTTCTAATACAAATGCAATCTTTGTAGATGTTAATGCATTCAATTAATCATAATACAAGCAATCATTTCTTATAGTCGACATTAGTATATGTGTACAACAGCAACTTCACTTATAATTGCGTTAAAAGATACATTCAAGCGAATAATATTTTGCGATCGTTTTGTATGCAGCATTAAGTATAAGCATTACACATCTAATATGTAATATTTAAACTACGCTCTCTCAGTCCCTCCTCTGATGACGCTCGTCATCACACAAGTCTTTCTTTGATCTTAAGTTTTTCACCTTGCGCATAATACGCATTTCAACATCTTGCCCTTTATGTGAGCTTTCCCATATCTCATTGATCATTTTCTCTCTTTCACTTTCTTCATTTCTTCTGGCTCTTTTGGTCCAATTTCCTTTTACTTTGTCATTAATTTTACATGCTCCCCATAGTCCTAATAGACAAATCAAAACAATTAATAGACCCATTAATATTTTTGCAAGTATCCCATTCCAAATGTTGGTAAACCAGCTTCCCACTCGGGCAATTCCTTTCCCAAATTTCTCCCAAACACCAAGTTCTTTCAGATCTTTCAAATCTGTACTATCTCTAGTAAGGTTAGTAAGCATGCTCCTAATTTTCTTACTGTTATCAGGTATGAATGAGCAACAATGACGCTCATTAAGCATTTTGCAGACACCTCCACTCTTTGGTAAAAGAATGTCTAAAGCAAGCCGATTTTGAAGAGTCATAGCTCTTTCTGCAGCAAGTTCAGTATCCATCAGGAGTATAGCCCCTGTAAAATTTGTCAACATGTTATCCACTATAGTAGACAACTTTTGAATTTTCATGGAACTTAAAATAACCCCTACTGATGGGATTATGGCTCCAAATATATCACCAATGACAGCCGCCACTGATTCTCGTTTTTGTCTACGATGTTGTAATTCAGACGTCTTAGGTATTTGTTTTAAGTCATCAATCTGGTATATCTTTGGGAATACTATTCCCAAATAACATGTCCCATACCATCCCTTAGGGAGATGGTAATAAGCATTTAGCCCACAGATGTAATAGATTCTAGGAATCGCTGGATCTTGTCTATTCAACATAAATGTCCATTTACTCTGAAACAAAAACACATGTCTACACTCACTCGTTCCCACAAACAAATTGTCTTGATCAGATTTTGGCCTATATACACAGAGCCTACCTACGTGTAATGCATCTATAGCTAGTTTGCCTTGTGTCTTGATTGCAGTGTAGGCATAATCATTTGCATAAGTACGTTTCTCTAATCCTTTTTCTAACCTTTCTTTTAACACTTTGCGTCTATCATCCGTGTGATCTAAAAAGCTCTTTTCTACAGGCGACAGTAAGCAAGTCAAATTATTGCAATGTGCATAAGCAGTTCCAAATGTAAGTGTTGGCTCAAAGAACCCTCTAACTATTTTTATATCGTGCTCTTTAGCTAATTTATTTAAGAATTCAATCGCAGGCACAAAGGAAAACACAACATCCAAATTCGAATAAAAGTATTGCACATGCTCTTGATTATAGAATCTTGTTAGTAGCAAACTACAACTAATTCCATAAGTAAGAGGGAGGCTATGATAGGTAACTCCCTCCTGCACAGACAAAGGACTTTTAGTACATACATAACAATCTTTCGCATCCATTGTTTCCACATACTCATTTAGTAAGCGATAGAAGACATTAGTAGAAAGTTCCCCTTTTGCATTAGTTCCCTCATGCATGTGTCTTGCATCTTGCTCAAATCTCTCCCACGGTGTTAGCTTAGAAGTAGTTTCAGGTTTTGAAGTTGCGTTAATAGCTTCTTTCTCTCTCCACGGCATTCCCACAATCACTCCTACAATCATTACTGCACACACAACACCTATTATAAGACCTAACCAACCACACACCTTACTCCCTTTACTACTGTTTCTATTGTAAGCCATGTTTGTATAGAATCAGAATAGCAGATCAACAATCAACTTGAGAATAAACCTCTGCGGACTTTCACAGTGTCTTCACTCATTCCAGGACTCCTTTTTGTCAATTCAGGTTAGCAGCTTGTCATAATCATGTTTCCTTAAGAGTCAAATTCAGTTTTAGTGTCACTTCCGCAGGTTTCTAAAGTCCATTTCTTTTCAGTTTTTTTTTGGAATTTTAATTTTTAGCCAGGTTTTTTTTCTTTTTTTTTCTTTGAATTCTTTTTCAGGTACCGCAGTATTGGCCTGGTACTTCTCGATCAAAACAGAATGCTAGGAATTCTTGTTGCCATTCAGATGTTGTAGCATACGCCCATTCAGGACCTGTATATCTTCTGTTCGTGATTCTTTTTCTCTTTAATCTTCGTTCACCTTGTTGTTCTCCTTCACTCAGATCATCTGCTTGTGAGGTATCACTCTCTTCTATTATGGTGTCATTCGATACCTCCCTTATCTTAGGATGCGACTTATCTGGCCAATTATCGCCTCTATGTGTCTTGGTTCGATGTTTTCCTTCAGGACGTTGAACAGCACCCTCCTCTTGTGATATGGTGTTTTCTCTTGACGGACCTGCAACTGGTTTGGGAAACTCTGACACATTTTGACTTCTCTCTACAATTTCTCCTTCTCTTTCTTCCTCTAGTTCAGTGTTGGGTTCAGATTCTAACCCGTATTCGTCTACTTCTGGGAGAACCTCTCCTTGGCTTAGTTCTCCTGGTGCCTCTACTGAGATAGGCACTCTGTCACCTCTCTCGAACTCATTGACTGCTCGAGGGACAAGGCTGTTCTCAGTGGGCTCTCCAGTAGTCTCAGTTTCTTCTTGACTGTTCTCTGACTCTGAGACTTCTCTTCCTGAAGTTGCTGTACCGGAAACTTCAAGTTCCTCTTCAACAGGACACGTTACCTTTTTCATATGACTAGCATGTATCCAGTTGGGAACCCCGGCACACTTCACAGCAGTGGTGGTCGTCAATATTACTTGATACGGTCCTTTCCAGCGTGGTTCTAGACACAATTTTCTCACGTGCTTCTTGACAACCACCCAATCACCGGCTTGTAGAGAGTGGCCTGGATCGCCAATCAGTGGCAACGTGTTAGCTTCCACCTGGTGAGAAAAAGAGTGAATCACGTCAGCCAAACCTTTGCAGTAATCCAACACCATATCATCTGTAATATTCACCAGTGCATTTGCAGGTACTGCTGGTAATCTCATAGCTCTGCCCATGAGGATTTCATGGGGGGATAGTCCTGTTTTCTTGTCTGGTGCGTTTCTCATTGACATCAGCACTAGAGGTAAGGCATCTGGCCACTTCATGTTAGTTGCTTCACACATTTTTGCCATCCTTGATTTCAAAGTACCATTCATCTGCTCTACCAATCCTGATGCTTCAGGGCGATAGCTACAATGCAGCTTTTGTTCAATGTTGAGTGCGGCACACAGAAGTTTAATCACCTCATTGTCAAAGTGTCTCCCCCTATCTGATTCTACAGAAACCGGAAACCCGAATCTGGGTATCAGTTCCCTGAGTAGTAGTTTCGCAACTATAAGACTGTCATTCCTACGTTTGGGATATGCCTCAATCCAATGACTGAACACACACACAATCACCAACACGTATTTCAATCCTCCGCAAACAGGCATTTCAATAAAATCCATTCGCATTTTGTTGAATGGACCTCCAGCTCTCCCAATGTGGCTCAAAGTTACCACAGTTCCTTTTCCAGCATTCATCTGCTGACAGATGACGCACCTGTGACAAGTGATTTCTGCGGCATGTCTGAATTTTGGATTGAACCAATCAATCTTAAAGGACCTGATCATGGCATCTCTTCCCAGATGTGCCTGCCCATGATATAGCCGGGCAAACTGAGACAAAAGGCTATTTGGCAAGACCAATTTCCATTCTTCTGAAAACCATAAGTCATCAGCTCTTTGTACACATTGCATTCTTTCCCAAGAGCGTTTCTCCTCTTTGCTCGCACGACCTTGTAATGTTTTCAGTTTATCTAAGGTGTCAACCACTCGTAATGCCATATTTGAACATGTGTCATTTTCAGACTGTGGTAACAATTCCCACTGTTCTTTAAACGATATACAGTTTAGTGCACAAAACCTTGCGACCTGGTCTGCATAGCCGTTTCCCATAGACACAAAGGGGGTCATTCTGACCCTGGCTGTCTATGACCGCCAGGGTTGCGGATGACTGAAGCACCGCCAACAGGCTGGCGGTGCTTCAAAGCCCATTCCGACCGCGGCGGTAAAGCCGCGGTCGGAAAACCGGGTCCGGCGGTTTCCCGCCGGATTTCCCCCGGCTGGGCTAATCCTCCATGGCGGCTCTGCAAGCAGCGCCACCATGGGGATTCCGACCCCCTTCCCGCCAGCCTGTTTCTGGCGGTTTTCACCGCCAGCAACAGGATGGCGGGAACGGGTGTCCTGGGGCCCCTGGGGGCCCCTGCACTGCCCATGCCACTGGCATGGGCAGTGCAGGGGCCCCCTAACAGGGCCCCAGCATGCTTTTCACTGTCTGCCTAGCAGACAGTGAAAAGCGCGACGGGTGCAACTGCACCCGTCGCACACCTGCAACACCGCCGGCTCCATTCGGAGCCGGCTTCAGTGTTGCAGGCCGCCTTCCCGCTGGGCCGGCAGGCGCTAACAATGTTAGTGCCCGCCGGCCCAGCGGGAAGGTCGGAATGGCCCCAGCGGTCTTTCGACCGCTGAGGGGCCATATGGCGGTTCCCGCCAGGCGGGCGCCGCCCGCCACCCGCCGGGGTCAGAATGACCCCCAAAGTCTTGTGACATGATGTGAGCACTGCACTTCACCACGGCAATTTCTTGAGGTAACTGAATCGCATGCAACAAATCTCTTATTTGTTCACCGTTTTTCACAGGGGAACCAGAGGAAGTCATAAAACCCCTCTGTGACCAGAGTTAACCAAAATCATGTACAATTCCGAGTCCATATCTGCTGTCAGTATAGATAGTGACTTTCAAATTCACAGCTGCGTGGCATGCTTTTGTAAGAGCAATTAATTCTGCCACTTGTGCAGAGAACACTCTCTCGAGCCAGGAGGCTTCGACAATGCCAGTTATAGTACATACCGCATAACCGGCTCTCAATGTCCCTGCTGAATCTCTTAGACAGGACCCATCAACAAACATAATGCAGTCATTTTCTTTTAATTGGGTATCCTGTATGTCTGGGCGAGGTTTGGTACAGAGTTCAGTCACTTCAAGACAATCATGTTCAAACTCTTCCCCGTCTTTGATTTCAACATTTTCATTAGGAAGTAAAGATGCCGGATTCAGTACAGTGCATCTTTTAAGAGTGACATTCGGAGACCCCAGTATGATCGTCTCATACCTAGTGAGACGTGCATTTGTCATGCGTTGAGTCTTAGTTCGTGTCAACAGAATTTCAACTGAATGTGGAACCATTACTGTCAGAGGGTATCCCATCACTATGCCTTCACATTGTAAAAGGCTCTGACCAACTGCTGCGACTGCACGCAAACAACCCGGTAAGGCTGCTGAGAAAGGGTCCAAAGTAGCTGAAAAATATGCTACAGGGCGATTTGCATCTCCGTGGACCTATGTTAAGACAGACAAAGAACAAGCATCACGTTCATGACAAAACAACAGAAAAGGCCAGAAGACCAAAATAGTCAGATTCACCATGCCCACTAACCCAACAGGTGGGCCCTGAGAAGAGGTAGGACCTGCACCAGTCCAGGTTTCTTTACTTGGACCACCCACATATATCAATCCCCTGCATCTTTCAGATGCTAACAGTATATGGGGAGGCCTCAAAACTCACAGATAATTGGCATAAATCTGTCCTGACACCGGTGGACACAACCAACGAGGCGGCCATACCAAGGACTCCTACCTTCTGGCAATCATTGGGCCCCTTTACATACCTAGACCTACATGTCTCACAGAGGCTGGAGGACTACTGGGAACGAAACATCAAACTGTTGTTGAGTAAACTCAAATCACAACTTTCATCATGGGGGCAGCTCCCACTTCCAGTCATTGATGAGTGGCCCTATATAAAATGATCTCCCACCCACAGTTGCCTTACATATTATAAAACTACACACACCCGTTGCTTAGCTCCCTTTCAGCAGAGGCAGACTCATTCTCTCCACTTACATGTGGGAAAGCGGCACCCCACGAGTATCCTTCACAAAAGTGATGAAGTCACCATGGGATGGGAAATGGAATTGCCAGAAATACAATTTTACTACTGGGAGGTCCACGTGCTCCATATCAATGACTGGCTTTATATGGACAGAGACAATCCAATGACCAGCCTAGAACTTAGAGAAGTTGAAAAACACAGGGTGCTGTCATTCCTGTGAAAATCACAGATGGACCTTTCCTTCACCATGAGACCGATGGTGCCTACTGGTTCAAAGCCCTGAAACACTTAAGTGGTTGAGGCAACCTACGCAGGTGACCCCTCAAGTGTGATGTGGTCTAACTGGATTTGAGGAGTGCGATAAAATAGGCATAACTGCATTGGGAGACATACGGAACACATCACACTTGAAATTATATGTTGAACTTGGGGCTGAATTTTACCTCCACATACTACAATTGTTCAGGTTCCTTCAGTTTTGACAAGCCCTGGAGAAATATAGGAAGGCTCTCAACCAGGGGCGGCCCCTCCAATATAGTGGAGGAGTGTCACCCCCCCTGCTGAAGGGAGCAGAAAAATAAAATAATAATAAAAGCATTTTATTATCATTTTATTTTTCCACTTAGGTAGGGTGGGGGAGGGAGGAGGAGTGATGCACTCTAAGTGCGCATGTCAGTTTGGCCGGCTGTCTGAGACCAGCTAAGCTGACATGCACACTCAGAACTCTTCACCCAGCTGTATTTTACAGCCGGTTGGAGACCCAGCATAGTCTCCCACTCCCTTCCTGAGAGGTATTTCAGCCAGCTCAAGCCAATCCCAGTGCTTCTGGATTGGGGGGAGGGGAGCAAGGCAGAAGCACTGAGGAGGCGGGAGCAGCGGAGGTGGCAGGTAAGTATTGTTTTATTAAATTTATTTTATTACTGCCCCCAACCCCAGCTCTGCACGCTGCCCCACCAGCCCTTCTTAGCAGCAGCCGCCCTTGCCCTCAACTCCATCCCAGACCACAGCCCACTCGAGACCCACTTGACACTCAATATAATCAAGAGTAGCGGGATACCCAGTTCATACAAAACAATGGTTGTGAATGCCCCAGACCGTCTTATGAAATTGAGGGTTGTGAGCAACCTAGATGATGATGAGTGCTGAGACACCAAAATGCCAGTCAGGACACAGACCATGGTAACCTGGTAAAATTCAGATATTTCAACTGCATATACTACACACCAGAGAAACTACGCAAATTGCATAGATGCTGAGTGTACCCTCTGCCGTGTGACAATGAGAAGCCTGTGTCATATGCTTTGAGATTGCCCAATGATTCACATATATTGGACCAGAATTCACATCACCCTCTGCAATATCCTGGGGGGACCTATAGAGCGTGAGACCTGCAGGTCAATATTGGGCATACATCAAGGGTGTGATTGCACAAACGGAGGCAAGATACTGTACAATATTGGCTGCCTAGTAGAAAAAGGAACATTGCTAAACGCTACTGCTCACCGGAACCCTCCACATTGACAGAATGGCTACCTAGTACGGACCATTGTGCACTAGCAGAGGCCACGATCTATACCACACGTGGTTGTTCTGGGAAACACAGAAAGATATGGAGCAACTGGATGGAACACTTCAGTGCTGTACTATCATGATCTATACATTGAATTACTCCAGGACCTTAGGGTGTTGCCTAGTTGCTTGGTTGTTAAACTGTGCTAAAATTCGCAATCCTAGATGCCCTTGTACTTGTGTTTGTTGTTGTTTCTCAGCTATGAAAACTGCAATAAAAAGAGATTTAAAAACACTGACTGGGTTGGCATCAAACCATGAAAATAGTTTATTGTACTTTTATTCCACATTTTTCGCAAAAAATCCTTAAGGACGCGATAATAGCTATGTTTTTTGTCCCTAAGCCACTTTTGCCTCAACTCATCTACCCTGCAGGAATCTGTGTTAAGAATTTTAGTTAAAGAAGACTTTTTGTCCATTCTCTTTCAAATAATCCTCCTTGAACAATCTGCATAAAACTTGAGATTCCAAGGGTAAGGAAACATGTTGAGTATCTTCAAAATGTCATGCAAATTTGTTAAACAGTGCTAAAATTATAGGCAATGAAAAAATCATTTTCAACTTCAAGATATATGTACATTTAACCAATTTAACCCTTCAAAGAGCTCATGACACTTTTTTAAAAGTAATATCTGAGAAACTGCTGAACTAATTTGACCCTATTAAAAAAATTACATATTCTGAGTAAAGTTCAGGTTTAATTCCAATTTTCCTGTATTTCCATGCAGCAGTCTCTGCTGCAGTGGAAAGCAAAAAATCCTCCTTTAGCTTCAAACATTTTCTTAAGCCTGAAATAACCCTAAATATAGAGTAACCATAATCATCGGTAATATTGAAAAACACTGAAATCATCCTGTTATGTTTTGGTACACAATAACAGAGCCACTCCTAGTCACTGCTCTTGTCTCCATACACGACATCACAAACAACATCATACATCACACTATTGAGAGCATCACTTTGACATCCTCCAGGACGTCATGAGATCACTTATATGATAAAAGGTGCATTACTTTCTTACGAGAACTTTGCATTTCTTCTAAAGCCCTGGGATACATTCGTTATCAATGACGATGAGTGCTAAAAGAGCACAATGACTAGTTCATGTGCAGTTCTCCGATCGCATATGAAATGATAACGACCATATATCAATCACTGCTACAAAAGACAAAGAACAATTTGTGACAATATTCCATTGGCCTACTTCTGACTACTTATTGAACCGACCCAAGTTAATAGGTTATACCCTTGAGATTTAAGATAAATATTGCTCATTAACTGATCGGTGTTCTCGACATCAAATCCAAATCTTTCATGTTTTTTTCTGATTTAAAACATCGTGGTTGTATTTGTTTACTAGACAAGCGGAATATCAATAGTTAAGTTTGTCATATTCCGAGAAAATAGATCAGGGCGCGTCAACCAGGTAAACAAGCATGTTATTCTCCCGTATACTTAAATTAATTTACAGGAAAATGCATGAGTCCTATGAAAGAAAGCGTTAATGTATAAAAATAGATTGGTGTTTATAGAGGTGACTGGATATAGTCTATAATTGCCCTAATTTTAGAATAGGCTCATTTGTGCGCTTGGAGGATGGGCAAAGTATGAGACTCCCAAACATATTATGCATAATTGTGTAATATTTGCAGATTTTACGCCTTTTGAGTATAGGCAGTGATCTATGTGATACAACAGCTACCATATCTTGATCATTCTAGAGTCACGCTGTTAACTTTGTGCAGTGTAGTGCATAATCAGTTGCACACATCCATTTTCATTGTTCACAGGAGACAACATCTGCTCAAACCAAGGGCCTAATTTAGAGTTTGGAGGACAGGATACTACGTCCCAAACTAGTACCCTGCCCATCACACCTCACCTCGCCCACCACATTTAGAAATGGACAGGCCTTTGGTATTCCGTCTACGTTGTTCTTCCTCTGATAGCCCAAGAACAGGGACAGTCGGAGGAAGAACATTACACCATATTTAGGTTGGACGGTGCAATTTGTTTATTCCCTGTCAAGCAGAAATACATGCCATCTTCCATACATTGAAAATCACGTATAAAGCGTGTCTTTACAACTTTAAAACTGCCCTGATTTGCAACCGTGGGCCACTTTCTTTAGCTATCTGATTTGCTGATAGGGACACTTTTAATTTGGAGTTCATCTATTTTTTGTCACAGACCGACCCTGAAGCTCAACATGATAGGGTCCCAGGTGCTGTATCAAAATGGGTAGCATTATCACAGCACAGAGCCGAATCGCTTTCAGTAATTGCATTATTTTAGCGAGCACAGCTCAGAAAGTCACTATTTCCAAGCTTTACTATCTAAAAATCAAGCTCTAACTCTGACAACTACTGGATTAAATCAATACAACTTCCACACTGTAGGCGCACAGAAACAGGTGCTGGGCTCTGTGGTGAGCCAGCAAACTCTATGTGGTACAGCCCCTGCTGTGCTCATGCTATTGATCTAGCATCTGGCGCTCCTTCTGACTTCCTGGGTCCAATGAACCTTTTGTAAGTTTCGAGGGGTGAGGAGAAACACTTTAAACCAGTATTTCCCAACCTTTTGACTTCAGTGGTCCGCCATTTTATCATTTCTGGAACCTGGTGACCCCAACTGAATCAATATTGGAATCCAGGGACCTACCCCCCACACTATGGGGGTCATTCTGACCCTGGCTGTCAGTGTTACAGCTGGCGGCCTAAAAATATGAATTCTGACCCTGGCGGGAACCGCCAACACAGCCCGCCGCTTTTACACTCCGACCGCCACGGCGGTACAAACAAACAGCGCGGCGGTCACCGCCAACAGACAGGTGGCAGACAATGTACCGCCCACCCTATCACGACCCACCAATCCGCCACCTTTTCCGGGGGGGGAGCCCTGCCGATAAAAACACGGCGGAAACAGACATCTCCAATGGAAAACGCTTACCTCGACACACTCCACGCGGAATCGGAACAGCATGGAACCCGAACTCCACATCCTCCCAGCCATTGCCTTCCTGCTCTTCTTCCAGGATCACGAACCTCGCCGCAGATGACAACTGTGAGTACTGCACCTACGACACAGGGGAGGGGGGAGGAGGAAAGGTTACGGGCACACACATACGCCACACACCCACCCCCACCCTCACCCCCACCGAAATACCTACACACCTATGCAGATAAAAAAGTCAGAGTGACACCCCCAAACCCCCCTAAAAACAAAGACAAAAGGCAATGAATGTAAAAGTAGAACCATATTATTGCAAAAATAAATTATAGCGACCATAGCAATATATGAAGAATGAATCGACATCTAGAACTCTATCCATACCAGTAGCAAAAGTCCGGCCCAGTCATTCAAAGTCCAAATGTCCGTGGGCCAATGTTCAGCAACACATGGGCAAAGCCCACACACGAGATCGAGTCCATTGGAGAGAACACTGCTGGGGCATCACTAAAATAAAAAGACAGGCACCTCAGGGGGAAGGGAAGGGGGGGCACCTCAGCCACATGAGTGAACAACGCCAGATCCACGAAGGGCCTCCATGCCCACTGTGGCATCCTGGGGAGTGCAAAGCCACAGTCTCACAAGTCTCTACAGTGGGTGGATTGCCCACTGTGCCATCCTGGGGAGTGCAAAGCCACAGTCTCACAAGTCTCTACAGTGGGTGGATTGGCCACTGTGCCATCCTGGGGAGTGCAAAGCCACAGTCTCACAAGTCTCTAAAGTGGGTAGATTGCCCACTGTGCCATCCTGGGGAGTGCAAAGCCACAGTCTCACAAGTCTCTACAGTGGGTGGATTGCCCACTGTGCCATCCTGGGGAGTGCAAAGCCACAGTCTCACAAGTCTCTACAGTGGGTGGATTGCCCACTGTGCCATCCTGGGGAGTGCAAGTGCAAGTCCATCAGGTGGATTACAGAGACCACTGGTCATGGAGGAGGCATGGTGGGCAGAGTGCGTCGTGAAGGCCTGCCTGACACAGAACTGGGACTGCCAATGGTGCTTGAGATGAAGGGCCCAGCGGAGCGGTGCTTGACAGGAAGGGCCGAGCGGAGCGGTGCTTGAGATGAAGGGCCCAGCGGAGCGGTGCTTGACAGGAAGGGCCCAGCGGAGCGGTGCTTGAGATGAAGGGCCCAGCGGAGCGGTGCATGACAGGAAGGGCCCAGCGGAGCGGTGCTTGACAGGAAGGGCCCAGCGGAGCGGTGCATGACAGGAAGGGCCCAGCGGAGCGGTGCATGACAGGAAGGGCCCAGCGGAGCGGTGCTTGACAGGAAGGGCCCAGCGGAGCGGTGCTTGACAGGAAGGGCCCAGCGGAGCGGTGCATGACAGGAAGGGCCCAGCGGAGCGGTGCTTGACAGGAAGGGCCCAGCGGAGCTGTGCTTGAGATGAAGGGCCCCGCGGAGCGGTGCTTGACAGGAAGGGCCCAGCGGAGCGGTGCATGACAGGAAGGACCCAGCAGAGCGGTGCATGACAGGAAGGGCCCAGCGGAGCGGTGCATTACAGGAAGGGCCCAGCGGAGCGGTGCTTGACAGGAAGGGCCCAGCGGAGCGGTGCATGACAGGAAGGGCCCAGCGGAGCGGTGCTTGACAGGAAGGGCCCAGCGGAGCGGTGCTTGACAGGAAGGGCCCAGCGGAGCGGTGCTTGAGATGAAGGGCCCAGCGGAGCGGTGCATGACAGGAAGGGCCCAGCGGAGCGGTGCTTGACAGGAAGGGCCCAGCGGAGCGGTGCTTGAGATGAAGGGCCCAGCGGAGCGGTGCATGACAGGAAGGGCCCAGCGGAGCGGTGCTTGACAGGAAGGGCCCAGCGGAGCGGTGCTTGAGATGAAGGGCCCAGCGGAGCGGTGCTTGACAGGAAGGGCCCAGCGGAGCGGTGCTTGACAGGAAGGGCCCTGTTCAGCAGTGCTTCTCATGGCGGGGCCCTGTTCAGCGGTTCTGGTCACTGCGGGGCCCTGTTCAGCGGTGCTTCTCACGGCGGGGCCCTGTTCAGCGGTGCTTCTCACGGCGGGCACCTGTTCAGCGGTGCTTCCCACGGCGGGGCCCTGTTCAGCGGATCTGGTCACGGCGGGCCCTGTTCAGCGGTGCTTGTCACGGCGGGGCCCTGTTCAGCGGTGCTTCTCACGGCGGGCCCTGTTCAGCGGTTCTGGTCACGGCGGGGCCCTGTTCAGCGGTGCTTCTCACGGCGGGGCCCTGTTCAGCGGTGCTTCTCACGGCGGGCACCTGTTCAGCGGTGCTTCTCACGGCGGGGCCCTGTTCAGCGGTGCTTCTCACGGCGGGGCCCTGTTCAGCGGTGCCTGTCTTGTGCTTCCAGTGAACCACACCTGGCCAATACTTGCCGCTCAGTCTGCATCGGACCTTTCCGTTGCGGGGCCCTCCTGTGATGGAGTCCTGGGGCCCTGGCTCTCCTTCGATACCCCCGGAATGGGGCTGGTGGGGCCCTCATGGCCAGGTCGGCTGCTCCCTGCCTTTTGCTCCTTGCTGCCCTTGCCCTCCTTGGCAGAGTGTCCGTGGCCCTTGGCTCCCTTACCCGATGTGGCAGGTGACGGTGCAAGGCTACCCTCCTTGGGGGCAGGCGTATCAGGCCTGTCGCGCCTGCCCTTCAGTTTTTTGGTCCTCTTCCCGGGGGGGGGGGGCTGGCTGTGCCTTTGCTTTTGGACGATGTCCCAGCCCAAGGAAAGGGCGGACTCCAAAAACCAGGCACGACGTTCTTTGGAGTTGCTGGGCTGGTGGTGGCTGAGGTGTTTGTGGAACTCTTACGGGATGGAGGGGGTGGGTCAGGTGAGGAAAAGAGGTCCACTTTAGCGAGGAAAATTTTCTTTGGAGCCATGGGAAGGGTGGCTGGAGTGGGTATGGGAGTGGAGGAAGAGGATGTGGTTGTAGGAGAGTCAATTGTGCTGTCTTTGGGTGCAGGTGCTTGGGCAGGAGGCTGACGTGAGGTGGATGGCTGTTGTTTGGGTGCCTGTCTGCGTTTGTGTGGTTGGGAAGCGGGGGTGACAGACACACTGGGAGAGGACACAGTGGACGTGTACATGGCAGTGGGGGTGGTGACTGCACGTGTGCGGACTGGTGTGGAGGGTGTGCTGGTGATGGGTGCAATGGCTGATGGTGGTGTGCTTGCAGGTGTGTGTGGAGACGTCACAGGGAGGGAGGAGGGAGACTAGGAGGTGGGGGACACGGAGGAGGTAGTGGCTGTTGGCATGTCTGCATCTGGATGTTGCTTGGGTGAATGCTTGTGTGTCCTGTGGTGCTTATGTCTGGATGAGCTTCCCTTGGGTGTTGAGGTGTGTGCAGGCTGGTCTGTAGGTGTGGATGGGATAGGCAGAGGAACAGGGGAGTGGGACTGGGTGGAGGGAGTCAGAAGAGGGAGGCTGGAGACAGGGACAATCGCTGCCGTCAGTGCTGAGGCCAGAGCGTTGAACGATCGTTGATGGGCAGCCTGACCCGAATGAAGGCCCTCCAGGTATGCATTGCTTTGATGCACCTCCCTCTCCACACCCTGGATGGCATTCAAAAGGGTAGACTGCCCAACAATGATGGTCCTCAGGAGGTCAATGACCTCCTCACTGAGGGCAGCAGGGGTGACTGGGGCAGGGCCTGAGGTGCCTGGGGCGAAGGAGATGGCCGGCTTCCTGGCCTTGCGGGCACGGGCCGAAGGCCGAGGGGCTGCTGGGAGGGCGGAGCTGGTGCGCTGGGTGGCGGCTGTACCTGTAGGATCGGTGGGCACAGATGTTGCCGCCACCGCAAGGGAGCTCCCTTCCGAGGACGTGTCGGTGTCGCTGCCGTCTCCACGGGTCCCCGTGGTGGAGCCCCCCTCGCCCTCCGTCTCACTGGTCATGTCGGAGTCCGTTGCATGGCCCTCCGGGGCCATGTGAGATGCAGCTCCCTCTTGCGCCGATGCCACTTCTCCTCCGCCTGATGATGCTAATGCACACATTCACAGTAAAACAAAGAAAATGGGGGGGGGTGGAAAACATAAAGACAAGTTGAATGCATGCATTGGGGACACCGTTGGCGGAGAGGACAGACACAGAAGCCCCCTGCGCTACGCTGCGCACTTGGGGTACACTACTCATTCACTGGGACATGCCCTACAAGCCTATGAGTGACAACTGCCCACACAGTATACACTGGTCCATGATTCGCGTTACTAGGCACCCTACAGAGGTGGGGGGCGGGGGCACAGGACCATACTTCACGGACGGGCCTATCCTACAGAAATCGCCTTGGCCTAGGGATACCCACAGCCCTCCTCCCCCACCCAGGCACCTCCACTGCGCGCAAAATAGCTGAATGTGCTGGTACTCACCCCCTTGTGTCTGCTGTGATGTCCTCAAGCGCCCATCTAAATCGGGGTAGGCCACCGCCAGGATCCGGGACATCAGGGGGGTCAAGGTACGACTGGCACCCCTCCTAGGTTGGGAGGCCATCCCCAGCAGAGCCTCCGCGGTCTTCCTGCTCCCGCGGCGGATGTCCTCCCACCTCTTGCGGCAGTGGGTGCCCCTTCTGGTGTGGACCCCCAGGGCCCAGACGTCCTTGGCGATGGCACGCCAAATGTCAATCTTCTGATGGGCGCTGACCTATGTGACATGTACAGGGGGGGAAGAGAAACATCATCACTTTTCTGCATGCTCGATGTGAGTGGCCCCCCCTCCCCAACCTTGCCATGTGGCACATGCTCTCATCTGTCGTGCCATGCATTCGTCATTCGCTGCCCTCCCCTCCATCGTACATCCTCCCCACTCAACACAGGCATACCCACTATGCATTGCCCCCCGTGTACTCACCTGTTGGTCTGAAGGCCCGTAGAGTAGCGCATACTGGGGGAGGACCCCGTCCACGAGCTTCTCCAACTCCTCGGAACTGAAGGCGGGGGCCCTTTCCCCAGTCGCAGCAGCCATTGTCACTTCCAGACCGAGGTCACAGCAGCACTTGCAGTATAGGTCCTCTCCTGTGGATGCTCAGGTCTCGTGTGATCAAGCCGAGAGAAAATGGCGGTTACGGCCGCGGCGAGGCGGGCCGCGGCGGTGCGTACCGTGGCGGAGCGTACCGCGACCGCCGGCGCTCACCGCCATTGGCTCCTGAAACCCATAGGGTTCAATGTTGTCCAATGCGGCTTTGCGCCGCGGACTGCGACCGCCTACCGCCACGGTGTGCCACGCTTGCGCAATGACCTCACTTCACATTGTCACACTTCACAGGTCAGGCAGCCGCCATTTCAAGGGCCCACATGGCTTCATTCCTACTGCGTCACACATACCTAGGCCTTGCACCGACAATCATACTAGCCATTCAATCCTGAGAGATTCGTGTACTGTGCATGCTGTGGGCACTTACCTGTGGGTTGCTTGACTCTGTGCTCCATGTTGTCCTTCCTAGGCATCGTCCGCTGTGACTTGCGAGGAGACGGAGGAATCTTCCCGTGTACTGACCGCTGGTGGACCTGTCGAGAATGGAAGAAAGACACGTCATACTCACCTACAGACTCAACCGTGCCACTATACAGGAACTGTGTGCCCAGCTGGAGCCAGACCTGATGTCACCCATCCGCCAACCCACAGGGATTCCGCCTCTAGTGCAGGTGCTGTCAGTACTGCATTTTTTGGCAAGTGGATCATTTCAAACTACCGTGGCCATTTCATCTGGGATGTCTCAGCCTATGTTTTCAAAGGTGTTGTCCAGAGTGTTGTCTGCCCTGATGAAATACATGGGGAGCTACATCATTTTCCCTGAGGTGGGTGACTTGCCTACAGTGAAGGGTGATTTCTATGCCCTTGGACACATTCCCAATATCATTGGTGCCATTGATGGTACCCATGTGGCTTTGGTTCCCCCAAAAGACGATGAGCAGGTGTACAGGAACCGTAAAAATTATCATTCAATGAATGTCCAGGTGGTCTGTTTGGCTGACCAGTACATCTCCCATTTAAATGCCAAGTTCCCAGGGTCAGTGCATGACGCGTACATCATGCGAAATAGCAGCATCCCTTATGTGATGGAACTGCTACAGAGACACCGTGTGTGGTTAATTGGTGACTCTGGTTACCCAAACCTGCCTTGGCTATTGACCCCAGTGAGGAATCCCAGGACCAGGGCAGAGGAACGGTACAATGAGGCCCATGGGCGTACTAGGAGGGTGATTGAGCGGACCTTCGGCCTCCTGAAGGCCAGGTTTAGGTGCCTGCATATGACTGGCGCAGGTGGATCCCTAATGTACTCACCAAGGAAGGTGTGTCATATCATCGTGGCCTGCTGCATGCTTCACAACCTGGCTTTGCGACGCCAGGTGCCTTTCCTGCAGGAGGATGGTCCAGATGGTGGTGTTGTGGCCGCTGTGGAGCCTGCGGAGAGTGAAGAGGAGGAAGACGAAGAGGACGACACAGACAACAGGGACAGAGTGATACTGCAGTATTTCAGGTGACACACAGGTAAGAATCTACTCCTGCATTGTATTATATCTGTAACTGTAGTGGCTTTCTACTGTCTGACCTTTCACCCCAATGTATGGTAACTCAGTTGTGTATATCACTTCCTATTTCAGTGATCTGATCCCCACGGAGTGCCCTCTGGTTTTTTTCCCCATGGACTACCGCTGTGTGACACTGGTATGTTGTCATCACAATGTAACTAGAAATGTTTTGTTGGTTATATTGAATACATTTGGTTTAAATAAATAGTCATCGAGAAGGCCGTCAACAAACATCTGACAAACTTCCTGGAAGACAACAACCTGCTCGACCCCTCCCAATCCGGATTCCGGGCCAACCACAGCACGCAAACCGCCCTCATCGCAGTCACCGACGACATCCGAACTCTACTGGACAACGGAGAAACAGCCGCCCTCATCCTCCTCGACCTCTCGGCTGCCTCCGACACCGTCTGCCACTGCACCCTAATATCCCACCTCCACTCCACCAGTATCCAAGGCCAGGCCCTGGACTGGATCGCCTCTTTTCTCTCTCACCGCTCCCAAAGAGTCTACCTCCCGCCGTTCCGCTCTGATCCCACCGGGATCATCTGCGGCGTCCCACAGGGCTCCTCGCTCAGCCCGACTCTCTTCAATGTCTATATGAGCCCCCTCGCCAACATCGCACACAAACACAACATCAACATCATCTCCTACGCCGACGACACCCAGCTGATACTTTCCCTCACCAAAGACCCAGCCACCGCCAAAACCAACCTGCAGGATGGAATGAAAGACGTTGCAGAATGGATGAAACTCAGCCGCCTGAAGCTGAACTCAGACAAAACGGAAGTCCTCATCCTCGGAAACACCCCGTCCACCTGGGACGATTCCTGGTGGCCCACGGCCCTGGGCACCGCACCGACCCCCTCAGACCACGCACGCAACCTCGGATTCATCCTGGACCCCCTTCTCACCATGACCAAACAAGTCAACGCCGTCTCGTCTTCCTGCTTCCTCACACTCCGCATGCTCCACAAGATCTTCCACTGGATCCCCGCCGACACGAGAAAAACTGTGACCCACGCCCTCGTCACGAGCCGCCTAGACTATGGAAACACCCTATACGCAGGAACCACCGCAAAACTTCAGAAACGTCTTTAGCGAATACAAAACGCCTCTGCACGCCTCATCCTCGACGTACCCCGCCACAGCCACATCTCCGCCCACCTGAGACACCTGCACTGGCTACCCGTCAACAAAAGGATCACCTTCAGGCTCCTCACCCACACACGCAAAGCCCTCCAGAACAAGGGCCCCGAATACCTCAACCGTCGCCTCACCTTCTTCACGCCCACCCGTCAACTTCGCTACACCAGCCTCGCACTCGCCGCCGTCCCTCGCATCAACCGTACCACGGTAGGTGGAAAATTCTTCTCCTACCGGGCAGCTAAAACATGGAACTCCCTCCCCACCCACCTCAGGACCACCCAGGACCACCTCGCCTTCCGGAGGCAGCTCAAGACCTGGCTCTTCGAGCAGCAATGACCCCCACCCCCTAGCGCTTTGAGACCCTCACAGGTGAGTAGCGCGCTGTATAAATTTAATTGATTGATTGATTGAAACACAGAAAACATTTTGTGCCATAACTCCAGACAACTTAGCCTTGACCTTAAAGCAACATTCAAATACATGGTTATATATGCAGTTCACATAAGTATTATAAATGGGGAAGAACTGTGAAAATATTGATTAACTAGATTACTATAATAGTCATACATTGAATAATAATGCATACATGTGATTTAGATCATTCTACATTTATACTTATAAGTGCACTTCAGTTCACGAATTTCAATTCTCTTCATTTGCATGTATACATTTAAACACACAATATATATCATGAAGTACATTTAATTTCCCTTTCTGGAACGCATAATGGCACAGCCAATTTATGCTTCCTCACTAGTCACTTGCTGGATTAGCCTAACCATTTAGTGGTACTTCTCAAAGGCAAGTAGGGGTGTCGAAGAGATGTGGTTCCAACCATCTCCCAGCCTTCCAAAGCCTAAAGTGAATCTCTTCTGGGCCACCTTTTAATGCTACATTCTTTTTGGAAATCCTGTAGGCCTCATGTTTTTTCAATTTAAGCCAGCCCACCTCTATGCTGGTCTTGAAAAACTATGATCGCGGGTCGTGTATTTAAAATTTCTGCCAATGGTCAGTATTTAGCATACAGTGGGCAGCACAGTTTCCCCAGCTTGATCTGCCATATATGTTTTGTCCATGCAGACTGTAAAACTAGAACACACCCTTGCGTGAAGCCACTTACTTCCCACAACCCAGTCTCATTCACGTGTTGACCTAATGCGCAATGTGCACATGGACGTAATTTCATGTTTTTACTTAATGAGTGTATTGTGATCTTGTGTGCAGGTATCCACACTATAGAAGGGCGCTGTTCAGTCATATCGCGACCTTGTGTGCAAGCATGCACACAATAGAAGGGAGCTGTTTGCCCATTTTTTCATTAAACTGACACATACATATTGCAAGCAATAACATAGTAGAGACATATTTTTGTACTAGGGCAATAACGAGAAAATACATTGATTGCTAAACTAATATAACAAACTTCGATTATAAATCATTGTACTCCAGTCAAAGTAATATTAACTAGACAAGCCCAGTGTCAAGCCTCACAATTCTGTGTCTACAAATTCTCCCTTTGCCCGAATTGCATAACAAGTGAATCAATAACAGAGGAGCACCTATAACAATTTAATTCATTTAACCTGATGTTCTGCACTGGAGGGGAAAAGTAAAAGCGAATCATATTAGCAGATAGTAAAATACAATATCACATGAGAAGGAATAGTACATAAATTATAAGATGGGGCTTAGTGCTAAGCGTACATTGTGTAGAACAAATAATGGCATCGATTACTTCTTACACATTTTGAGCGGTGCGAGAAATGATTTAACTCCTTGGTGCCAGTGATGTATGGGGGACTCTGACAGGACTTATGCTAGAACAAGAACAGTGACCGTATCTGACTCGATATGTAAGAACCAGCATTAAATAAGGGTCTGTCTGCGCTATGTATGCATCCGATTGTATTCTTCGAATGTTAGTTGATCAGTAACTCAGCCCTAAACTGCAGGATCAGAGAGATATAAGAAAGAGAGACACCATCTTGTCTGAGGCTTGTATGGAGTCTTCTTGGCTTATCATCAACCACGAGTCAATCAGATGAGCTGCATTAATGATCCAATAGGTCCATTGTCTCAGTGAGCCTAGCCTCCATGGGACAATGTCTAATTACATCTGTTTATTGGCCCGCGGACTCCTTTGGCACCAAGGGCTTAAATAATGGCAGACACAACATCTCTGAAGCTTAGGTACATTCTGTACATCGAAAGTGAGTGTAAAGTATAGCTGAGTAAAAACAACTATTTTTTCATTTTAAATTAAGGAATAACTAATACAAACTTAGCATTTGGACGTAGAAGGCACTCTTCACACTACATGAATCACTGAAGGTTATTTATATATACATAAATCGTCCACTGCCTATCCGAATTTATGAAGACTTCCTCAATACAGCCTGCTGCTTTGCCATGTTCAAGGAATTTGGGCCCAAGTTAACAAAGAAACCAAGCAGCGAAACAAGTAAAGTTATTATGCTGTGTTGCGTGAATGGGAGAGAGCAGAGCAGCACCATGTCTACTAATGTGTGGCTCTGTTTTGCGCTGTCTCTCCACTGGCACACCTTAAGCTGCCATGTGCCAACACAGACATTTGTGCGCTATATTGCAAGGTTGTCTGTGTTGTAGTAAGCATAGTGTTTGTTCAGGAAGGGGCTCCTTCTGTACAAAATCTATGGCTTAAGGCATTTCCATGTTTATATGTGTGCTCTAGAATGCAGCATGGATACAAATAGGAAAAAAACTAGAAGAAATAAAAAAAAAATCCTTGATATGCCTGCCTCAGGGAGGTGCAGGATTTTGGTGCACATTCCTGTCTACAGTTCTGTGTAGATAGGGATTTGCATCAAAAGCCTGAGATAGTTGCAAGGGAACCCCATGCATCACCCATGGAATGCCCCCTTGATGCAAAGTAACACTTGCGGCAGCCTCCCTGTGCCATTGCAATGCCCCTAAAACTCCATCCTTGTGCCCTAAGGTGACCATAACTTCCACCCTCGCCATGCACAGCTAATTACTCCACAGATATCAGTACAACAACAGTTGTTTATTCAATATACATTAAAAATTACTAATACCTACCGCCCAAGCCATGCTTATAGCTGTGGGGGCCCAGGATCAGTCTGCTATGTCACACAATTGTAGGAGTGTGATGGTTAGTACTTGTTTTAGTACTGTCATTGGCAGTGCTGGCAGGGGCGATGGATGGTGCAAGCTGCAGTGGCTTCTTGATGAGGGCCCTGGCACCTACTTTTTTTACAAATTAAGCAGTTCCTAGTACTCACCCAGTTCTTTGCTTTTCTGTGGTACAATTACTGATAATTGCGTGTCCTTCAGCACTCAGATTATGAACCAGCATCCACATCTTTTCTGCTCTCATTGAATGCCCTCCAAATCCTCCTGGTCAGTGGTACATGCACTAACGCAGTGTTACCATCCAATAGATGGTTTTCATCGTGATTGCAGGAAAAGCAAAGGAGGAACACATTTGCATGGCTGCAATATCATAAAATAGCAACAGGAACATGTAAATCCATGCTTCAAATGACGTGTGTGACCATAGTACCTGTTTAACAGCCGCACTGCACAGAGCACACATATGAATGGAGGTATACTTATTGCTCTTACTACATTTTGATTATCAACAAAAAATGCCAGAATACGTTTGTTGGCATGTCACTGATGATGAACATAATGGATTACTTCATGTACTTCTTAAAGTACACACAGATTACAATCAAGAAGATCTAGGAACCGCTGCTGAGATATAATTCATCTCATTTCATTGGTGTTTAAATATGTATTCACTTTAAATCATCACACTCCTGTTTCCTCAAGCACACAATTGGAAATACAGACCTGGTATCGGACGCACTTCTTGTTTGTCATAAGGGGTCAAAAGGTGTAGTATCCTGATATCGAAAGTCAAAAGGAATGCAATATTTATTTATTGCCATGAAGAGTGAATTATTTTTTTGAAGGGTTGAAGTACTCCATGATAGCAACGTCACAGAATGGAAAAGATACATCATAGTGAGGGCCCTTTGATTCAATACAGTAATTGGCTTCTTAAGACTATCAGAATTATATTGAGTGGGACATGTGCCTCCCGAGGCAACTGTGAATAAGATATCATTTTGAAAGAGATTGGGGAGGAGATATATAAATCCTGAAGAAGGTGGTGTTTACATATTGTTGCCACTGAAACACATCGACAGAAAATTAGAGCACGGCCTACAGTGCACGGATGATATCCCTATGTTATTGAATGTATTATTAGATATCCAGTGATATAAAAGTATGAATGCTCCTATTATAAAAGACTAATCAGATTGTCCTGTAAATTCACCCTCTTGCTTTTATTTTTTATGTGGATGTATTTAAGTTTTTGTGCATATGAGGTTTCAGTATATGAGTTTTAAAAGTGAGTTATTGGAGCTTGTTGTTGTGTTGGACGAGCCATGTTGTTGTGAAAGATGAATGAGTGATTATTTGCTTATTTGGTTTCTTCCTGGGGGAACGCTTTTGAATTTTGGGCTTGCTGAGGCTCCATTGTTACAATTCAAATGCTCACCTGGCTCCACATGAGGCAGGGGAGGCATGGGTTCGGTAGGGAGTGAGCTGTGACAATATATCACAGAACTCAAAATAAGCTCCAAAGTCTTCAATGTAGCGTCAAACAACCCACGGTAAACACCAAGAGATGCAAACTCTTATCAGATAACCATCCAGATCACCAAACCCTCACAACATACTAGCATTCCACAATTCTATCACAGCAAGGCTAAGATGTCACCCACAAACCCAACCTAAGAATATAACAGCAACCCATATGAATATTTTCATACAGAGCTTCTGTGGTCATCAGCATCCCCAGAGTTGTCTGGTGTAGGGATTACAGCTGGAGCCCTACCTGTGGTAACTAGATAATTGTATGAGAGTGGTTTTCTGGACAGTTTAATTAGAAGCAGTTCTAGCCCTGAGGGTTTTGTTTCAATGAGAGAGAGAGAGACAGAGAGAGACAGAGAGAGAGAGAGAGCGTTGAGCAGACAGAATGTTTAGTGCAGACTTCTTCTTTGATTTTGGGCTGCTAAAGCTTAGCCATACTTGTCAGGGAAAAACATTGCTGATAAGCAATCACTACAATTAACCCATTACAGACGAACTAAGGATGATTTTTGGTATCATTGACAAGGTGACGTCATTTTACAGTGAGAACTGTTTTACGACATGAGTAAAGAAGGGCATAGAGAATAAGAGGCCTCATTTACAAGGATTTAGTACCTTCGTAGTGACGCTGTGGTGGCTCTTAACTGACTCCAGATTTACAAAGTGATGCTAGAGTGATGCTCTCTCGTCACTTTTCCCTGCCTAGCGTAATTTTTAACAGCGCCGGATCTGGCTGCATCAGATACTGACAATGATATGCAGAGTAGGCGTTCCCTCTTAAGAAATTACGCTGGGCCGTAAGCGCCATATTTACTAGCCTTCTGAAAAAGTTTGCATGCCTAGGAAAAGTCGCCCTAACTCTGACTTGCGTTAACACCTGGTCAGACCAGGCATTAAAATGACTCAGGCTCAGGTATATAAGGAGAACACATCCAAAACACTTTGGCAACCTGGAGTACACAATGGATCTACTCTTGCTACAACTTGGGGCACCAAGGAGATCGCTGCAACCCCCACCATCACATCCACCAGCACCACCGCAGTCACCACTGTCTGCACCACAGAGGCAGCACAGGAGAACAACTGCATCTACCACCAGTGGTCATCCCTGATTGCCCTCAGGGAGGAGGAGGTTATCATCTTCTACTGGCTGAGCAGGGAGTCCATCACAAAACTGCTCCACCTCATTGCACCTTGATTGCAAGCAATGGTTGAGAGGGCCTCAACCATCCCACTGCTGACCAAGCTCCTGGTTGTGCTTCATCTGTTTGCATCTGGATCCTTTCAGACCACTGCAGCATGAGTGGGCGTAGCATCATAGCCATCCTTGTCTACATTTCTGCCCTCCGTCCTGAATGCAATCATCACACCCCATCACATCTTCTTCCCCAACACCCAGCAATTGCAGGAGGAAATAAACAGGGCTTTTAACAATTGCTGGACTTCCCCATGTGCTCAGAGCCACGGACTGCTCCCATGTGAAATTATGACCTCCTGCTGCAACTGAAAACTTATACGGCAACAGGAAACACACTCACTTGATGAATGTACAGGCCATCGTGGACTATTGTGGATTGTGCATCAATGTGCCAAATACCTAGGCAGGGTCCGTGACGCTTGTATTTTCCACCAGTCCATCATCAGCCAGAAATTTCACAATCGAAAATATGGAAATGGCTTGGTTGTAGCTAAGCAAACAGCAAGTAACTAAGAGATACAATAGCAAATAGATAAGGGGACACAAAACACAGACAACTGTCAGCATGCACCGACAGGGCCTGCATGATGAGGCCTATCACATATACATGCATCATACTTCCGTACACATATCTAATGCAAATCATCCTGACATACAGGTGAAGGCATCTCAAGCCACTATTGCACATGTGGTATGATGTAAAGGCACACAACCATGCATGGCAGACAGGAAATCTGCCCTACATCTCTGTGTGCAAGGGAGGTGTAACATCTATAGTGGGAGAAGGTCACTTGCAACACACATGGGACATCAACTGTGTCATCACCCATACAGCAGGATCTAGGGGCATAAATTACCAGGCCCTTGCACTACTCTCCACCACCAAAGCAACAATTTATGGATGCTCCGCTGGCAGAGTGTGCCAGTCCACACTGACAAACCCATGCAAAGCCACCTTGCGTGGCTTTTCATAGCCTTGTAAATATGGACAACTTACATGCATAACCCTGTGTGAAAGGGGCGTTCCAGCGGTGTTACTTGGGGTATACCCATGCAACACCCATGGAAGCTGAAGGTATCTGAAGGTATCTGACGCATTCACAAATTTACAAGGATAGGAATGTATCACTATTTTACACCATCTTGGGGGCGTAAGAGTGATGCAGTGGGGAGAAATATATTTATCAATCCCCATATCTTCCCCTTCCTATGTGTGCTGAATTCTGCAGCACACAGAGTAAGATGGAAACACCTCTTGTGATCCTTCCTGCACAAAAACAATCATCCTCACAATGCAGTTATCTTTGCACAATGGTGCAGGACTGCATGCGTTGGCGCAAGGTAGCAAATGTGTGTCAGTGCAGGGGGGAGGACAGAAAGGTCCAGTATCTTGTAGATATGCAAAACCTAATGTTCCACGAGGAATTATTTCTAAATTTTTTACTGATGGTAAATGTAGTGATGCAACAAAACTCAATTAAGAAAAATATATATAACAATACACATAAATTCAAATAGCCATAGGTAGCATATTGTAAAAAATGATAGGCACACTTTACTTTTGGTATGCTTAACACTGAACACTGTTCTCATCCTCTAAGTACTAGACACAATGCACTGAGATCTGAAAAGTGTAGTGTGTCATGTTTGCATTGCCTTCCAAACAAACATGTTTAACTGAAAACACCCATATCTGCCATTGAACTTTTGTTCCAAAAGGAAAACAGATGGATAGGAATCACTAGGTGATGCATTAGGGCAACACTGTATGCCAATGTTTTTAAATAGTTGTCAGGAATTGCAAGAGCTGATCAATTTGAGATATGTGTCAAATCAATGAGTGAAAGATCGATAACACTGCTGACAACTCATAACATGTCAGATAACATCCACATATTTTGCACTCACATGTATCACAAATAGTAAGTGTATCACAGAGGACAATACATCTGTATGTGTCTTACAAATCAGTGATCTTGCATGTATGCCAATCAATGTCATTGCATGTCTCATGCTGTTGGCAATAGGTTTGAGTACATCAGGACACAGAATGACTTGTATATGTATGAGGGATGAATAGCTTTAAAGACCATTCACCAAAACCACCCCACTCACTGTGCATCTGACAAAGGATATAGGCCCTCATTACAACCCTTGCGGTCAGTGATAAAGTGGTGGTAATACTGCCAACAGGCTGACGGTAAATGCCGCCAAATTATGACCATGGCTGAAAGAGCTCAAACAGACAACCACTTTGACACACCGACCACCAGCGTGGAATCGACAGGCACTACGGCAGTAGCCACCTATAGCCAAGCAGAAGTCAATGTTCCGCCCACACAATCCACCACCTTTTCCGGGGCGGTATCAATGACATCAAAAGCCTGGTGGAAACACTGCACAGAAGGGAAACTACTCACCTTTGGAGGCTCAGGGAAGAGCCAAGCCACCATGGAGCCTGAACATCATATATTCCCAATGTTGTTCTACATCCTGCTCCACCACGAACACCAATGATGGCGGAGACGACCACGGTGAGTACAGCCACCTAGCACACAGGGGAGAGGTGAGGAAAAAGAGAGTGACACACACACACACACACGCAACACCCCCACCCCCAACACTATACACACAAGCAGATGCAACATACATGTATACCCTGTACCCCTCAGGAATGATCCAAGGACAACACAAATAAATAAAAGTGAGTGTAATAAGAAAAGTAGTAATGCGTGCATCCAATCTAAAAGTATTTACATATTTACAAATCAAGGAACAATGCCCAGTCCTCAATGTTCGTGAGCCACACGGTCACATCACAAAGTCCAAGCCGCCACTTGTCTCCTGCAACAACACGGAAAGAACACTGCAGGGGCATCAGTTGGAAAATAGGCAGGCACCTCAGGGGGATGGGGAAAGGGGGGCACTTCAGCCGGCAGATGGAACAACACCACTGGTCCTGGAGGGGGCAACATGCTCTGTGCACTGTCCTGAGGAGTTCAAGGCCACAGTTTCTCAAGTGGGTAATTTGCCCACTGGCTCTGGAGGGGGCAACATGCCCTGTGCTTGGTCCTGGGGAGTGCAAGGCCACAGTCTCTCAAGTGGGTGATTTGCCCACTGGCCCTTGAGGGGCAACATGCCCTGTGCGCTGTCCTGGGAAGTGCAAGGCCACAGTCTTTCAAGTGGGTGACTTGCCCACTGGCTCTGGAGGGGGCAACCTGCCCTGTGCTTGGTCCTGGGGAGACTGGGGTAGGTGGGTGTCTTACCCACTGGTTCTGGAGGGGGCATTGTGCCCTGTGCTTCTGATCCTGGTGAGGATGGGGTGAGTGGATGGCTTCTCCACTGGTTCTGGAGGGGGCATCGTGCCCTGTGCTTCTGATTCTGGGGAGGATGGGGTGAGTGATGGTTTCTACACTGGTTCTGGAGGGGGTAATGTGCCCTGTGATGCAGATATTGGGGAGTGCAAGGTCACAGTCTCTCAGGTGGGTGTCAATCCCACAGGAATTGAAGGGGCAGCTCACACAACAGCCCATGGACGCAGGACTACACACTGTCCGCCAGCGGTGATGGCTGCTCAGTGGTGGTGATGGTGATGGTGATGTTGCTGCTGCTTGTGGGGGAAGCTCCTGCCCATACCCTGCATCCTCGGACGGCTGCCCACTGGTGCTGCTGCTGGTGGTGGTTGTGGGGGGAGCTCCTGCCCATCCCCTGCAGCCTCGGATGGCTGCCCACTGCTGGTGGTGGTGCTGGTGCTGCTGCTGGTGTTTGTGGGGGGAAGCTCCTGTCCATCCCCTGCAGCCTTGGACGGCTGCCCACTGGTGCTGCTGCTGCTGCTGGTGATTGTGGGGGGAAGCTCCTGCTCATCCCCTGCAGCCTTGGACGGCTGCCCACTGCTGGTGGTGGTGCTTGTGCTGCTGCTGGTGGTTGTGGGGGGAAGCTCCTGCCCATTCCCTACAGCCTCTGACAACTGCCCACTGGTGCTGCTGCTTCTGCTGCTGGTAGTGGTTGTGGGGGGAAGCTCCTACCCATCGCCTGCAGCCTCAGACAGCTGCCCACTACTGGTGGTGGTTCTGGTGCTGCTGCTGCTGTTGGTGGTTGTGGGGGGAAGCTCCTGCCCATCCCCTGCAGCCTCGGACAGCTGCACCACCATGGTTGGTGGTGGGGGCTCTTACTGAGTCCCAGCACCAGGCCCCTTGTCCTTTCTGCCTGCGGGTGCAGGCCCCTTGCCCTTTCTGGCAGCAGCTGGGGATGGCACCTTGTTCCTCTTGGCAGCAGCTGGGGGTGGTTCCTTGCTCCTCTTGGCAGCAGCTGGGGATGGTTCCTTACTCCTCTTGGCAGCAGTTGGGGGTGGTACCTTTACCTTTACGGTAGCAGCTGGGGGTGGCACCTTTACCGTCCTGGCAGCACTTGGGGCAGACACTCTTTCTGTGGGGTTGCCTGGTGCCCGGGATCCCTTCCCACTACTGGGCCCATGGACTGGGTGGCTGAGGTGCTTGCCTGGGTTTTGCACACCCTGGCCAGACGTGAAGGACGGAGGGACTAGGGGTAGGGAAGAGGTCAATGGTGGAGAGGAAAAGGTTCTGAGGGACATTAGGGCGGGAAGAGGGAGAAGGTCTGGGAGTGGAGGAAGAGGGAGTGGTTGTAGGAGGTGTCTGTCTTCTGTGTTTGGGTGCAGGTGCACTTGCCAGAAGCTGTTGTGAGGTGGATGGCTGTTGGGTGTCTGAGTGCTTGCGTTTGTTTATTTTGGGAGGAGGGGGCACAGACAAAGTGGGAGAGGACAGAGGGGACGTGTGCATGGATGTTGGGGTGGTGACTGCCAGTGAGGTGTGTGTTCTTATAGGTGTGCTGGTGATGGGGTAGTGGATGAGGATGTAGTGCATGCAGGTGTGAATGTAGATGCAACTGGGAGGGAGGTGGAGGAGGAGGAGGAGGAGGCGGACACAGTGGAGGCATTGGATGTTGGTATGTCTGCATCTAGATGGTATTTGTGTGAGTGCCTGTGGGATGAAGTGTGGTTCTTGTGTTTGCCTGTCCCACTCTTGTGTGTTGTCTTGTGTGCATGCTCATCTGCCTGTGTGCTTGGGATAGGTTGGGGTTGAGGGGAATAGGATTTGGTAGAGGAAGTTGGAGGGGGGAGGGTGGAAACAGGGACAATGGCTGCCATCAGAGAGGAGGCCAGAGCCTAGATTGATCTCTGTTGGGCCGCCAAGCCAGTGTGACTGCCCTCCAGAAATGCATTGGACTGTTGCATTTAGGCTGCCAGCCCTTGGATGGCATTCACAATGGTTGACTGCCCAACAGAGATGGATCGCAGGAGGTCAATAGCCTCCTCACTCGGGGCAGCAGGGCTAACTGGGGCAGGGCCTGAGGTGCCCGGGGCGAAGTAGATGCCCAACCTCCTGAGTGAGGGGACACAGGCTACTCACTGAGGGGCTGCTGGGAGGGCGGAGCTGGTATGGGGGTGGTGGCTGAACCTGTAGACGGGGTGGGCACAGAGGTGTCCGCCACCACCTGGGAGCTTCCATCAGAGGAGGTATCCATATCTGAACTCTCCCCTCCAGTCCCGCCGTGGTGCTTCCCTCACCCTCCGTCCCACTGGTGCCCTCACAATCGGTGGACTCTGGCTCCTGGGTCCTGTGGGGTGCAGCTTCCTCCATTGCTGGTGCCTCTGCTCCTCCGCCAGATGATGCTAATGCACATAAGAACAGGATGACAAAACAAGAAAGGGGGGAGAGAGGCAAAGGATACACTTGGTCAATAGCTGCACCAACACTACCGTTGAGGTACACAGCACCCTCACACACAGGGAACAGCCCTGCGCACTATGCATGGCACTACCAGCAACAATGCTAGTCACCAGGGCATGCGGAGGGACACATACCTCCCACTGCGGCATTCCTGGGAACCACACACCCCTGTCCAGTAGTGGATGCATACTAGCTAGGTTGGAAGAATTTCACATCAGAACCCTGCCCAACATGGGACCTACACTGCAATGTCAACCCCTGCCTAGGGGCACAAACAGGCATACATCCACCACCTGGATACCACCCCACCAGAAGTAAGTAGTAATGATGGGCACTGAACTCACCCCCTCGCTGCTGCTGTGATGCCCCAACCCGCCCATCCAGCTCTGGATAGGCCACCTCCAGTATGAGGGCTATCAGGGGGGGTCAGGTTTCGACGAGCACCCCTTCCTCGTTGGGAGGCTATCCCCAGCTGGGCCTCCACCGTCTTCCATGCCCAGCGTCTCAGGTTTCCTACAGTGGGTGCTCCGCCTGCTGTAGACCCCCGGGATCTGCACGTCATTGGCTATGGCACGCCATATACCCTTCTTTTGATGGGCGCTGAACTGCAGAGGAAATATACACAGGGAAAGGTATTAGTTAGACCGTCCTGCCTGTTACACTCATGGCCCACCATAGCCCTTATGCACAGACATGGCCCAGCATACATGCTGCACGCTGCCCAGGGCCCATCCACCAACCCCCCTACACAAGGCCTTCACACACACTACTCCATGGTGTGCATGGGAACATCATGCTCATAGTGTACTCACCTGTTGGTCTGGAGACCCACACAGCATTCCGTACTGGGTAGGACCCCATCCGCCAGTCGCTCCAACTCCACCAAGGTGAAGGCCCATTTCCCAGTCACACGGCTCATGGTAGGTTCCAGACACAGGTCACAGCAGCACATGCAGTGTAGGTCCTCTCCTGTTGAAGGTCAGGTAGCAAGTGAGTGAACAGATAGAAAATGGCGGTCACGTCCACGGCGGTGCATACCGTCACCGCCGCCATATATCACGATTGGCCACTGTAACCCATAGGGCCCAATTATAACCAATGAGGAGTTGCACGGCGGTTCCTGCAACGGCGCACAACGTCAGCGGAATTACCTCACTTCTACCTATCCCTCCATACAGGACAGGCGGACGCCTTTTCAAGGGGGGGTAGATCAGGAATCCTACCTGCGTCACAGATCACAATTGCACATTCCAGACATATGCCACTAATATATTAATAAATCGCATCATGCATTGAACTGTAGTGGCTACAATGTACAGATTATGACCGGCTCCTCACTCTTTTGCCCCATAGATTGCAACCGCTGCGAATGAATAGGAGATGGAGACATCCCCCAGCGTACAAACCCCCGGTGGACTTGGCAATAATGGAGGACAGGCACATTATACTCACCTACAGACTTGACAGGGCCACAATCACAGAGCTGTGTGCCCAATTGGAGCCTGACCTGATATCTGCTATCCGTCACCCCACTGGGATCCCACCTCTTGTGCAAGTGCTATCGGTGCTCCATTTCTTGGCTACTGGTTCTTTCCAAGTGACAGTGGGCTTGGCAGCAGGCATGTCACAGCCAATGTTCTCAACAGTGCTGACCAGAGTGTTGTCTGCCCTGATTAAACACATGAGCAGCTACATTGTTTTCCCCCAAGTGGAGGATTTGGCCACAGTGAAGGCTGACTTCTATGCAATGGGACATATCCCCAACATCATTGGGGCAATTGATGGAACACATATTGCATTTGTTCCCCCCCACATCAGAATGAACAGGTCTTCAGAAATCATAAAAGTTTTCACTCGATGAATGTGCAGATGGTGTGTTTGGTGGACCAGTACATCTCCCAAGTCAATGCTAAGTATCCAGGCTCAGTGCACAATGCTTTTATCCTGACGAATAGCAGCATCCCTAATGTGATGGGACAACTTCAGAGGCACAGGGTGTGGCTAATAGGTGAGCCCTGGTTCCCACCCCGTGGCTGTTGGTGTATAGGTATGGTGTGGGTCATATGTCATAGTGTGTGGCTAACAGTTGTCCCTCAAAATTTACAGGTGACTCTGGTTACCCCAACCTCTCATGGCTACTGACCCCTGTGAGGAATCCCAGGACAAGGGTAGAGGAACGTAACAATGAGGCACATGGACGAACAAGGATAAGAGAACAAACCTTCAGCCTCCTGAAGGCCAGGTTTCGGTGCCTCCATCTAACAGGTGGATCTCTGTGCTACTCACCCAAGAAGGTCTGCCAGATAATTGTGGCATGCTGCATGTTGCACAACCTTGCATTGAGACACCATGTGCCTTTTCTGCAGAAGGAGGAGGCTGGAGATGGCCGTGTGGCAGCAGTGGACCCTGTAGACAGTGAAGATGAGGAGGCAGAAGATCAGGATGAAGACAACAGAACTGTAGTGATACGTCAATACTTCCAATGACACACAGGTAAGACAGTGTAACTTCACATTTCATTGACAGTTTTATGTTTGACATTGTCACTGGCAGGCTGTGAATTCCCACTTCTATGCCCACTCACTGTACCCTTTGGCAACTCTTTTTGCAGATGTTGGTGCCCCACTATCGCTGCAGCTAACTACAGGTCTTTCCTATGTATACATTACTGTACAGTTGAATTGCAATGTTTAAACCTTGTTAAACGAATACATACTTAATTAAATCATTTGACATACTACATAATTGTATTTTTTCAAATGGTGTATATTTAAGTGCTATGAAGAAAAGTGGGTAGTGCAACGAGCTGGGGAGATGATGGAGGAAAGCCCAGGGTAGAGTCCAGTCTCTTGGTACCACAGGTGCATTGTCCACGGGGGGATAGGAAAAGGAGTAATGGCAGTTCAAGGTGGAGAGGTTGACAGAGTGGGACACAAGGGTGACATTCATGAGAGTCTTGTTTCCTGGTGGGGTTCTTTACAATAGTCTCTGGCTTCTGCTTGGATTGCAGGGAATGTTTGTGGGGTGGTTCTCCTGCTGCAGGGGGAGGGGTGCTGGTGGCCTGTTGGTCCTGTGGCGGGCCTCCTTTCCACTAGCAGCAGCGGAGGTGGAGGGCAGTTCAGATGTTTGGCTAGTGGCAGGGGCCCACTGGTGTGACACTGCCTGCCTCATAATGGTGGCCATGTCTGCCAGCACCCTTGCAATGGAGACCAGGGTGGTGTTAATGGCCTTCAAGTTCTCCCTGATCCCCTAGTACTGTCCCTCCTGCAGGCGCATGTTCTCCTGCAACTTGTCCATGATCTGGCCCAGCGTATCCTGGGAATGTTGGTATGCTCCCAGGATCGCTGTGAGTGCCTCCTAGAGAGTCGGTTCCCTGGGCCTGTCCTCCCCCTGGCACACAGCAGTCCACCCAGCTTCCCTGTTGTCCTGTGCCTCTGTCCCATAACCCGTGTGCCCACTGCCACCGACCCCAGGTTCCTGATTGTCTTGGGTATTGGGGGTGCTCTGGGATCCCTGTAGTGGTGGACACACTGCTGATTGACATGACCTGGGGGCAGAGGTGTGGGCACACTGGGTGGGTGCTGTGGTGGTGTTTTTCTGAGGCGGGAGGCTCTGTGGTGGTGTGTGAATGTACCTGGATAACCAACTGTCCGGAGGTCCCTGATGGGCCAGGTTGGTCAACCAGATCCAGGCGAGCAGAGTCACAGTCATCACTGTGGGCCTCTTCTGTGGGGGGACTGGATGTTGCTGGCACCTCTTCTCCGGTGACATTGGCTGGGATACCTATGGGGATGTATATGCAGTGTTATTATTTCTGTGTGTGACATATTGTGCATGGGTGGGTGGCCCTCTATGGTTGTTATTGCCCTGGCAGCTTTTCCTTGTGTGAGTTGGTATGTGGTGGGCTAGGTGATTCTCCAGTGTGCATGCTTTAGTGATCCATGCATTGGTGGTGCATGCAGGGCTTGGAATTGGGATGAGTGGGTTGTGATGGTAGGGTGTGTGGGAAGTGGTGGAGTGATGGGAGTGAGGGTGGGGTGGGGGTATGTGATAGCATGCAGGTATGGGGGTGATAAAATTAGAGAGTTGACTTACCAGAGTCCAGTCCTCCTCCTACTCCTGCCAGGCCCTAAGGGTGCACGATTGCCAAGACTTGCTCCTCCCATGTTGTTAGTTGTAGGGGAAGAGGGGGGTCCACCATCAGTCCTCTGTATTGCGAGCTGGTGTCTTGCAGCAATGGAACGTATCTTCCCCTGTAGGTCATTCCACCTTTTTCTGATGTCATCCCTTGTTCTTGGGTACTGTCCCACGGCATTGACCCTGTTCACGATCCTCCGCCATCGCTCTATCTTCCTAGCAATGGATATCTGCTGCACCTGTACTCCAAATAGCTGTGGCTCTACCCAGATGATTTCCTCCACCATGACCCTTAGCTCCTCCTCAGAGAATCTGGGGTATCGTTGTGGTGCTATGGGTGTAGTGTGAGTGGTGTGTGTGAGGGTGTGTAGGGTGATGTGTTGGGGTGTGTGTTGTGAGGTGCGTGGGTGGTGTATAGGTGATGGTGGTATGTGGGTCTGGTTGTGTGAGTGGTCTTGCTGTCTCTCTCTGGTGCCAATGGTTTGTATTCGTAAAGGGTTGTGGGTAATGTGGGTGTGTGTTTTATGGTGGTGTGGGTGAGTGGGTGTGGTATGTGTATGGGTGTCAGGTGTGTGTAGTTTGAATTATCCAATGTGGTGTTGTTTTATTTGAGTGTGTGTATATTGAGCGCGGTGGTGTGTACCGCCAATGGTTTACCGCGGTTGAATGTCCGCTGTGGTGATTTGTGGGTCATTATATGATGGGTGTAGTTCTGTTTGCGTAACGGTGTGGGTTTTAATTCTGCCAGTTTATCACTGACCTTTGGTGTGGCGGAGTTGTGTCTGTGGCTGTATAGTGATGGATTGGTGTGAGTGTCATAATATGGTGAATGGATATCCGCGGCGGCGGTGGTATGTTGGCGGCAGTCAGCATGGTGGTAAGTGGGATTTACCACCAATGTAATAATGAGGGCCATAGTCTGTAGCTGTGGGTGACTACACTTCAAAATTACACCCACGTGAAAGCCCAGCAGAGTCCAAATCATGGCCTAAACAGGACCAGATACATTGTTGGGGGACTCCCAGATTACACCAGAATCCCTCCTGGAGTCATGATATGTTTTGAGAAGATTTCCCCTCCTCCCCACCAATAGCAACCAAACCAATACTACTGTTCTTCATATTGCAGAACACATGTGCAGGCCATAATCTCCCATGGCCCAATGTGGAGCAGGAAGAGCTGGACAATAAGTATGGGGAAGATGGGGGGGAAAGCTCAAAATGTAATATCAATAGCATGAACATGGCTGAGATTACAAAAAATAGTCATGTGTGACTCAAACAATGTCAGAACAGCATGATAACAAAAAATTGTGCACTTATGTAAGATAACACACAGCATCACAACCAGTGTTTAGCTAAGATACCTGCCCAGACACAGTATGAGACAGCCATCCAGTTTACAGATACTACAAATTTTGAGTCACTGGAAATGGTGTTGAATGACCCTAGCTGTACCCTGGGTCTGTTAGCCAGGCCTAGGACGACTACTCTGAAGAAAAGGCATATGCTACATTGGCACAAGCAGAACAGCCAACAACAGACTCCTGTAAGTCCCTAGTAGATAATAGGGTAAGTTTGAATCCAAATACCTCTAAGTCCCTAGCAGATAATAGGGGAAGGTTGAATCAAACTACCTATATGTACCTAGTAGATAATAGGACAGGAAAGTTTTGATTGTACACTGTATGTCAAATATGGTGCAAGGTGCTGAGACAAAATCTGGTGGTAAACTGGCAGTGTCTCCCCTGATGGGAGGCCCCTGGATGTGGGACAAAATTAGCAAATTGCAGCATTCACATATACATACACATGTGTGTACTAAGTATCACAACATTTGCCTGCACCAGACACTGCCCCCACTTCTTGCTTGACAGCCTGATGTCTGCATTTTAAGACACATCACATATTGGCAGTCTGCCCTGTCTTAAATGTAGGTGTGCGGCCCAATTTCCAGAGCTAATCCATAGCACCCCTGGGGGTAAACTAAGCAATGGACTTGGGTGCCAACACATATTTAGCACATGAGGCAACACTCTGAATGTGTAGTATCCACAAAGCATAGGAAATGTGGCCTATGTGTGGTCTGTTCCTTGCAATACATGTACTTTCAACAATGTACACTTTCTAAACATACATTGGACACATGGAAAGAGAGGAGAGTGTGAAACACAATTATTCACAGGAAACACAGCAACTCAAATGACTAGAAAATTGATTTTCACATGACACCATACAGTATATATATACTTGAGTCATTGCATCGGAAAAATCAACACTTTGGGGGTCATTCTGACCTTGGCGGTCCATGACCGCCATGGCGGAGTGTGGCGGAAGCACCGCCAACAGGCTGGCGGTGCTTCCTGGGCGATTCTGACCGCGGCGGTAAAGCCGCGGTCGGAAAAGGGGAGCCGGCGGTTTCCCGCCGGTTTCCCGCTGGCCCAGGGAACCCGCCATGGCGGCGATGCTTGCAGCACCACCATGGGGATTCCGACCCCCTTCCCGCCAGCCTGTTTCTGGCGGTGTCCACCGCCAGAACCAGGATGGCGGGAACGGGTGCCGTGGGGCCCCTGGGGGCCCCTGCACTGACCATGCCACTGGCATGGGCAGTTCAGGGTGTCCCCCTAACAGGGCCCCACAAAGATTTTCACTGTCTGCTGTGCAGACAGTGAAAATCGCGACGGGTGCCACTGCACCCGTTGCACCCCTTCAACTCCGCCGGCTCCATTCCGAGCCGGCTTCATTGTTGAAGGGGCTGTCCCGCTGGGCCGGCCGGCGGTCTTCTGGCGGTCGCCCGCCGGCCCAGTGGGAAAGCCGGAATGGCCGCCGCGGTCTTTTGACCGCGGAGCGGTCTTTCGGCCGGAACCGCTTGGCGGGCGGCGACCGCCGACCGCCGCGGTCAGAATGACCGCCTTTGTCCCAATGTGCGTATTTTCCAGCCATCACATATGCCAAAAATGGATGCATGCCATGCGCGCTTCAGAACTTCTTCATGGTGCTTCATCATGCATCCTCAAAAATCCATACATAGACTTGGAGCATAAAAATAAACGATGCACTGTCCGAAAACGTGCTGCATCAGTCCAGGAAGTGGTGCAATGGGTCAGCGAAGTTGCAAACCAGGAACCGCAAAGTTGCTTTCAGCTTCTTTTACACTCACAGTCTTTTTGTCTGTGCCTGGGGGAGGTTGTGTGTTGTTGGAGTTGTGTTGAGGAATACTAGTGGAGGAGTCCTTAGTGCTGCCTTCTGTCTTTGTTGTGTCCCTGACATCTGTTTTGTCCTATTTATCTATTGTGGTATTTTAAGTGTGTATTTTTGGGGTTCGTCCTTGGCATAGTTTAGTCTGTTGGGATAGTTGAGAGTAGTCTGGGGTGTCATTTCAGTTATCAGGGTTATTTTGGGTTTGGGGAGACATGTTGGGGAAGGGAAGGGCACGTGGGATGAGTGCAGATGTGCTGGGGGGGTTTGTATTGCTGGTCGGCCACTACCTCCTGAACATGCTGGCCGTGGGTGGCTGAGTGATACGGGGCTACCGGACAGAGTCATAGAAAATGCTTTGCTGGAATGTCCGCTTCTACATGCAGCGGATGTTTGAAATTGAGTGGACGGCCAACCAACAGAAGCATTGGTGGGCCGACTTTGCGGAACAAGAGTGTGACCTCCTGGATTACCTTGGGCTTGAAGTCAGTGAAACTGTTGGTAAGTACACAGTCGTGAGGGATTCCTGTATTTAATTTGCAGTTAGAGGGCTCGTGCCATTGTGCCCCCTTTACTAAGTTAGGACATAGGGCAAGGCAGCAAGTCATGTTTCTGTGCCAAACAACATCACTGACATGTGCAGCAATGTGCTGTTATCATGACAAAGGGCACATTCCTGTCCGTGTACCCTGTGTGAACCCCCAAAATGCTGATGATCACCAATGCAGCCACCCTTGTGTCATAGTACAAGCGTACATGGTTGCCAGGGATGAAAGTACACATGCAGGAAGGGACACCTTCCTGCCCATACACAATCATCAATGGTGATGCCCTTTGTCTATGTGTGCTGTAGACAGCTGCACACATATGAAGTGCAAACATTTGAATAAATGAGGTATTTCATTCACATTGGCCCATTGTGACACTCCCACTGAGGTGACGTATCTCTCTTGTGCATTACTAGCCTTGTGGTCAGGGCCTGGCACACTGTACCACAGAAGCTTACCAGACATGTTTCTCTGGTGGTTCAGGCTGACACTTTTCCTGGTAGCTGTCACCCATTGTGTCAGTGGTTGACAAATGTCAGGTCTCACATGCCATCACACCCCAAATAAGACATGTCAGAGACAAAGCATGACACAAAGGTATCAGACTACTGGGCGGTCCTGCACCCACAATGAGCAGTGTCCCTTTCATAACTGTTGGACATTTTCATGTTAGCACCATGGTGCACATGTCTGCTCATGTGCTATGGGTAGGCTGAGGATGTGTGCAAATTTCCAAAACATGGCCTGCTGCCAGGGCATATCAACATGTGTCACCCAAGCCCTGTCCCCAGCATCAGGGACCCAATTTTGAGACACTTCAATGGATCATGTCTCATGTTGTTGAGGCAGGATTTATGTGACTCTGTACACAGTCATAACATGTGGAATGCCAAGCACACACATCTGTACCAGAAAAATAAATGTAGTGGTTTGGGGATGGAAAAAACGTGTATGCGTTGTGTTTGGCCATTCAGAAATGACATCTAAGGATGTCTGTCAAATGAGGGGACAAGGATGTCTAACTATTGTTGTATGTTGCATAGTCATGGATATGTGATGATAAGAATAAGGCAGGATTGTTCTGAGTCATGGCTGAGTGTATCCAGTCATAAATGAAGAAATACCCCCCAAAAATTGTAGAGAAACTATAAAAAAAATATATACCTGTTTAGGCCTAGATGTTCAGTTAGTTTCTGTATAGGTGTAGCTGCAGTTGTCCTTGTCTACAGATGTGTTTTGAAGGGGGGTTATGGGGTTGATGTTTGTCATGTGGCATTAAGGCCCTCATTACAACCCTGGCGGTAAATGCCGGTTACCGCCGTGCAGAAGACCGCCAACATACTGCTGCGGCTGCGGAATTCCGCTACAGCTATTATGACCCACAGCTCGGTATCCACCATAATACAGACACCCACACAAGTCCGCCACACCAAAGGTCAGTGATAAACTGGCGATAACAAAACCGACACCGTCACACCAACAGGATTACGCCCACACTATCACGACCCATGAATCCACGCGGCGGTCTTTCAACCGCGGTATTCCATTGACGGTACACCGCTGTGCTCAAAATACACACACATTTACAAAACACAACCACATTGGACAATTCAAAATACACACATCTGACACACATACACACACCACACCCACACACCCAATCCACTATAAAACACACACCCACAAACCCTTACTACCAGAATTCAGAAACCACGCCAGAGAGAGACACCACCATAAACAACTCCAGCATCCACAGACACACAACACCATCACTTACACAACATCCACGCACCTCAAACAACACACAACACATCCCCTCACACATCACAACACACACCACCTCACAGTTCACCCACACCACATCATGGCACCTCAGTGACACCCCAGGTTCTCTGAGGAGGAGCTCAGGGTCATGGTGGAGGAAATCGTCCGGGTAGAGCCACAGCTATTCGGATCACAGGTGCAGCAGACATCCATTGCAAGGAAGATGGAGCTATGGCAAAGAATTGTTGACAGGGTAAATGCAGTGGGACAGCATCCAAGAACAAGGGATGACATCAGGAAGAGGTGGAACGACCTACGGGCGAAGGTGCGTTCCGTGGTCTCAAGACACCAGATTGCTTTACTGAGGACTGGTGGTGGACCCCCACCTCCTCCCCCACAACTAACAACATGGGAGGAGCAGGTATTGGCACTACTGCATCCTGAGGGCCTCGCAGGAGTAGCAGGAGGACTGGACTCTGGTAAGTCAAAGCTTTACTACTATATCCCCCACCCTACCTGCATGCCATCACATACTCCCACCCTCACCCTCACCCCCATCACTCCAACACCTCACATATGCCCCATTATCACAACCCAGCCACCCCAATACCAAGCCCTGCTTGCAACACCAAAGCATGGACACCCATCACCAAAGCATGCCCAATACAGATACCCACACAGATCCCAAGCCAAATATCACACAAGGACCAAGACCAGAATGCAAGCACTGGAGTACAGGGTCACTCACCCATTGCATACGATGGCACACACAGATGCAATAATCATGCCTTTACACCGCTGCAGGACAACAACCCAACGTCACCGGACAGGAGGTACCAGACATATCCAGTCCCCCCACAGAAGAGACCCACAGTGATGACAGCAGCTCTGCACAACTGGATCAAGATGACCAGCCCGGCCCATCAGGGACCTCGGGACAGTCGGTTCCCCTGACACTGGCATAAGCCACCACAGACCCTCCCCCTCAGGAAACACCAGCACAGCACCCACCCAGTAGGCCCATCCCTCTGACCCCAGGACACGTCAAGCAGCAGTGTGTCCACTACTACAGGGAACCCAGGCAAACCCACCAACCCAAGAACATCAGGGACCTGGGGGCAGTGTCAGTGGGCACACGGTTCAGGGGACAGAGGCTCAGGAAAACAGGGAAACTGGGAGGACTGCTGTGCGACAGGGGGAGGACAGGCCCAGGGAATCCACTCTCCATGAGGCCCTCTCCAACATCATGGGAGCTTACCATCATTCCCAGGAGACGATGGCAACGGTACTGGCCAAGTTTCAGGAGACCCAGCGGCTGCAGGAGGAACACTATCTGGGGATCAGGGAGGACCTGAAGTCCATAAACAACACCCTGGTCAACATTGCAGGGGTGCTGCAAGACCTTGTCAACACCAGGAGGGACACTGTGGCACAACAAGGGGCCCCTGACACTAGCCTGGACGATGAACAGCCCTCCACCTCCACCGACACTAGTGGACAGGAGGCACCGCCACAGGAACACAACACCAGCACCCCACCCCCTGCAGATGGGGAACCAAACGGTCCCTGAGATCCAGGAACAAAACAGAGAACATTGCCAACACCCCTGCCAGGAAATGAAACCCCCCTGAATGTCACCCTTCTGTCCCACTTTGTCACCCTGTCCATCCTTCAACTGCCATTGCTCCACTTCCTATGCCCCTTTTGACAATGCACCTGTGAAACAAATAGACTGGACTCTGCCATGGACATACCTCCACCATCACCCCTGCCCATTTTACAACCACCTCCACTTATTTGCACAAACATAAACACACGTCAATCACAAAACAATCTGGAGTCAGTCTGTGCTTTCACAAATGTGTAATTGCAATAACCATGGAATATAGCAATGTCAATTTAATTGTTCACATACCGATGTAACACAGCTGTAGGGTTGGAGGAAATATAGCAGAGGACACAAAGTGGGACCCACATCTGTGAAATGGAAAGGCAAAGTGACAAGTCAGGGTCCATGCACTGAGTGAAAATGACAGACTTATCATAGCTCCAACAATAGTATGAGATGTGGGAGGCAGTGACATCTTCTTACCTGTGTCTCACTGGAAGTATTGCATGATTATGTTGTTTCTGTTGTCGATATCCTCTTCTTCTACCTCCTCTTCTTCACTGTCCACAGGCTCCACAGCTGCCACAAGACCACCAGCTGGACCCTCCCCCTGCAGAAAAGCCAGGTTATGCTGCATACAGCAGGCCACGATGATCTGGCACACCTTCTTTGGTGAGTAGTAGAGAGAACCACCTGTCATATGGAGGCACCGGAAGCTGGCCTTCAGGAGTCCGAAGGTCCTTTCAATCTGCCCTTGTCCTGGGATTTTTTTCACTGGGGTCAGTAGCCATGACAGGATGGGGTAACCAGAGTCACCTGCAAACTGTTAGACACACACTAACCCGTAGGGACAACCCCATACCCAGACAACTATTCACACTGTATAGTGTCCTTGTCCTCACCTATTAGCCACACACAGTGCCTCTGGAGTTGCTTCATCACATGAGGGATGCTGCTATTCCTCAGAATGTAAGCGTCATGCACTGAGCCAGGAAATTTGGCATTCACATGGGAGATGTACTGGTCGGCCAAACACACCATCTGCATATTCATCGAATGCTAGCTCTTCTGGTTTCTGTACACCTGTTCACTCCTGCGGGGGGGGGGTACCAAGGCCACATGTGTCCCATCAATGGCACCTATGATGTTGGGGATATGTCCCAGGGCATAGAAGTCACCTTTCACTGTGGGCAAATCCTCCACCTGAGGGAACACGATGTAGCTGTGCGTGTGTTTCAGCAGGGCAGACAACACTCTGGACAACACGTTAGAGAACATTGGCTGGGACATCCCTGATGCAATGGCCACTGTTGTTTGAAAGGAACCGCTTGCCAGGAAATGGAGTACTGACAGGACCTGCACTAGAGGGGGGATTCCTGTGGGATGGCGGATAGCTGACATAAGGTCTGGCTCCAACTGGGCACACAGCTCCTGGATTGTTGCACGATCAAGTCTGTAGGTGACTATTACGTGTCTCTCTTCCATTGTTGACAGGTCCACCAGCGGTCTGTACACTGGAGGATGCCGCCATCTCATCACCTGCCCCAGCAGACGTGCCCTATGGACGAGAACAGTGAGCAGAAAGTCAGCCAACACTGAGGTATCACAAAATGTCATTTGCACACATTTATTAATCCGCAATGAGCCTGTTACTGTGTGTATTCAAGGCCTACATTGGTGTGACGCAGTTAATATTAATGCCATGTGCACCCCTGAAACGGCGGCTTCCTGACCTGTACAGTGGGACAAGGGGATATGAGGTAACTGCGCTAGCGTTGTACACCGTCGCGGTCGGCGGTCGAAGACCACGGAGCAATCCTACATTGGTTAACATTGGACCCTATGGGTCCGAGGAGCCAATGACGATGTACGCCAGTGGTGACGGTATGCACCGCCGCTGACGTGACCGCCATTTTCTGTCTGTTCCCTCACTTGATACCTGACCTTCAACAGGAGAGGACCTACACTGCAAGTGCTGCTGTGACTTCAGTCTGGAAGCGACAATGGCTCATGTGTCTGGGGAAAGGGCCCCTGCCTTCACTTCGGAGGAGTTGGCGAAACTAGTGGATGGGCTGCTCCCCAGTACACACAACTGTACGGTGCTCCAGACAAACAGGTGAGTACACTGTGAGCATGCTGCATGGGCAATGCCTGTTTGGAGTGGTGTGGATGGTAGATACATGGGGGGGGGACTGAGGCCGGCATGTGCGGACGGTGAGTGTATGTGCTTCAGGGCAAGGGTGGGAACATCGGCCAATGAGTATGACGGTCTGGACGGGTAAATATTTTCCTTTTCCCCTGTACTATTCCTCTAGGTCAGCACCCACCAGAAGAAGGATATTTGGCGTGCCATCGCCAAGGACGTCCGGACCCTGGGGGTTCACCACAGACGGAGCACCCACTGCCGGAAAAGATGGGAGGACCTTCGCCGTTGGAGCAAGAAGACGGCCGAGGCACAGATGGGGATGGCCTCCCAACGTGGGAGGGGTGCCCGTCGCACCATGACCTCCCTGATGTTCCGGATCCTGGCGGTGGCTGACCGAACATTTGATGGGCGCTTGAGGGCATCACAGCAGCCGCAAGGGGGTGAGTACACTCTCATTCAGCTGACTCTGCGCGCATTACGAGGAATCTGGGTGGGGGAGGTGGGCAGTGGGTTCCCCTAGGCCAGGGCGATCGTGGTAGGCAAGGTCCCTTGTGAGGCAGGCTCAATGGCACCCCAGCCCCACTAGTGGTTAGTGCCATCTACACCTAGTCAGGCTCCTGTGACTTCCATGTGTGCAGCAATCGGGCTTAGGCCTTGTACCCCATGGGCATGTGATTAATCTAGGAACTATAAGTGCATAGCGTAGTGCAGAGGGCTGCTGTGTCTGTAGTGTCTGCCAACGGTAGTGGTGTTGCATGCACTGAACATGTCTTTCTTCTGTCTCCCACCCCCTTTTTGTGGTCTCCCTGTTCTTGTGTGCAATAGCATCATCAGGCGGAGGAGCAGTGGCACCGGAGCAGGAGGGAGCTGCATCCCACTTGGCCCTGGAGGGCGAAACAACAGAGTCTGAAGCCACCAGTGGGACGGAGGGCGAGGGGAGCTCCACGTCGGGGACAGGAGCTGACAGCAGTGACAGCGACTCCTCCTCTGATGGGAGCTCTCTTGCGGTGGCGGGCCCCTCTGGGCCCCCTGCATCAACAGGTACAGCTGCCACCCCCCTACCAGCACCGCCCTCCCAGCAGCCCTTCAGCGTGTGTCCTAGCCCGTTCACCCAGGAGGGTGGGCATCTCCTTCGCCCCAGGCACCTCAGGCCCTGCCCCAGTCAGCCCTACTGCCCTCAGTGAGGAGGCTATTGAACTCCTGAGATCCCTCACTATTGGGCAGTCTACCATTCTGAATGCCATCCAGGGTGTTGAGAGGCATTTGCAAAAAACAAATGGATACCTGGAGGGCATTCATTCTGGCCAGGCAGCCCAACAGAGAGCATTTCAGGCTCTGGCTTCAGCACTGATGGCAGCCATTGTCCCTGTGTCCAGCCTCCCCCCTCCAACTTCCTCCACCCAGACCCAATCCCCTTTACCTCAGCCCATCACAAGCACGCCATCAGACCAACATGACACACATCAACACACAAGGGTGGCTCAGGCAAACATAAGCACCACACATCCCACAGGCACTCACACAAGCATCATACCCATGCACACATTACAACATCCACTGCCTCCACTGTGCCCCCCTCCTCCACGTCTCCCTCCTCCCTCCCAGTCTCGTCTCTACTCATATCTGCATGCACTACATCTTCAGCCACTACCTCCATCACCAGCACGCCCATCACCACACACTGCTCACATGCACTCACCACCCCCACTACCATTCACACATCCCCTGTGTCCTTTCCCAGTGTGTCTGTGAGCCCTCCTCCCAAAGTACACAGACACAGGCACACACCCACCCAACAGCCATCCACCTCACAACAGCCTCCAGCCCATGCACCTTCACCCAAATTCAGCAGCCTACACCTCCTACAACCACTACCTCTACCTCCACTCCCAAACCCCCTTCATCTACCCGTCCCAGGGTTTCTAAAATACTTTTCCTGGCTAATATTGACCTCTTCCCTACACCTCCCCCGTCCTTCCCATAGGGCCAGGCTTTCCAGGTCCCAGCCCAGCACCTCAGCCACCACATCCCCAGGCACAGTGGTGTCAGCAACCGAGGGGTATTGGAGTGCACCAACCATCAGGGCTGCCAGTGTGCCACGGAGCGAGGGCAAAGACATTCCGCCACCTGCCAAAGGTGCCCACATCCCAGAGGGAGAAGCCGAAAACACCTGCCACCAAGGGGTCGTAAACGAAAGGAGATAGTGGCAAGACAGCTGCCCCACCATCAAAGGTGGGGAAGGGCCAAAAACTGAAGGACATGTCAGCAGAGGGCATGGTGGCACCGACTGAGGGACCAGTGTCACACCTTCTGTCCATGTCGACGCCAACCTATACGGTGGAGAACACTGCCACCTGCACCGCCACAGATCCCGCCGCCAGCACCGCCAACACAGAGCCCGCAGCCAGCACCACCACTACAGAGCCCGCAGCCAGCACTGCTGCCACAGAGCTCGCAGCCAGCACCGCCACCACAGACCCCGCCGCCAGCACCGCCGCCACAGAGCCCGCAGCTAGCACCGCCACCACAGAGCCTGCAGCCAGCACCACCGCCACAGACCCCGCTGCCACAGACCCCACCGCCAGCACCGCCGCCACAGAGCCCGCCGCAAGCACCGCCACGACTGACACCACCACAAGCACCGCCACGACTGACACCGCCGCAAGCACCGCCAGTGGCCCCGCGACATCCTCAGACAGTGGCACCACCGCAGACATGGCTACCATCCCCAGTGGTCAGTCGTCCGAGGCTATTGGTGAGTTCGTGGACCCTGGGCAGCTTCCATGAAACATCACTGTCATCACAGTTGTCCCCTGCATATGGAATGCGAAGCTGCAGGAATGTGGGGTATGTCTCTGCCTCCATGGAGTACTCTGGGCACACAGCCCCCTCCAGAACCAGTGGAGAATGACATCCACTACCTCACTCCTTGGCAGGATGAAGCACTCTGGGCACAAAGCCCCCTCCAGAACCAGTGGAGACTGTTATCCACTTGAGAGACTGTGGCTTTGCACTCCCCAGGATAAAGCAGTGGGCAAACCACCCACTGAAAGGACTTGAGAGACTGTGGCTTTGCACTCCCCAGGATAAAGCAGTGGGCAAACCACCCACTGGAGAGACTTGAGAGACTGTGGCTATGCACTCCACAGGATAAAGCAGTGGGCAAACCACCCACTTGAGAGACTGTGGCTTTGCACTCCCCAGGATACATCAGTGGGCATGGAGCCCCCTCGTGGAGCAGTGGCGTCATGCGTTCATCAGGCTGAGGTGCCCCCCTCCACCTCCCGCTAAGGTGCCTGTATATTTTCTATGTGATGCCCCTCCAGTGTTCTCTCCGTTTGGAGTCCGGTATCATGTTTGGGCCTCGCCCATGTATTTTGGGCCCAGTGGTCCACGGACAATGATTGGTGCACTATCTGGACTTGTGTAGTTGGTGTACATAATTGTATATACTGGATTTTGACTTTTGACTAATGGATTTTTATTGATTACAATTGTGACAATCATTTCCTTTTGTCCTTGCATTATTCAAGGGGGGGTTGGGGATGTGTATGTAATGTTGCTGCATGTATTTGTGTGTATGGTGTTGTGGGTGAGGGTTGGTGAGGGTGGGGGTGTTGCGTGTGTGTGTCACTCTCTTTTCCCTCCCCCCTCCCCTGTGTTGCAGGTGCAATGCTCACCGTGGTCGTCACCGCCGTCGTTGGAGCTCCTGATAGAGGAGCAGGAAGACCATTGCCGGCAGTATCTGTAACTCCGGCTCCATGGCATCCTGGTTCCTCGTGGGGTGTGTAGAGGTGAGTGTTTTCCGCAGTGTTTTTATTCACGTTGGTTCCGCCCCAGAAAAGGTGGCGGATAGCCGTGTTGTGATAGGGTGGGCGGTACTTTGTCTCCCGCCTTTCTGTTGGCAGTGACCACCACGCTGTTTGTTTGTACCGCCGTGGCAGTCTGAGTGTTAAAGTGGCTGTCTATGTTGGCAGTTTCCGCCACGGTCGCAATCCCATTTTTTTCCCGACGTCCTGTTGGCGGTATTACCGCCGCTTTAACACCGAACACCAGGGTTGTAATGAGGGCCTAAGTGTATTGGATAAGTTAAGATAAGTTGTTAGTTGTTGATGGAATACCATAAGGTAGTGTTGGTGAAGTTCGGATAGTTAGATTAGGTAGTTTTAGTTTAATATTATTAGTCTTATTAAATTTGTTGTTTCCTGCCTTATGGTCTCCATTACGGTTTCTTACTAGGATTTAACAGGTCTGCACAGGTTGTGTTGGAGGCATGTCTTTGGCTTTGCAAGCAGTATTTTGAAATGTGCAACAAGGTGTATTGCCTATGGGCAAGTCAGTGTCATGCTGGCAATGGGATCCCATCAGTCATCTACAAACAGCATTGAGAATTGTAAGTGCCTATCTGGATGTTGTGTGACACACATCCCAAAGCAGGTATTTCTGTTCATTTGCTCGGTGGTGGGAATTCATGGTGAATACATTGTTGGAATGTTGTTGTTTTTGCCATCACCCTAACTCGTGGCTTTGTTACTCACACAAGTATGCCTGACCCTCACAGACTTAAACTTGCATCATTTGGTTGTCACATCAATGTTGACTTGTTGATAATATCCTGTGAGTTACATCAGCTGTCACAATGACTGCATGACACCTGTTTCAATACACACTTTTGAGCCTCAGCAAACCTTTGTTTATCAAAGTACTTATCATATTCCCAAAGTATATGCACTCAGTCTGTGTGGCTTTGTCTTGGACTGCAATCCACACATATCCCTTTGAAAATAGTCAGTGTACTTGCACCATGTTCAACTTAGTCCTGACTCAAATACACATACAACAGACAGGTTTGACTAAGTGATTTTATTTACATGTGCACATATTTTGTAGGTAGACAGGACCAGTTCATGGGACAACAACCCCAATAGGTGTATAGGGCCAGTGGATGTCCAGACAGAGTCCATGGAGTTGAACATGTTATGGGACATGTGTTGAAGAGGAGGTTTTAGTGAGGAGGGGAACCACATTGCCATTAGGCAAAATTGGCCACAATGACAGCCCACATATGTGAAAGAACACAAAAGGATAATTGACAGAGTGTTGAAACTTTTCAAACATTCACCCCCCAGTCACAGATCTGGGTTTAATCCATTGTTCTTTTGCTCACCATGCCACCCCAGTTTGGACCCAGCCATGTGCAAATAAGCCTTGACCCTGTTCCCCATGGAAACAGTCCAGCCTGAACTACCAGGTCAAGTCCTCCCTGGACCGGAAACAAGCATCCTAGGACTGGTTTCAGGGTATCACCCTTCACCAGCCAGGCTAGTTTGAATCCAGTGGCACAGTGAGCAAGGGAACCACGTCTGGGCATACCCCTCCCACTTAGGGCAATTTTAGCAACACAAAAGGATGCTGGACGAAGTGTTGAAACTTTTCAAACACTCACCCCCAGTCATAGATCTGGGTTTAATCCATTGTTCTTTTGTTCACCATGCCACCCCAGTTTGGACCCAGCCATATGCAACTCAGCCTTGACCCTGTTCCCCATTGTGAGAAAACAGGGCTGATTGCAGAGGCCCCATAACTTTTTGCCCCCATTTTCCACTTTTTGCTGGTGTTTTCCTAACTTTAAAGGTGCCCTGGGTACTGCTAACCAGTCCCAGGGCCTGTGCTCTGTGTAAAATGGATATGCAAATTAGGCTAATTATAAGTGGCTAAGTTAACCTACCTATAAGTCCCTAGTATATGGTAGGGCATGTAGGTTTAGGGACCACAGCATAGGTGGTGCACACCTAGGTGCATTGCTGAGGTGCCCAGTGTCATTTTAAAAGCAAGCCTGCCTTGCTGGCTGCTTTTAAATTAAAGTTATATGCAAATTCGACTTTGGAATTAAAGGTACTTCCAAAGTCTTAAACTACCTTATTTTTACATATAAGTCACCCCTAAGGTGTGCCCTATGTGCCCCTAGGGCTGGGTGCCATGTAACTATAAGCAGGGACTTTATAAAAATAGATTTATAAGCCCTGGTGAGGTAAAAACAGCCAAATTCGTTTTTCCCTCATTGAAGTAAATGGCCTTCATAGGCTAGAATGGGCAGACTATATTTTAAATTTTAAAGTCTCCTTAAATGTTGCATACCAAGAATTTGGTATCAAATTAATTGTTGTAATAAATCCTACAGCTTCCAGTTGTTGGATTTAATATAACTAGTTCAGGTAAAAAGTTTAGACTTTACCTAAAAAGTTGCCAATTTCAGCTCTGCATTGTTTTTGCTGCTGTGCTCTGATTGGCCAGCCTGCAGCAGCTTCTGCCAGGCTGCCTTGATGAGGTGTGAAGTGGCCAGGCTTCACACAAAGGAATGTGCTTGGGGGAGAGAATCTCCCATCAGCAGATGGTGAGGCAGGAAGGGGGAGGGCTGCCAAACTGGTCTTCAAAGGCAGAGAAGGACATTTGCAGCACCCAGCAACACCCCCACATCCTGCAACCCCAGACAGCTAGGTGCCCCCTTGATTAGATTAGGAGAGGGCAGGAGAGGGGTGTGTTTATGATTTTTAGCCACACCAGTGGGTGGGCTCAGCCAGATGTAACCTCCAAAAATCAGATTCATCCATGTTGGATTTTTAGAGACTGTTGCCTTCTGGGATGGATTTTTGCCACACTTCCCAGGAAGTGGTCATCACAGGGGGACGACCCTGTCCCTGATTGGAGAACCAGGGCCCCCCTGCTTTTCACCCAGGAGCAAGGATAAAACTGGCAGACCTGCACCCACACCTCAGATCCCCTCCAGAATTCAACAAGAAAGGAACTAAAGAAGAAGAAGGACTGCCCTGCTGGACCCCTGGCCTGCACCTGGACCCTGCACTCAGAAGGACTGCACCAGCTGCACACTTGGGCTTCACCACAAGAAGGACTTTGCCTGGCTTCAATTGGTTCAAGGAGGGACTCCCTGTTTGCTACAGGTGAAAAATTGCTAAACCAGAGTCCCCTGCACCAACTCCTGAAGAAAGCGACCAGCTGACCACTGTCCAGTGGCCAAAAAGGAGTTTGCGCCAGGTGCATTCTGGGAGTTGAAGTCCGCACCCCCCAAGGACCATCACAGAACTTCTGGACCCTTGGGGTGAGCTGTGGACCCCAAAAGAACCTTAAAAGAACATCTGGGTGAAGCCCCAGAAGTTTGGAAAAGATTTGAGAATTTTTGGAAAAAAGCTCCAGAGAGGGACCGACCCGCCGCGGAAATTCTAGCCGGCTTGCCTCAACCGCGACCCGGCCTGACTTCGTGGTTCGTCCCGGTAAAGAAAAACATCCAAAAAAGAGACTAAGGGCCTCATTCCGACCCGGACGGGCGGCGGACGCCGCCCGCCGGGCGGAAACCGCCCAAACACCACCCCGCGGTCAAAAGACCGCGGGGGGCATTTCAACTTTCCCGCTGGGCCGGCGGGCGATCTGCAAAATATCGCCCGCCGGCCCAGCGGGAAAGCGCCTTCCACGAGGATGCCGGCTCCGAATGGAGCCGGCGGAGTGGAAGGTGTGCGACGGGTGCTGTGGCACCCGTCGCGCTTTTCAGTGTCTGCTAAGCAGACACTGAAAAGCAATGTGGGGCCCTGTTAGGGGGCCCCTGCAGTGCCCATGCCATTGGCATGGGCACTGCAGGGGCCCCCAGGGGCCCCACGACACCCGTTCCCGCCAGCCAGGTTCTGGCGGTGTAAACCGCCAGAACCAGGCTGGCGGGAAGGGGGTCGGAATCCCCATGGCGGCGCAGCTTGCTGCGCCGCCATGGAGGATTCCCATGGGCAGCGGGAAACCGGCGGGAGACCGCTGGTTTCCCGTTTCTGACCGCGGCGTTACCGCCGCGGTCAGAATGCCCATGAATGCACCGCCAGCCTGTTGGCGGTGCATTCGCTGCCCTCGGCCCTGGCGGATTCAATCCGCCAGGGTCAGAATGAGGGCCTAAGTCCGAACGTAAAAAGTTGACCGGGACCTCCCAGCCATCGTATCCGAGAAGGGCTCCATGGACGTCGGATCAAGATCCAGGTTTACCCCGGTTGAAGGATTTTCATCTCGAAAAAACGACTAAGTCCGAAGGTAAAAGTCTCCACCGAGGAAACCCACATCGCGTATCCGGACAAGGGCTCCAGGAGGTCGGATTCAACTGGCAGGTTCGTCCCGGTGAAGAAAAACTTCAAAATAAAGACTAAGTCAGAAGGTAACTTTTTAACCGAGGCCTCCCGTGACCTGTAGCCGAGCAGGGCTCCATCGCGGTAGGCCTGAAAGTTTGACTTTGCCCCGGTCGAGGTGCAACCAGATGACCCGATTGGCGCTTTTTGTTTCTAAGCGCTAGAAAAGTAATAATTCTTTAAAAATTCATATCTCCGGTTCCCCTGAACCGATTTTAATTGTTTTTGTGTCATTTTAAAGATAAAAATATAAACTATTTTTATAAATTGGTTTTGGATTTTTAAACTGTTTCCTGTGTTTTATTTAATTACTGTTTTGTGATATTTGAATGCTTTACACTTTGTCTCCTAAGTTAAGCCTTGACGCTCGTTGCCAAGCTACCAAGGGTTGAGCTGGGATTAATTTACTGAGACCTAACTGTACCTATGTGGAGGTTAGTGGCTTGTTGCTAGGTGTAGGTATACCTGCCCTACCAATAACCCATTTTCCAACACCCATGAAAATAGTCCAGCCCGAACTGCCAGGCCAGGTCCTCTCTAGACCGGAAACAAGCACCCTAGGACCGGTTTCAGGGTATCATCCTTCATCAGCCAGGCTAGTTTGAATCCAGTGGCACAGTGAGCAAGGAATGGCATGACAAACAAAAAAACTGATGGATTAAACCTAGATCTGTGACTGGGGGTGAATGTTTGATTTGCTCTGCATTCCGTCCATCATCTGTTGTTTTTGCACATATGTGAGAGGTCAACAGTGGGAGATTCCAAATGAGGGAGGCATCAGGTATTTTGCCACTGACATGATCTTTGGCACAGAGCAAAGGACAAAGGGACCATGTCCCACAGAGAAAAGCTACCTGGCAGTTTTCCTGGTGAAAGATGTTCCTTCAACATCTTCATCCTCTGATGTATGTGATGCCTCCTGTGACTGGGGTGTTTTAGGTGCTAAAGGAGAGGGAGGCACACACACATCAGGGGCTGAAGATGTGGATGCTGTGTCCAAAGCAGCTCCCATAGGTGGGAACCCACGAGGCAGCATAGCAGCGAGGAGGACCTCCATGGTCTGCCACTTTGCAGCAATGTCACAGTGAAGGGCAACCAAGGTGGCAATGAGGGAGTCCCGCTTCTGGTCCAAGGACTTCAAAACACTTTGTATTCCCCTAGCCTGTTGGCAACGTTGCTGGTGGCACTTGGGCTGGGCATTTGCTCGTGCCTCAGCCTCTTGACACTAGCGATGTCAGGCAGGAACTGCTGGAGGCCAAGGAGCAGAGAGTCAGTTCCTCATATGGAATTTGTCCTCATTTGTACTGAGGCACCTCAGGACTGCCTCTGGGGTACTTGCCACAGTCCCCATCACCACCCGCACCATATCAGCCAGCTCACCCTGGACTCCTACTGCAGTGTTTATTAACATAAGTGTTGGTTCCTGGGAGTCCAGGGCTGGGGTTGAGCTGGCAAGTAGTCCATGCTGACTGTCGGGTAGATCATACGGGGGACCCTTCAATGCTGTCTAGCCTCCCTGTGACCGTAGATGATGTCTGGATGGCACCCAGGATTTTCTGGAGGGTATCCGGATGCATAGATTGCAGCTGGTCATCAACATCATCAGAGAAGTCCAGGACATGCAGCTGGCCAAGAGGTATGGTATCATCCTCTGCTATGAAATGGAGTTAAGTTAATATTGATCTCTGCTAAATGTTGACATGCGTGATCAGGTTTAGAAACAAGGTTTCCAAGGGAGCACTTTAAAGATCTATTTTCAAAGGCCCTAGCAGCACACTGCCCAACTGCAGTTGTCATTGATATTGATGCTCCAGTGGCACAGTGTGCAGACCCATAATTGACAAGATCACACCATACCAACTTGTGTCTCTTGTTATGGGCCTGTAGTTGTGTATCCCTTTCACTCATTACACTGTATAAAGAGAGTTCCTTGGGTGCTGCTGTGGGTGTTCCCCTGCAAACCCATTGAATCCATAGGAATGCAACACATTCCCAGATTTAGACATTCTGACCAACCTCAGGGATGGCATTGCAGTGGTGCACCAGAGAGATTAGACATTTCAGTCCACATTTTTTCATATTTCAATGTTTGCAGCATTCAGTAGCACACATAGTAAGTTGAAGTCAACATTCATGAGTGTTCAAGTTCAAAAACATGTCCCTTTCAGCACATGAGCACTCATCCCTTCAACGCAGGCACCCCTACACAATGGTGCAAGGGTGCCTGTGTTGGCGCCAGGAAGCAGGCAGTACACCATCGTGGAGGAAAGTACAGGTATGTATGCATTTTGGTAACTACCATGTATCCATGCACTTTCTAAATGATGCAGCGCAGCACAATGAGCTGGTTTGTATCACCACATTGCATCATTTCCTCATATGTTGGGCCCTGAGTTGGACAGTGATGTCTCCTACACAGTTGGCCATGGGTATTGATGCACGGTTTTCCTAGTTTTGCATTACTAAGGAATTGTTCTCACAGGCACTGTGTGCTAGGTCTGAGGAGATGGGCTACTACTAATTTGGCTGACTTACACTCCCCCTGTAGGAAGCTGGCCTGGTGTGTAGTGAGCACCTATAGTGTTATCACCTTACACCAGGTCCAGGTATCCCCTATTAGTGAGGTGTAGACAGTGTTTAGGAAACCAGGGCTCTCTAGAGATCCTAGGGGGAGCCCAAACCATATAAAAATGAAATGAAATGCAAAATGCAGACCCCCACCCAAGGAAGTGGAATCTGTTGAGGGGAGCTGGAGGAAGCTGGAACACCAGTGACCAGGAGGGGCGAGGTAAGTACCTGGTTTTTCCCAAACCCGCAGGTAAACTTTGTAAAAGGACTGTGCAAGACCCAAACAAGACTGGAAGAAACAGAAGATGGATCCTGGCAGAAGAGGACTTGCAAATGAAGGGGACCACGTCCAGTTCCAATTGGAGTGCCTGGTTGGGGCAGGAGCCACTACCCACCCTTCTGGAGATGCAGGACCAGGTCGATGGTGAACACCACGAGTCAGCTATGCAGCACAGGAGGAGAAGAGTTCCACAACTAATGCAACCAATATCCCATGTTGGAAGGAGAGTTGCAGTCAGTCGGTGGTATCGAAAAACCACCAACAAGCCTTGGCAAACCAAGAGTTGCAGAAGAAGATTTGCAGAGCTGCCGGGGACCAGGAAGGTTCGGGGGGAATCAACCCAAGGTGGGGAGTCCCAAGACACCCTCAGCAGTGAGGAGAGTCAGAAGTCAAGGATGCAGCCCCCACAGGCAACTCACAGGCAGCAGGCACAGGAGTCGCAGTGAGGCCCACTCAGCACACCTAGAGAGGAGTCCCAAGTTGCTGGGGCAGCAGACAGGAGACTATGATTGGCAGGGAAGAGTGCTGGAGGCCGGGGATACATGGAGGCTGGCAATCCTTTGGAAGAAGAGCCCACAAGCCTTGGTATCTGCAAGAGTCGCGGTGCACAGGGGTACTGCCCTGCAAGGAGAGGCAAAGACTCACCATCTCCCAAGTTGGACAGCTGGCAAAGGAGACTGAGGGGACTGCTCCAGACCACCACCTGTGCTGCAGGATCCATACACAGTTGCAGGAGAGAGGATCCATGTGGATGGTCATTGATGCAGTTGGTGCCTGCGGATGCAGGGGAGTGACTCCCTCACTCCAAGAGAGATTCCTTCTTGCTTCTTGGTGCAGACTGAAGACTTGCTATCCTCAGAGGATGCACAGCTAGAGAAATGTTGCAATTGCTGGAAGGAGCCAGAGAAACAAAGTTGCAGAGCGAAGTCATCACTGGAGATACAGATTTGAGGTTCCTGTGAAGTCCAGTGGTGGTTACAGTGGCCAGAAGTCAAAGTAAACACTGCAGAGGATTCCTACTGTAATCTTACACATCAAATCTGAGGACCCACCCAAGAAGAAGACCCTAAATAGCCATAAAAGGGGAATTGGTCACCTAGCAGGGTGACCACCTAGCAGGAGGGGGCTGTGATGTTGCCTGCCTGACCTGGCCACTCAAATGCTCCCAGAGGCCTCTGCCCACCTTGGATTCAAGACGGTAATATAAAGTGGCCATCTGGAGGAGCAATGGACACCACCCCTGCAGGGTGATGGACAGGGCAGTAGTAGTCCAGTTTTATGCCAGAACAGGGACCAGAGGTCCCTGGACTGGTGCAAACCTGTTTATGCAAGGAGGGCACCAAATGTGCCCTTCAAAGCATACCAGTGACTTGCGGAGGCTACCCCTCCCAAGCCATGTAACACCTATTTCCAGACAGAGAGGGGTTTGGCTCCCTCTCCCAAAGGAAACCCTTTGTTCTGCTTTCCTTGGCTTGGACTGTTCAAGCAGTAGGAGGGCGGAAACCTGTCTGTAGGATGGAAGCAGCACCTGCTGCCCAGGAAAACCCTGCAAACTAGTAGGAGCAAGCTGGGGTTCCTCTAAGGAGCACCCAGAGTGCATAGAATGATACAATAAATACTGGAAACAGTACTGGGGTATGATTCCAACATGTTTGGTACCAAATATGCCCAGGTTCAGAGTTATCATTGTGTAGCTGGACATAGGTAGTGACCTATTTCCAGTACACGGGTAAAATGGCTTCCCCACACTCATGAATTCCAGGAAATTGAGCTGGAATTCGTGGGGGCACCTCTGCTCATGCAGGGGTGCCCTCACACCCAGGTACTTGCACCCTGCCCTCTGGGCTAGGAGGGCCTACCATACGGGTGACTTACAGTGACCTGGTGCAGTGACCTGTAGTGAAAGGGTACATGCACCGTTTCACGCAGGCTGCAATGACAAGCCTGCAGACACATATTGCATGGGCTTCCCTGGGTGGCATAATACATGCTACAGCCCATGGGGAACCCCTGGTGTCCCCAGTGCCTTGGGTACCTAGGTACCATATACTAGGGACTTACAAGGGAGCACCAGTATGCCAATAGTGGGGTGCACAAAGTGAGGAACAAAATTTAGGAGGAGAGAGCATAGTCATTGGGGTCCTGGTCAGTAGGATCTCAGTGAACACAGTCAAAACACACTGACAACAGGCAAAAAGTGGGGGTAACCATGCCAATAAGAGGGTACTTTCCCACACCCCTATAACATCCTGATGTGAATTGATGATCTGCATAGTGTCACACATCATATGACTCAGGCCTGCACCATTGTATGTGTTCAGACCTCTTCAGATTACCCACATTTGAGTACAGGTACACAGATATGTGGCACAATGTGATCCTTCCCAACTCATACATTCATTCTCACATGGCTACGACAGGTCGATCATGCATGTCCTTATCCAATGGGACTACATGTTGTTTTGTTACAGAGAGCAACTATTTGTCCTCATCCCACATTGCACTGGTGTAGTGATTGTTGGCAAGTCCCAACATCTGAAGCACACATCAGTGGGCCCACCCACTCCATGGGTGCCATGATTTGTAGTGGTTAGTTGTTTATTGGTATCCCTGTGTCAAATCCCTGTTTGACCTCCTTCAAATTGTACATGTGGCACCATGAGACATTGTTGCATCATTCTCCTTCCTGGCATGTGCCACATGCTCCCTCCAGTCCACATGACATGTAGTTTGTGGTCCCCCAATGGGTTTTCTCTGCCATCCCTTCACAGGTGTGCCACAAATGTTGCCCAGCCAGACCCAGTGGTGCATAAGCATTTGTGTAGGTACCATGCAGTACACATGTCCATTTCCACCTCACCAGTATATATAAACTCCTCATTTAGACCAAATGTAGTGTTGCCATGAGGAGTCAGCACATACCAAGCAGAGCAGTTGCAGTGTCCCACCATGCCCATACATAATCATTAAGGTGTATACATATTGTCTATTGAAGTAAATTTTTCACATCACCCACCTTCCAATTTCTAATTTGTGATGCGTTCCTGTGTTTGCCTCCCATTGCCCACATCTGGCCCCTCTCAGATAAGTTGTTTGTCCTGTGACACAACCATTCCATTCAGAGGATTTCCTTCCTAGATTAGTGTGCATAGGCCCAAATGAGACCAAGTAGCTACATGGTTCAAGGATGCCTGCATTGGAGCTAGGCAGCAGTTTGTTCACCATGACTGAGGAAAGTGCAGGGATGCCTTGGATTTCAGTGAGTACCACATACACCTGCACTTTCTACATGACATATGGCTGTACAGCGAGCTGGCTGACTGCGCTGCACTGTCTTTTCCTCGTACAAAGTAGTGATTCTTTAAACGTTTTGTAGGAGTTAAGGATCAACCAACTATGCTCCCTTTTGGTCAATGAGACCCTATCTTCTAGCCAGCTCTGTAGTTTACTTGCTTTATTCACAGCTTTATTGAAAACGGGGATGGTTAGAGACCGGTCCCATACCTCATCTAAGTTCAAAAGATTCGTACTTTTTTCTAGATACCTTATGTAGTTGCAGTTCCCTCCTTCTAGGATAATTTCCTGCCAGACTAGATTGGCTAAAGACCCTTTTAAAGCATGGCTCAATTTGTAGCAGCATTTAATATATGCCGCGGGTCGGGCTAACAACTGTTTGACCAGCATGAATTCCAGTCTGACCTGGGCTGGCGAAGCACACCCGGGGAGCCAAAAAACACGCTTATAGGTCTTTATCAGAAGCTTATCCAGTAGACCTACTTCCATCCCCCTCATTATTTCAGTCCCATAAGTGATAGTTGGAAGGAGTTTGGCTCTCATTACAGCTGTTAATGGGTTCAGAGCCTGACCACAGATTGAATTTGCTAGCTTACAAAAGGCGTAAGTGAGGGCCTGCGTCTGTCTTTTTATTGCTTCTTTTTGCGGCGTGTAATTACCTCTAGCGTCCACCACAAATCCTAGGTATCTTTATGATGTTACTTCCTCTAGGATTTTTCCATTCATATGCCATTTAAGTTGGCTGGTTGGCCTGCGGTTTAAGGGAATCATATTTAGATTTTTCTAATGCCTTCAACAATTTCTGCATGCCTATTCTGGTATTACTGATTAGTAGTAGGTCATCTGCATATAGCAGATTGGATACTTGTTGATCGCCCAGTGAGGGAGAGTGGGAGGAATGACCATTTAACTTGGTGGGGAGATCTGCTATGTACAGGTTAAAGAGTGTTGGGGCCAATACACAGCCTTGCTTCACACCCACTGTTGTTTTGACTGCCCTGGATAGGTGAGAGCCTTCCCCCAACTTAACCTTCACCCAAGTATCAGAGTATATCAACTTGATGGCATTTAAAATAGAATGTGGCAGCCCCCACAGTAGTAATTTGACCCACAATGTGCTGTGGGAGACACAGTCAAAAGCAGCTTCAGAGTCAACAAAACATAAATAGGTTGAAGTCCCCTTTGCTTTTGGTCTATTTATGATCATACCTAGCCCCATAAGATTTGTTAATGTTCCTTGGTGCTTGATGAAGCCGGTTTGATTAAAGGGTAGAATGTTGTTATCTGTAATCCAGGCTTCTAGATGCTTTAGCACACAGCAAGAAAAGTACTTGCGGTCAACGTCTAAAAGGGTGATTAGTCTGTAGTTACTTGGGGAGAGCGCGCTCCCACCCTTATATATGGGGTGGATTATTGAGCCTTTCCAGGATGCCAGGACGTTGCCTGTTGTGAGCACATCATTGAACATTGCAGCCAGGAAATTGGCCCAACTTTCCGTTTCTTGTTTGAATAATGCTTGCGGTAAGCCATTAGGGCCAGGGGCGCAGTCCGTTCGTGACTTTCCAATGATTTTTAATAGTTCTGGTGCCGTAAATTTCAAAGCTTCAGGGACGTTGAGCTCCCAGCCAATCATTTGCCCCTGAATTTGAGGCTTCTTCTTCGATGGTCAGTTCTTTTAGATGGGACTTTAAATGGGATACCCATACTTCCTCTGTTATATTTGCATTATTGCCTGCTATTGCGCCACTGTCTATTGTATTGATGATTTTCCAAAATCTTTTGGAGTCAGATGTTTTGATCACAAAATGTAGTTTGGCCCACATGGCCTCCTGTTTGCCTTTTTTAAAGGTCCATAGATCCCTTTCATACAATTTCCTTTGCTCTCTCATAGCGGTCAATATTGATCCATTATCTGGGCATTTACGCAGTGACCTTAACAGTTTACCTACAGCTGCTTTCTTTTTGCGCACTGGCAGCGGTAAAAGTGAACTTTGGAGGTGTTTCGATTGTGCTCCCTTTCTCGTGTTACTTAAGGGATCTTTTTGATGAGGTCGGAGGCAAAATACTCCCAAACTGTTGTCAACTTTACCCCACTTGTGGTCATTGATTCTAGCTTTCGTAGGGCCTCTTCTGCCTGACTTTCAATGGTGTCAGAGGACCATTTGAGTTGCTTTAGATTTTCGGTGCCCAATGCCCCATTTAGGGCTACCACTTTCTCCGGTTTTTGTGGTGATGCACAGATCCCAAATACCTGTGGCTTATGATCACTTTCAGTGTGGTCCATGATGGTAAAGGTGTTTACTAACTTATATGAAGCAGGGGACACCAACGTGTAGTCTAGATAGGAGACCAATTTCCCGGAGAATCTTGTCCATGCCAGTGGAATATCGGGGCACTTCTGTCCGTTTAGCACGAAGAGGCCTACTAATTCACAGGTGTGTATAAAACTCTCCCCTATTTTGTCTTTCCTGAGTTTTTTTGAGAGGGTTTGGCTGGGAATTCGTGCCAGTGTTTGAATGTGGTCCTCACTGGGGTTGTGGAATAAGCTGAGATGAAAGTCATCTGACATTAGCCAGAATGCCGATTTTACTGTGCTTTTTATCCTTAACAGCTGATTTAACAATTTGTTTGCTTCAATTTTTTTTATTTTTTGGATTGATGTATGTGTTAACCAGAATCAATGGTTCCTGTGTGTTTTTCCCCCAATCGTCTAGCCGGAGTAATTGAAAGGGTTGGTCTTCCTCCTTATGCTCAGAGATTTTTAGCGAAAGGCTCGTACTAACATAGATGACTAGGCCTCCCTTCGGAAGATATTCCATGAATCCGATTATCGGTATTGATTCCATTGCCCAAGATTCCTGTAGGAGTAAAATGTCAAAGGAACTGAAAAAATGTATTACTGCAGGATCCTCCAGTTTTGCCCGTAGGCCACCGACGTTCCAGGAGCAAATGGATAATATGCCATGTGCGGCTTGATCCTTACCCATTCAATTCTTGCCCATCGGTCTTGCGGGGTAAAGCCGTCGCTGCCCATTCCCTTTCAGAATACATTTGTTGACCCAAGACCATGCTTTCTCTCCCTTCTTCTCTCCATGCTTGGACTGTCAGCGGGTGCTTAGGTGGACTTTTCTCACTGGATCTTTCTTCAATGGGTCTGCTGGCCTGATGTACTCCTTTCAAAACTGACCATGTGCCTTTGGGATTTCCCAGGTATTGTGAGGCTACTAACGGAGTTGGATAGCGCTCTCCTTTGTAGGTGGTCACCTCAATGCCCCAGGCTTTCAATAGGTCCTTTCTTTTCATGATCCGCTTTGGGATATCTGGTGCCGTGAAGATAGTGAGTGTTGGATCTGTGTGTTGGTTGCCTCTTGCTTGGATACATTTTATTGCTGCGAGGTCCTCCGAGGTTACAAACTGAAGATCCGGTAAGGATTTTATGATTCTTAAGATAGAAGAGCGATTAAGAACATCTGTGGGGGACCTGGAGGTGAATTCTGGAATCCAGAGTAACTGGAGAATGGACTCCTGGGTATTCATGTCTGTTATAAGTGTGATTTTGTTCTATGTGCCGGTTTTGCTCCTTATAACCATCTACCCACTGATCAGTGGCAGGCTTGGGTCCCTTGCTGCCCGCATTGACCAGTGTTAGTTGGGGGGGCAGCGCAGGCGTGATGAATTTTAGTTTTGCCCTCTGCTGGCCCCTTGTGGGGCTTGGTCTTAAGTTTGTTGTTGTGCCAATTGCTGCGGGTGACCTCGGGGGGGACTTTGTTGACTGGGTGTTGACTGCTGAGGCGGGGAGTGTTATCACATCTACTATTGTGTTAGAGATTGTACTTATGTGGGAAGTAATGTCTCTATTATACCCTCCATTTGACGTCGCATGGTCTTTAGGTGGTTCCTTTAGGCTAGTATCAGTGCTTTTTATGGCAATTGGTTGATGGAGTTGTGAGGACTTCCTTCCCTTCCTTGCCTGCTTTCGTTCTCTTTTTGAAAGGGTCCGGGTTGTGGGAAACTCAGGGTTCCTGGGCTTATTGATGGACTGTAGCGGAGGATGATTCTCCATGGGTTCCAAACTAGCACTTGCTAGTTGGTGGCTGTCAGCCGATATTCTTTCCTCGCTCATAGACGATGAAACGGGCGATAGGGAGAAAAGGGGCTGCTGCTCCTCTTGTTTCTGCTCCCTCAGTATCGATTTTAGCATGGTGGCGAGTGGTTTAGTGCATGTATGTTCATCCTTCCGGGTGGAGCAGATTTCTTGAAGTATTCCCTCTAGGATTTGCGGCAGTTAAGATATCTTTTCTACTACCTCCTTACAGGAACAGATTGTAAAGTGAGTGACTTGTGCCCTTGTTATAAGTGCATTTAATTTTTCCAACTTACTGTCAATCCCAGAGACAAATACTGCCAGGGTGTTTAGCAAGTCAACTTGAATGTCCATTTTATTTGAGTGTAATTGCAGCGCCAGGACCGTTGCTTGCATTGAATTTAGGATTGCAGCACACATTTCTTCTGACCTGACTGCCACTGGGGCTTGTATCTCTAAGTCGGGCTCTTGGTTACCACTTGTCAATACTTTATTTATTGTTGTTTTACGTGGGACTTTCTGTGTGGCTGTCGCATTTTCTGCCTTTGTTGATCTGCTTGTGAGGACCTGTTTTATACCCCAGAGGTCTTGTTCTTCTTTTTCACAGTCGTACGTTGGAAATGAGTGGGGTTTCAGGCTTTGGCAGAATGGGTCACCTTCCTGAGATTCTTGTTCTAAATGTTCTGCAATTGCTACCATTTCTGAGTCCAGGATGGGTAGCTTAGCTGGACTAGATGTCCATTGGTACTTAGAGGCATCTAGGGATTTATTACATAGAATTAAGTCTTGCCTAGGATTGTAGAGGGATCCTGGTGTAGGATTAGCTGCTGCTGCGTCTTCCTGAACAGTACTTGATGCGTCTGCTTTCGTAGGGTGATTTTCCCTGATCACTACTGTTGGCGATAGGGGGAGGGGAGGAGGTGGATTCATTCTGGGCTTCTTTTCGTTGCTTCCTTGCTGTTGCCAGTCTGGGCTGGATGAGGTTATTTCCCCAAAACTTGTTTGGGTTGGAGCCAGGGAGTCGATCCTTTTTCTGGCGGTGTAGGTTCCAGCAGTAATGAAATAATCAGTTATCTTGAGGTGTGTGCCTGCATGTCAGAATGCGTGCTTTGGACGGGTGAAGGGAGTGGGGTGCTGAAAGGGGTAGAGGTGGTTGGAGAATGACCAGGGACACTGGCTGCCGTCAAAGAGGAGGCCAGAGCCTGAAAAGATCTCTGTAGGCCAGACACGGCACCGTGAATGCCTTCCAGATAGACATTGATCTGCTGCACCTCTGATACTAGCCCCTGGATGGCATTGACGATGGTTGTCTGCCGTACAGAGATGGTTCTCAGGAGGTCAATAGCCTCCTCCGTGAGGGCAGCAGGGCTGACTGGGGCAGGGGAGGAGGTGCCTGGGGTGAAAGAGATGCCCACTCTTTTGGGTGAGCGGGCAAGGGCAACTCAGTGGGGAGCAACTGGGAGGGTGGTGATGGTATGGGGGGAGCTCCCATCGGAGGAGGTATCGGAGTCACTACCTCCAGTGGTAGTTGCCTCCCCCGTGGTACTCCCCTCACCCTCCAACCCACTGGTCCCCTTGGTGTCAGGCGACTCTGCCTCTGAGGATCCGTGAGCCGCTGCCTCCCCACTCGTCGGTGCCCTAGCTCCCTCACCAAGATGATGCTGATGTACACAGGCAACACAAGAGAACAGGGATGGGGAGACAAAACAGGAGAGACACTTGTAAATAGCTGAATGGTACTTACGGTATTATGTCAACCGCTAGCGGTATGAGGTCACTTCTACCACAACACTTCTGAATTACAGGGGGCAGACATTTTGGCTTTAACTACGCAGTTGTAAAACCCTCATCAGCACAATGCAGGCCATATTGTCCCCTAAACACCGATAGGCATGAAACAATATACATTACCTAACCGGACCAGTCCTTATATTACATTGTGGTCATGTTGCTGTAATGTCACACACACTAAGCATTTGTGTCGTCGACAATCATGCCAGCAGTGCTGAATGAGAAACAATGTCTGCAGATGTATGTGTGTTCCTCACATGTGTTTTCAACTCCTCCTAGGTACAGACCCTTGTGGCGAGGGAGGGCCCCATCGGTGTACAGACCACTTGTTGATTTGCGGACCATGGTGGAGCGTCACATCATTATCAATCACAGACTCACTCGTGCTACTATTGATGAACTTTGTGCATTACTGGATCCAGCACTAAGACGGGCTACTCGTAATCAGCATGCCATCCCTACTGAAGAGGAGGTGCTCTCTGCACTCCATTTCCTGGCCAAGGGCTCATTTCAAGTGACAGTGGGCATGGGTGCAGGTTTTTCACAGCCAATGTTTAGCATTATACTGTCCAGATTCCTGAATGCATTTGTCTGACACCTGCAGTCCTATGTGAGGTTTCCCCAAAGTGCTGACCTCCCTGCCATCAAGTCGGACTTCTATGCCTTTGCCAACATACCCCATGTGATAGGTGCCATCGATGGCACCCACACAGCTATCATCCCCCCTAGAGTCAGTAAACAGGTTACAGAAACAGGAAGAACTTTCATTCCATGAACATTCATTTGGTGTGTACTGCAGACCAGTACATCTCACGTGTGAATGCCATGTTCCCTTGATTAGTCCATGATTCCTTTGTGCTGAGGAACAGTAGTGTGCCACACAAGATGGAACAACTACAAGAGGACAGAGGATGGATCATAGGTAGGTGTTTCTCACACTTATTGCCACATAGCAGACAGCCAGGCTGTCTGCCTCTGAGGGATGTCAATGACAGTCCTGTTTTGCACCATTTTCTTGGTGATTCTGGCTATCCAAACTTGTGTTGGCTCCTGACACCAGTGAGGAATCCTGGAACAGATGCAGAGAGGAATTACAATGAGGCCCATGGACGTACTAGGAGGGTGATAGAGTGCACAATAGGTGTCCTGAAGGCTAGATTTTATTGCCTACATATCTCTGGCGGTTCCCTTGCCTATGGGCCTGAAAAGGTGTGTAGAATAGTGGTGGCCTGCTGCATGCTGTACAACGTGACTGTGAGAAATTCTAGTCCCCTCTTGGAGGAGGAGGGTGCTGTATATCCAGACCAGCTTCCTCAGAGAGGGGATGAGAGTGATGGTGATGATGAGGAAGGAGAAGTTGTAAATTCCAGGACAGAACTGATAGAACTCTACTTCTAGTAACTCTGCAGCACAATTGGATGAGATTGCTGTCAGTGCAACCAATCAATCAATCAATCAAAGAAATTTGTAGAGCGCGCTACTCACCCGTGAGGGTCTCAAGGCACTGGGAGGGGGAGGAAACTGAGGGGGGGGCAGGGAGGGTCACTAGTTGAACATCCAAGTCTTGAGGGTCTTTCTGAAGACCAGTAGGTCTTTGGTTTTGCGAAGGTCAGTGGGGAGGGAGTTCAAGGTTTTGGGGGTGAGGTAGGAGAAAGACCTGCCTCCTGTGGTGGTGTGCTGGATGCGGGGGACTGTGGCTAGGGCGAAGTCGGCTGATCGGAGGTTGCGTGTGGGAGTGTGGAAGTTTACTCTTTCATTGAGGTAGGTTGGGCCGGTGTTGTGGACGGATTTGTGTGCGTGGATGAGGATCTTGAATGTGATTCTCTTGTCGATGGGTAGCCAGTGTAGGGATTTGAGGTGTGGTGAGATTCGTTTGTGTCGGGGGAGGCCAAGGACGAGGCGCGCAGCTGTGTTCTGGATTCTTTGGAGTTTGTGTTTGAGTTTGAGTGTGGTGCCGGCGTAGAGGGCGTTGCCGTAGTCCAGTCTGCTGCTGATGACTGTCTTTCTGGTTTGTGGGGGGATCCATTTGAAGGATTTCTTTAGGATGCGGAGTGTGTGGAAGCAGGAGGAGGTTAGAGCATTGACTTGCTGTGTCATGGAGAGGGAGGGGTCGAGGATGATGCCGAGGTTGCATGCGTGGGTTGCGGGGGTGGGTGCGGGGCCTAGGGCGGTTGGCCACCAGGAGTCGTCCCATGTGGTTTTGTTGGGGCCGAAGATGATGACTTCGGTCTTGTTTGAGTTGAGCTTGAGATGGTTAGTGGTCATCCAGTTGGCGGTGTCTAGGAGAGCGGCATGTAGGTTGGTTTTGGCGGTGGTGGGGTTGCGGGTGAGGGAGAGGACGAGTTGGGTGTCATCTGCATATGAGAGGATGGTGATTCCGTGTGCTCGGAGAATGTTGGCTAGGGGGGTCATGTAGATGTTGAAGAGTGGGGCTGAGGGAGGACCCTTTGGGGACTCCGCAGGTGATCTTGGTAGTGTTGGAATGGAAGGGCGGGAGGCGGACTCTCTGGGTTCGGTCGGTGAGGAAGGAGGAGAGCCAGTCTAAGGCTTTGTGGCGGATTCCTATCTTGTGGAGGCGTGTGCGGAGTGTGTGGTGGCAGACGGTGTCAAAAGTTGCGGTGAGGTGTAGGAGGATGAGTGCGACAGTCTCGCCTTTGTCGACTTTGGTCCTGATGTCATCAGTGCATGCGATGAGGGCGGTTTCTGTGCTATGGTTCTTGCGGAACCCAGATTGTGAGGGGTCAAGGGTGTTGGTTGCTTCAAGGAAGTGGGATAGGCGAGTGTTGACTAATTTCTCTGCAACCTTGGCGGGGAACGGGAGGAGGGCGGTAGTTGGAGAGGATCTCTGGGTCGGCTTGTTTTTTTTTTAGGAGAGCGGAGTCGAAAGAGGAGTTGATTATGTTGTAGAGTATGGGGGCGATGGTAGGGCTAGCTTTGTTGTAGATGCGGTGTGGACAGGGGTCAGAGGGGGAACCGGAGTTGATGGAGTGCATGTTTTTTTCGGTTTCTTCGTGAGCGGTAGGGGTCCATGTGGATAGTGTGGTGGGGGGGTCTTGAGTGGGGGTTGAGTTGGGTGAGAGAGGAGTATGTGTGGTGGGTGTGTGTGATGTGAAGCTGTTGTGGATGTCCATGATTTTTTGGAGGAAGTGGTTGGAAAGGGTGTCACATAGGGGCTGTGTGTGTGGGGGGGGTCTATGTTGCTGGCTTTGGGTTTGGCAAGTTCGTTGATGATGGTGAAGAGTTCTTTGCTGTTTTGGGAGTTGTTGTCAAGGCGTGTCTTGTAGTGATCTCTTTTGGCGGTGCGTATGAGTTGGTGATGGGTGCGAATGTTGGTTTTGAGGGTGGAGAAGTTGGTTGAGGAGGGTTCTAGTCTCCATATTTTCTCAGCTTGGCGGCACTTGCGCTTGGCGTCTTGGAGTTCAGGGGTTAACCATGGGGCATTCTTGATGTTGCGGGTGGTGATATGTTTTCTGAGGGGTGCTACTGTGTCTGCGCAGGTAGTGATCCATTTGGAGAGGTTGTGTGCTCCTGCATTGGGGTCGTTGGTGAGGGGGGGTTATGGGCCAGTTGGGAGTTTAGTCGTTCTGTGGGGATTTTGTCCCACATGCGGTAGGGTGTGGTGTGTTGATGGTAGTGTGTGGGGGGTTTGGTGAAGGAGAAGTAGACGCAAAGGTGATCTGTCCAGAGGAGTTCGGTGGTGTGGGTGTAGGCTATGTGTTGGCTTGAGGTGAAGATTGCGTCCAGCGTGTGTCCTGCTGAGTGGGTGGGTGCGGTGACCAGTTATTTGAGTCCGAGGTGGTTGAGGTTGTCTATGAGGGAGGTACTGTTGTGGTCTTGTGGGTTTTCTAAGTGAAAGTTGAAATCAAACGAGGATGATGTAGTCTGTGGAGGTGAGGGCATATGGGCTGATGCTGTCGGCGATGGTGTCGCAGAAGGTGGGGTGTGGTCCGGGTGGTCTGTAGATTAGTGTACCTCTGAGGGTGGAGTTGTTGTTGATGTGGATGAGGAAGTGCATGTGTTCAGTGTTGCCGATAGTGTCTTGGGAGCTGGTGGTGACTTTGATGGTGTCTCTGTGTAGGATGGCGATGCCCCCGTCTGGCTTGTTTAGGCGGTCTTTGCGTTGGAGTTTGTATCCCTTGAGGGTGGCTATGGCTATGTCGGGTTCTGAGGAGAGGTCGGTCCAGGTTTCCGTGAGGAAGGCGATGTCAGGTGAGTGTGTAGTGATGAGGTCCCAGAGTTATATGGCATGTTTGTGAAGGGAGCGGATGTTGAGTAGCAGGCAGTTCAGGTGGTTGTGGTGGGTGGCATTGGTGTGGTGCGTGAGGGTGTTGTTGCGGGGTGTGTTCTGGTTGTGGGCTAGTGTGTTGTGGGGTTGGTTGGTGGGGGCAGGGTGGGTGAGTTTTGTGTTGGGGGTGTTGTGTTTGTTGAGGGTGGGGTCGCTATGGTTGGTGTGTGGTGTGAGGGATGATGAGCAGGAGAAGTGGCAGGTGTAGCAGGTGAAGGGGCCATGAGTGTGGGTGGGGCTAGATGTGGTGCATGTGGGGCGGGGGCCTGGGTTGAGAGAGTGGAGGGTGAGGGGGAAGTAGGTGTGTCTGGGAGGGCCAGGGGTTCTGGCGCTGGGCGCAGTCCAGGCGCGGACGGGCGCAGACGGGCTTGCCTTTGACACGCCAGCTGCGTGGCCGTGCCGCAGCTGCCATAAGAGGAGGGGAGGGTGGGTGTGGCAGCTGGGAGGCGGGAGGGCCTGTCCAATGAGAGGGCTGGGGGGCGGGGCAGCAGGGGACTCAGCGGCGGGAAAGGGAAAAGAGGAAAATGGTGAGAACAGGAGGGGGGAGGCGGGAGGGGCTGCAGGGGATGCAGCGGCGGGAAAGGGAAAAGAGGGAAACGGTGAGAACAGGAGGGGGAGGCAGGAGGGGACGCAGGGGACGCAGTGGCGGGAAAGGGAAAAGAGGGAAACAGTGAGAACAGGAGGGAGAGGCTGGAGGGGCCGCAGGGGACGCAGCGGCGGGAAAGGGAAAAGAGGAAAAACGGTGAGAACTGGAGGGGGGAGGCGGGAGGGGCTGCAGGGGACTCAGCAGCGGGAAAGGGAAAAGAGGAAAACAGTGAGAACAGGAGGGGAGAGGCGGGAGGGACCGCAGGGGACGCATCGGTGGGAAAGGGAAAAGAGGAAAACGTGAGAACAGGAGGGGGAGGCGGGAGGGTCCGCAGGGGCCGCAGCGGCGGGAAAGGGAAAGGAGGGAAACGGTGAGAACAGGAGGGGGGAGGCGGGAGGGGCCGCAGGGGACGCAGCGGCTGGGAGAGAAGCAAAGTGAGGACGGGAGAAAGGAGATGGCGCGGAAGGCAGAGCAGGGAGCGACCTACCTGCAAGCAGGGTCAAAGGTTGCAGCAAACTGTCAGTGTACCTTGTCATCTAGGGGGTGTTGGGTCAATACTCATTGCCACTGTGACAAGGTCTGCATAGGACAGGTTACATTATAGTATAATAGTTCACCACATCTGTAGGCACAACAACATGTAATGCGTGTGGTGCATTTCCTGCTACTCAGATAATAATAAATGAGTTATCATACAGTTGCATCCATATTTCACTTTGTTTCTACATAATGACAGGGGACATTGTAATAGGTGAGCTGGTGTTTTACTTGGGCAGGGGTTTAATCGTGCATATTACAGTGATGGGAGTGGGCTACTGATGGTTGTACAATATGGCAACATGGTTGCAGCATTTGTTGGCAGTAGTGGTAGGACCATCTATATTTACAGGAGTTTGTTGTAGTTTTCACACGGATTGGTTGTTGATTCAGTGGGACACTTGGAGGACAGTTCTTGCCAGTCACTTCTTTGAGGGGGTCTTGGTCTTGGCAGGAGTTCCAGTGCCATATCTGGGCCTGAGGGTCCATTTAGGTGCCTGGTGTTGGTCTGTACGGGTTGAGATGGATGTCCCCTATGTGTCCTGAGAGGGTGGAACATGTGCAGTTGCTGCTGATGCTGTTGTTGTCCGGTCTGTAGCCTGGCCTGTAGCAGGGGCTTTCTGGTCTGTGTGGCCCTCAGGCTGTGTTGGGACAAAGTGCAGCAGCGCACTTGCTATGCTGGCAATTGTGGCATTGTGCAGTTTCCACAGTTCCATGGCCTCTTGGTGGTGTGCTAGCTGCATCCTTTGACTCTGCTCAAGGGTGGATACTATCTGGGCCAATCTGTCCTGGGCATGGTGATGTGCTCCCAGGACCTCAGAGATCACGCCCTGGGCTGCAGCATCCATCCTGTGGCCTCCCCCCGAGCCGCTGATGCCCTCCCACTGGGCCCAGCCCCCTGTGCCTATGTCCCCTGCACAGGTCTGGTGGTACCACTTGTACTGGGGCCATCATCTTCCTGCCTGTTGGTAGGAGGTGACTGTGGCCTCTGTCCATGAGTTCCACCTGTCTGTGGCTCGGATACACAGATGTGGGATAGTTGCCCTGGGCTGATGTTGTTGGCTGGGCGGTAGGGGTGTCAGTGGTATCCTGGGTGGGGCTGCTGGATGGTGACAGTCCAGGACTGTGTGAGGGGCCAGGGTGATTGTCAATGTCAAGGGTGCCATCCCAGTGTCCTGGGTGGTGCCTCTGTCTCCCTGTGGGGCACTGCCACTCCTTGTCCTGCCTGTCAGGGTGGCATGGGTGGTGATGCCTGTTGGGGGAATGGACATGTCTGTTACAATTGCATGATCGGAATGGGTGCACAGGACTGGGCAGTTTTGTGCAGATTTTCACATTTTGCGGCCATGCAGGATGCTTTCATGAGGTTAGCATTACTTTTTGCTTAGGATGTGGAGGTACATTGTGGGTGCTGTAGGCCATTGTGATTCCTTCCACGGGTGGGTGGCTGTGTACAGGGGAGGGATGTGGGCCTGTTAGTGGGTTTGTGGACATGCAGGGGGACTGGATGTAGTGATTGTGGCCTGGGTAGGGTTGTGGTCCTGGTGGTAGTTGGAAGGGTGAGGTGGTGCATACATTCCAGGTGTGATGGATATGGGATAATTGTAGATGACTTACCCAAGTCCATTCCCCCATTGAGTCTAGTGAGTCCCCCAGGGTGCAGGATGGCCAGTACCTTTTCCTCCCAGTCAGTGTAGTCGGGTGGTGTTGGTGGAGGTCCTCCCCCAGTCTTCTGGACTGCAGTGTGGTGCCTGGATGCCGTGGACCTGACCTTCCCACGCAGGTCGTTCCATCTCTTGCGGATGTCATCCCTGTCAGCCATGTGCAGCAGGGATTGACTGCAAGGCCTGGCCTCTGGCCAGGCTCTGTGTCTAACCCCTATAACAACCCAACCCTTTGAGAGAGAGAGAAAGAGAGAGAGAGATAGAGAGAGAGAGAGAGAGAGAGAGAGAGAGAGAGAGAGAGAGAGAGAGAGAGAGAGAGAGAGAGAGAGAGAGAGAGAGAGAGAGAGAGAGTGAGAGACTTAGAGAGAGAGTGATTTAGAGAAATATTGAAGTTTTTTTAGGTTTTTGTTAAGTATATAATTAGAATTAGATATTTCCGGACAAATTGAAAAGAAAAATGTTTTTGTCAATTGAAAAGAGTGAGATCACCTTCCAGTATCTAACTAAAATATTTATAGTTGAAAAGAAACTAAAACAGGAAATGACCACAGACTCACCTAGACTCAAACCCTTAACCATGCATGTTTGAGACCTTAACCACTAGGCTAGAGGTGATTCCTTACTGTGCAGTGTCCAGACTTAGCTAGACATTCAACCCACAGATTTTCAGGGAAAAAGACTTCAATGGTCCATCATTAATAATGTTTTACAGTCAAAACACTAGAAAATAAACAGACACACTGTCATGAGATATTAGCATTTGAATCTCCAACCTACTAACAGTCCAAGAGCTTTACCATTAGGCCAGAAGTAACCCTGGTCTGCTGTCAATCAAATCATAAGTATATAATTAGTGCCAAACGTCTTGCTAGTTTGACGCTTTGAAGTCATTGCATGGAGCGACCATTGCAATAACAATCTCTCTCCCATCCTATTATGGAAGGGAAGAGAGAGATATGGTCCATAACCGCAAGGTAAGCCTCAAGGCCCCACGGTCCTAGCCGGCTCCCTGTGTCCTGTGGTAGCCGGCATTGTACCATAAGCAGGGAGCTGGTTTAAATAGCAGTTCCATGCTTGCAGGAGCAATGTTTTCATTTGCTTCCTGGCATGCATATTTGCATGCTGGGAAACAGATGAAAACTCCGCTTTCTGCAAGGGGGAGCTGGTGACAGCTTACACTTGCAGAAAGCGTAGTGTTTGCTCTGACTTGGTGGAAGCTGTCATAGCTCCCGGCAAGTGAGAGCAAACAGCTATGTCCCAGGAGTATACCAGGACATAGCAAGAGCCTGACGGGGGAAGTGGCAGTCCCCAGGGCCATGATTGTACCCACAAGGGGGGGAGGCACACTGCCCCCCTCCAAAGTGAAGTTTCCCCATGGAGGTCCCAGGGCTGTGGGAGGCCTCATGACCCCTGCATACAATTGACACTTTGCCCGGGGAGGTGGTGGTCCCTAGGGCTGTGAGGAGCCATGCTGCCCTCCGTATTCATTTTGATCACAGTCCCGGGGAAGTGGGGGTTCCCGAGGGATGTAGGGGAACATGCAGCTCCACACGTTCCTTATATTCAAAGCCCCGGGGAGGTGGCGGTCTCTGGGGCTGTGGAAGTAGTAACAACATGTGCCCTCTTAGGACCTGTTTGAAACAATATGGGGCTTATTTACAAGCCCCTTGTGCCACCGGAGTGTCACTTTTTGCAATGCTCCGGTGGCGATGTGCCCTGCTCCATATTTATAGGCAGCGTTAGGCTACTTTTCATGGCTTAATGCGGCCTTGTAAATATGGGCCGTCCAAAGCAGTTTTCTGTAGCAAAAGAGCGTGTAATGGGTGTTGCTGTGGGTGTACCCACGCAACACCCATTGCTTTTTGACACTGCCCCAAATTTACAAGGAATCATAAATCTGAGGCAGTGCCAAAAACTAACGCCACCGCAGGGGTGAGATTAGAGTGGAGCAGGGAGGAGATATACTTTTATTTCTCCTCATTTTTTGCTGTTCCTATGTGTGTTGCATTCTGCAGCACACATAGAAGGAGCAAAATGCATGTAGTGACTGCATTTGTGCAGGAAGGTGTCCCTTCCTGCACAAAAACATTCACCCCTACAACACAGGCATCTTTGCACCATGGTGCAAGGGTACCTGCGTTGGTGCTAGGTAGCTGATTTAAGACCGGTGCAGGCCAAAACACATGGATGTGCTGTATTCTGGTAAATATGGCACATCCCTGCGTTTTGGAAATGATGCAGCTTGGCGCAGCAAAATTGCTTGTGGCACCACACTGCACCATTTTCTCGTAAATGAGGCCCTATTTTCCTTTTATTTGATTATTTGGGAAATTACATATTTTAGTTTATACCCTTCTTTCTTTTGGCCACACTGTCATTTTGAGAATGTCTGATTTGTATGGTAATGTACTGTGATTTTGTCATTTCGATGGATATGCAGTATATGATTGATTAGAAATATTTGTGGAATTGTCACATTTCAGGATGACACCTTTAGTTCAAGATCACGCTACTCATTTTTCATTTTTCACATTATTAGTAGCACAGGTTTACGATATACTGTCATGTGGTCAGACATTTTGTTTGCACATTAAATTTATCTTCAACAAGCTGAAGCACTGAGAGAGCGATTTCACACACACATGCACATATATATAAGCACACATACATATATGTGTGTGTATGTGCGTATATAGATAGAAATAATTCACGGAAAAAAACAAAGGTTACAGGGACGTTATAGTTAGGCTCACATTTCACATGTAAAAAACCATGGAAATTCAGCAGTGATAGTTACCCGAGCTAACTATAACTTGCTCCCCCGTAATTCACTGCTTATGACCTCACATATTGCATCACTCATGGCATGGTCAGTGACATCACTGATGACATCACTAGTGACACATGTGGTCAGGCCCTGCGGCCAACCCCTATAATCACCCAATCCCATACTGCCCATGGACTTTGGCCATGCACAGCGGTGGTTGTCCGCAGGGCCAGCAACCAACCCCTATAACAACCCAAACCCGCCCTGCACATGGCCGAAGGCTGTGAGAAGTGGGGGTTGGCCACAGGGTCTGGCCTGAGTGCAGTCCCTGCGGCCAACACCCCTAACCACCCAACCCCACGCTGCACACAGCCTTTGCAGATCTTGGCCCTGCGGGTGGCCATGTGACCAGGATGCCCCCCCAGGGCACTCAGTCACAATGTTGGGGACAGTGGGGAGAGCCAAAGGCCCCCGTGGTCCCAGGCAGCTCCCCACCTCCTGTGAGAAGTGGAATTGTTGTCACAAAGAGGGAACTGCTGAAGCAGCTCCCTCTCTGTGAGAGCAGTTTCCTCAGTTTCCTTGCCACATCTCCGTGGGCAGGGAAACAGAGGAAACCTCCACTTGCATTAAGTGAGAGCTGTTTGACAGCTCTCACTTATCTGAATGGAGTGTTTGCTGTGACTTGGCAGGAGTTGTCAAATCCTGCCAAGTCACAACAAACAGCTATGTACCAGGGGCTGGGACATAGCAGGAGCTGGTCCGGGGGGTGGTGGTCCCAAGGACCATTAATGGCTGCTTGAGGAGGGCCGAATTGCCCCCCTTCAACATCTAACTAGCCCCGGGGAGGTGGTGGTCTGCAGGGACTGGGGTTCCACAATGGACCTCATAGTTCTTTTTTAATTAGCCCAGAGGAGGTGGCGGTCCCTAGGGCTGCTGAGGGGGCCGGTGTCACCCCGCATTACATTTCAAGAAGTGTCCCGGGGAGGTGGTGTTTCATGAGGCTGTGGGGGAGGGTGGACCCCCGCTTTGATTTTAATATATGTGATTTCGGGAGGTGGTGGTCCCCAGGGCTGTAGAGGGACGCCCCCAAAAGCATTTATAGAAGTGCCCTGGGGAGGTAGCAGTCCCCAGGCCTGCAGGAGGGCCGGGTGGCCTCCCTGCTTTTAATTTTCACAAGTGCCTTGGGGAGCTGGCAGTCCCCTGAGATGCGGGGGGCTAGGTGGTCCCAATGCATACTGTCTTTGTTAGTGCCCTAGGGAAGGGGAGGTCCCCGGGCTGCTGGAGAGCCAGGCAGCACCCTGCATTGATTGTAATGTATGTGCCCCCGGGGAGGTGGTGGTCTCCAGGGCTGTAGGAGGCGCATTACATTTTCACAAGTGTCCCCGGGAGGTGGCGTTGGCTGCCCCCCAACATAGAAAATGTGAATACACCTGGGACCTGGCCCACTCAGGGCTTGTAAAAAAACAAGTGCAGAAGCCAACACTTGTTTTTTTTAAAACCTTTTCTTGAATTTGCGAAGTCATCAGGAATTTGTAGGATTATTTAAAAAAAATATATTTTTGCTCTAGGGGGATCCCTCTGGGAACCCAGCACCAGAGTTCAGGGGTCAGGGTGACTCTACTTTTTTATTTTTTACTTTTTTGTGGTTTGAAGTATCGGCAGCCAATCAGAGCTCTGCAACTCTGAGTACAAGTTCTTATCATTCACAAATTGTGTTGAGGAGGAGCCGTGGCCCTAAATATACAAATTAATTTTCCCTTTAATATCTCAAAAACTACTCAACTCATTTACACCAAATAACTGAAAGCATAATCTGTTCAAAAGCTACATTTCTGCTTAATTGTGTTCAGTTCCGTCCAGCAGCTCAGTCTTTAGTCTTGTTCAAAACTCCTATGGGAATTAACATGGGAAATGCATGTTTTTTTGCCCCCTCCTTTTTCTCGGACCCCACTTGACGGGTCACCTTAAAACTTTCCTCGTGCAACAAGAATCACAGGGACACTTTTTCTGGAAATATTGATACAATTCATCAAATGGTGCCAACGATATAGTCAAGTCAAAAAACACTTTTTCTATGGAAACATGGTCCTATTTATAACTACCTACTGACAACCACCACAAACTTTTGCGGGATGGTGAAAAAAGAAACGCACTCTCGAGGAGATTTTTCACTGCTTCTTTCATTTAAATAATTGCAAATTTAGAGCCAGTTTCATCCCAATGAGTTTCGGTCCCCCTTGATCTTAATCACAGGAATTAAACTCTATTCTTCCTTGTCTCTGTTTTTGTACTGAACAATTCATGTTAGTCCTGCGAATCATCCCATTGCTCCCCGGATATGAAGTCCATTCTGCTTCATGACAGAACACAGTAACCCATACCTGCAAAGCACACTATAAAACCCACTCCATTTCAGTTCATGATCCTTTACCATCACACTGCAGGCGACCATTCAGTCAGCAGAATTTTCGAATTTCTTTTGTCTGTGTTCCGCTTAATCTGTGTTTTTTGTTACTTTTACTTTTTTCAGTATCCTTCATTGTTTTGGGCACTACATTTTTTTACAAAAAGTATTCACAATGGCAGGGAGGAGAAATCCCTGTTTCACTGAGGGAGAGTTGTCTGTCATGGTGGATAAAATCATTAGAGTAGAGCCACAGTTGTTAAGAACACAAGTACAAATACAACCATATCTCAGAAAAGGTAGATGTGGCCAGAATAGTTGACAGAGTGAATGCTGTAGTAAACAACCTGCAGGAGGTGATTAGGAAGAGTTGGAATGATCTGCGGGGGAGAGTGCATTCCCTGGCCTCAAAGAATCAGCTGGATGCCTAGAGGACTGATGGTAGTCCTCCCAACCTCACACTACAACTCTTTCCCTAGCGGGAGAAGGTCTTGTAGATCCCACATCCTGAAGACTTGCTTGAAATCCATGGTGGAGTGGAGTCTGGTAAATTGCACTTTGCAATGTCTCAACAATCACAAATGGAGTTCTGCCCTAATGTTAGACAATTAGAATGGTTCAACATCCTTAGCTAAACATATATCTAAACTTGACCCCACAAAATATCTTGTTTCATACCAATTACTAGCATGATGGCTGTATCTCTCTTTTTAACAATGTGCAATATGTTTAGTCAGATTTTGTGTTGTTTCCCATGGATCATCCCTTGCATCTGCTTAGTCCCTTGCCTTCAATCAGTGTATGTTGTTGTTTCCCCAAAAACAGGTCCAAAACACCATCCATTTGCACTTGAAGGTATAGTGCTTATAAGTGGTATTTTCAACCATTCACATCAAAGCCAAAAGTGTGTATATGTTGTAAATGTGTTCAACTCCATTATGGTTATTGAAATAGATATGTTTAACTCACTTTTTAAACAAGTACTGTCTATGGTATCAACAGATGACTGCAACTACCATGATGCACTGTTTTTGTATCTGCAAAACAATAGTGCAATGTAATGTTGTTCCACTTTCCTTTACTTCCATATGTGCACACATCTCAAAAACATGTGCATTTAACAGTCCCTGTGCCATGCTATGGATGAAAAAGTCCATTGTTGTGCATCTCAAGCATGTTGACACTTTCTTGTAGCTACATTGAAGTGATGTAAATACTCACATAATTCATAGCCTGTTGAATCCAAGATTTCCTACCATGTAATGTGGCATGCCGAATAGAAGTAGTAGCCACACACAATTGATTTTGCACTGTCCATATGATGATCAGTGACAGTTTTAAATTCAAAACATTTAACCACAGTTTGTCTGATGTTTTTTAGCCTGCTAGGCCTTCGAATGGTCCTGTACTTTAATCTACTCCCCACTGTGTTGGGTTGAATGTCTGCTACATGTAATATACAAATATGGAATAACATTTTGCATTTGAATGCATCTCTACATCATCACTGGAGTTGGCATCTGTGTAAATCAGCATGTATGTGTAAAACAATGAAAATCTCCCAAAGGGCTAATCATTCTATCAGTCTGATTTTAATTTTTTAGGTTGCGCCCTTTGTAGCTAAAGACACATGATCTGTCTGGCCACACCCCTCCAGTGAGTCGCACCCAGCCCACACCTACACCTCCCACCCCAGCTGCAACAACATCTCAGCATCAGGATACCTCCAATTTCTGTGTACAGAGGAACTACACACAACTACAACACCAACACTTTCTCCACTTGTGCCAGGACCCACTGAGATGGGCACACTGCCTCAAGGGCACAGGATAATGAGGGGTCGGGGAGGGAATCTGTGGGACAGCAAAGTGAGGCCACTGGTGTCTTTGTCGGCCAGACTACCATTGACCGAGTATGGGAGCAGTACAACAGTCCCAAGACTTGATGGGCCAGGTCGTAACTGAGCTCCAGGAGATCAAGGAGTTGCACAGAGAGCTCATGTTGGAATAGGAAATAAAATGAGCTCCCTGGCTAGTGTGCTTTTTGACATGTATCACAACATGTGCAGGGCTTTCCCCACACTATCTGCCTCTGTCTGTGGTCCTTTTACATCTCGAGCAAGTACACCACTGTCAGTCGCAGACAAGAAGGCCATGCCACACAAGGAGCCTCCTCCCTCCATCGTAGTGCCTGCATCAGTGCCACCTCTCCCCAGACGGGGCGGACATCTGGACCACCAGGAGAGGATGACATGACCTTTACTACCACCTCCAAGAGATGCATATCTTAATTTCCTACAGTGTGTGTCTATCATTCACTGGTTATTGCTAACATTTTTGTTTTCTTTTATGGTTCCAGAAGGCTAACTTCAATAGGGAATCCATGTACACTTTGAATGCTTCGTGAAGGGCTGGTGCAGAACCCTGTAGGAGGCTGGACTGGCTTGTAGTGAGTACCAAGGGGTACTTACACCTTGCACCAGGCCCAGTTATCCCTTATTAGTGTATAGGGTGTCTAGCAGCATAGGCTGATAGATAATGGTAGCTTAGCAGAGCAGCTTAGGCTGAACTAGGAGACGAGTGAAGTTCCTGCAGTACCACTAGTGTCATATGCACAATATCATAAGAAAATACAATACACAGATATACTAAAAATAAAGGTCCTTTATTTTTATGACAATATGCCAAAAGTATCTCAGTGAGTACCCTCAGTATGAGGATAGCAACTATACACAAGATATATGTACACAATACCAAAATATGCAGTAATAGTATTAGAAAACAGTGCAAACAATGTATAGTTACAATAGGATGCAATGGGGACACATAGGGATAGGGGCAACACAAACCATATACTCCAAAATTGGAATGCGAACCACGAATGGACCCCAAACCTATGTGACCTTGTAGAGGGTCGCTGGTACTATTAGAAAATAGTAAGGGTTAGAAAAATAGCCCACCCCAAGACCCTGAAAAGTGAGTGCAAAGTGCACTAAAGTTCCCCAAAGGACATAGAAGTCGTGATAGGGGAATTCTGCAAGAAAGACACAAACCAACAATGCAACAATGATGGATTTCCAGTCGAGGGTACCTGTGGAACAAGGGGACCAAGTCCAAAAGTCACAAGCAAGTCGGATATGGGCAGATGCCCAGGAAATGCCAGCTGTGGGTGCAAAGAAGCTGCTACTGGACAGTAGAAGCTGTGGTTTCTGCAGGAACGACAAGGGCTAGAGACTTCCCCTTTGGAGGATGGATTCCCCACGCCGTGGAGAGTCGTGCAAAAGTGTTTTCCCGTCGAAAGACCACCAACAAGCCTTACTAGCTGCAAATTGTGCGGTTAATGTTTTTGGATGCTGCTGTGGCCCAGGAGGGACCAGGATGTCGCCAATTGCGTCTGGGGACAGAGGGGGCGTCAAGCAAGACAAGGAGCCCTCTCAGCAGCAGGCAGCACCCGCAGAAGTGCCAGAAACAGGCACTACGAGGATGCACAAAATGGTGCTCACCCGAAGTCGCACAAAGGAGTCCCACGTCGCCGGTGAACAACTTAAGAGGTCGTGCAATGCAGGTTAGAGTGCCAGGGACCCAGGCTGGACTGTGCACAAAGGATTTCCGCCGGAAGTGCACGGAGGCTGGAGTAGCTGCAAAAGTCACGGTTCCCAGCAATGCAGTCTGGCGTGGGGAGGCAAGGACTTACCTCCACCAAACTTGGACTGAAGAGTCACTGGACTGTGGGAGTCACTTGGACAGAGTTGCTGGATTCAAGGGACCTCGCTCGTCGTGCTGAGAGGAGACCCAGGGTACCGGTGATGCAGTTCTTTGGTGCCTGCGGTTGCAGGGGGATGATTCCGTCGACCCACGGGAGATTTCTTTGGAGTTTCTAGTGCAGAGAGGAGGCAGACTACCCCCACAGCATGCACCACCAGGAAAACAGTCGAGAAGGCGGCAGGATCAGCGTTACAGAGTTGCAGTAGTCGTCTTCGCTACTATGTTGCAGTTTTGCAGGCTTCCAGCGCGGTCAGCAGTCGATTCCTTGGCAGAAGGTGAAGAGAGAGATGCAGAGGAACTCGGATGAGCTCCACAGGTACCCTCGACTGGAAATCCATCGTTGTTGCATTGTTGGTTTGTGTCTTTCCTGCAGAATTCCCCTATCACGACTTCTATGTCCTTTGGGGAACTTTAGTGCACTTTGCACTCACTTTTCAGGGTCTTGGGGTGGGCTATTTTTCTAACCCTTACTATTTTCTAATAGTCCCAGCGACCCTCTACAAGGTCACATAGGTTTGGGGTCCATTCGTGGTTCGCATTCCACTTTTGGAGTATATGGTTTGTGTTGCCCCTATCCCTATGTGTCCCCATTGCATCCTATTGTAACTATACATTGTTTGCACTGTTTTCTAATACTATTACTGCATATTTTGGTATTGTGTACATATATCTTGTGTATATTTGCTATCCTCATACTGAGGGTACTCACTGAGATACTTTTGGCATATTGTCATAAAAATAAAGTACCTTTATTTTTAGTATATCTGTGTATTGTGTTTTCTTATGATATTGTGCATATGACACTAGTGGTACTGTGGGAGCTTCACTCGTCTCCTAGTTCAGCCTAGGCTGCTCTGCTAAGCTACCATTATCTATCAGCCTATGCTGCTAGACACCCTATACACTAATAAGGGATAACTGGGCCTGGTGCAAGGTGCAAGTACCCCAAGGTACTCACTACAAGCCAGTCCAGCCTCCTACCCAAGGGTAGGTCGCTCCCCCTGCCGCTGCAGCTCCTCCAGCTCCTCCAGGTTCCTGAGTTCCTGAGACCCACCTCACAGTAAGTACCCCCCACCTCCCAGCCCCTCGCCCTGCCCCGCGCTACTCACCCTCTCTCCTGCTCCTGCTTCTTTTCTTCTTTTCTTCTTCTCTGTTCTTCCTCCTCGCTCCTCGCCTGTAATCTTCTTCTGTACTCTTCTTCTCCCCGTCTTCTCTCTTCTTCTGTGTGCTTCTCTGCCTCTCCCGTCACCTCTCTTCTTCTTCATCTTCTTCTGCGGACTTCTGCCTGTCTTCTGCCTTCTGTTCTTCTGCTCTTCATCTGTGATCTTCTGCTCTTCTGTGAACTTCTGCTCTTCTGAGTTCTTCTGGACTCCTGTTCTTCTGTTCTCCTGTTCTTCTGTTCTTCTGTTCTTCTGTTCTTCTGTTCTTCTGTTCTTCCGGTCTTCTGCTCTTCTGTTCTTCCGGTCTTCTGTTCTTCTGTCTTCTATCTTCTGTCTTCGGCTCCTCTGCCCCCTCCGTCTTCTTCTCCCCGCGCCTGCCCTCCTGCTCCTGCCTCATCCCCCTCCCTCACTCGCCTCCCCCTCTCTATCACCCCTATGTAACCCATTCGCTATCTACCTCCCTCTCTCCTCCTATCCACCTATCTCTCTATCTCTCTATCTCACTATCTAACTCCCTCACTCTCCACCTCCTCCTATCTACCTATCTCTCTATCTATCTATTTCTCTATCTATCGATTTCTCTATCTATCCATTTTCTCTATCTATTTCTCTATCTCTCCCCCCCTTCCCGCCACCCCCTCTATTACCTATTCTTCCTATCCTCTCACTCTACCTCTCACCCTCGCCCACCTCTAGAACCCCTCCTCCCCTATCTTCACAACCTTACTCCTATCTCTCTTCCTAATCTCCCAAACCTCCTAACACTCTCCCCCCTCCACCCTTAAACCACCCTCCCCCAGCTCTTCTCACTCTACCTGTCCCCCCCTCCCTCGCGATTTCCCCCCAGCTCCCATTCGCCCCCAGCTGACCCTCCCCCCTCCTACCTCATATGGCGCCCATCCGCGCCTGGCCCGCGCCCAGCGCCACGACCCCTGGTCCCCAGCTCTCCCAAACCCCGCTGATCCGCTATGACCCACCACCCTCCTCGCCATCAACCCAGGACGCTCCAACACCTGCTTCCAAGCTCACCCCAAACGCACCCATGGACCCTTCGCCTGCAACTCCTGCAAACGCATCTTCCACCACGCAACTACCACGACCACAAGCCCACGCGCCATCAACCACCTCAAGTGCATCCTGGTCAACGCTCGATCCGTCCACAAGCACGCCGTTGAACTCTGGGACCTCCTGGACTCCACAGCACCGGACGTCGCCTTCATCACGGAGACCTGGATGAACGCCTCCTCTGCTCCAGACATCGCCACCGCCATCCCCGAAGGCTACAAGATCTCCAGAAAAGACCGCACCAACCAAGTAGGAGGAGGTATCGCCATCGTCTTTAGAGACTCCATCAGCATCACCACCTCCACCGAAGATACCCCTCTCGCCGCTGAACACCTGCATTTTCAGATTCCACCGACCCGAGGACCACCCTCAGACGATCCCTCGTCTACCGTCCTCCCGGACCGCGCACGCCCTTCAGCGACGCCATAGCCGACTTCATCTCCCCGCACGCCCTCGCCTCACCGGACTACATCCTCCTGGCGACCTCAACTTCCATCTGGAACAAAACAACGACCCCAACACCACCACCCTGCTCGACAACCTCGACAACCTCGGCCTCAAAGAACTGGTGAACACCGCCACCCACATCGCCGGACACACGCTTGACCCTATCTTCCCCACCAGCAAACACGTCTTCTTCAGCCACACCTCCGCTCTACACTGGACCGACCACAGCTGTGTCCACTTCACATTCCGACGCGAGACCCGCCACCTCCGCACTCAACCCATCCCTCGTCGACAGTGGAACAAGATCCCCGAAGAGCAACTCCTCTCCGCACTCGCCGCCAACCAACCCACCCTCACCACCGACCCCAACGACGCAGCCCTCAGCCTCACAAACTGGATCTCCAACTGCGCAGACAACCTTGCTCCCCTCAAACGCACGCATCGACAGACCAACACCAAAAAACCTCTCTGGTTCTCTGACACCCTCAAAGAATCAAAGAAAACTTGCCGCGCCCTCGAGAAGGCCTGGCGCAAGGACCACACCGCTGAAAACATGACCGCCCTCAAGAACGCTACCCGTGAACACCACCGCCTGATCCGCGCTGCTAAAAAGAACTTTTTCACCGACCGACTGGACAAAAACAGCCACAACAGCAGAGAACTCTTCAGCATCGTCAAGGAGTTCTCCAACCCCAACGCCAACGCCGTCACGCCCTCACAGGATTTGTGCGAATCCCTCGCCACTTTCTTCCATCGCAAGATCAGCGACCTCTATGACAGCTTCGGACACCAGACCCAACATAACACCACCGAACCCGCACCCCCGGCCATTACCCTCAACAACTGGACCGACATCAACACTGAAGAAACCAAATCCATCATGAACTCTATCCACTCCGGCACCCCTTCGGACCCCTGCCCTCACTTCATCTTTAACAAAGCCGACGACATCATCGCCCCGCACCTCCAGACCGTCATCAACTCTTCTTTTTCTTCTGCTACCTTCCCCGAATGCTGGAAACACGCCGAAGTAAACGCCCTACTAAAGAAACCTACGGCTGACCCGAGCAACCTGAAAAACTTCCGCCCCATCTCTCTTCTGCCTTTCCGAGCCAAGGTAATAGAGAAGACCGTCAACAAACAGCTGACCACCTTCCTGGAAAACAACAACCTGCTCGACCCTTCACAAACCGGATTCCGAACCAACCACAGCACGGAAACCGCCCTCATCTCAGTCACTGACGACATCAGAACCCTGATGGACAACGGTGAAACAGTCGCCCTCATTCTCCTCGACCTCTCGGCTGCCTTCGACACCGTCTGTCACCGCACCCTAATCACCCGCCTCCGCTCCATCGGGATCCAAGGCCAGGCCCTGGACTGGATCGCCTCCTTCCTCTCAAACCGTTCCCAAAGAGTTTACCTCCCTCCGTTTCGCTCAGAACCCACCGAGATCATCTGCGGCGTACCTCAAGGCTCATCGCTCAGCCCGACACTCTTCAATGTCTACATGAGCCCCCTCGCCAACATCGTTCGCAAGCACGACATCATCATCACCTCCTACGCCGACGACACCCAACTTATACTCTCCCTCACCAAGGACCCCGCCAGCGCCAAGACCAACCTACAAGAGGGTATGAAGGACGTCGCAGATTGGATGAGGCTCAGCCGTCTAAAGCTGAACTCTGAAAAAACGGAAGTCCTCATCCTCGGCAACACCCCGTCCGCCTGGGACGACTCCTGGTGGCCCACGGCCCTCGGCACCGCACCGACCCCCACAGACCACGCCCGCAACCTCGGCTTCATCTTGGACCCTCTTCTCACCATGACCAAGCAAGTCAATGCCGTGTCCTCCGCCTGCTTCCTCACCCTCCGCATGCTCCGCAAGATCTTCTGCTGGATCCCCGCCGACACTAGAATAACCGTGACCCACGCCCTCGTCACGAGCCGCCTGGACTACGGCAACACCCTCTACGCCGGGTCCACAGCCAAACTCCAAAATCGCCTGCAACGCATTCAAAACGCATCGGCACGCCTCATCCTCGACATACCCCGCAACAGCCACATCTCCGCACACCTGAGACACCTGCATTGGCTCCCAGTCAGCAAAAGGATCACCTTTCGACTTCTCACCCACGCACAAAAAGCCCTCCACAACAAGGGACCGGAATACCTCAGCCGATGCCTCAGCTTCTACGTCCCCACCCGCCTCCTCCGTTCCTCTGGTCTCGCACTCGCTGCCGTCCCTCGCATCCGCCGCTCCACGGCGGGTGGGAGATCTTTTTCCTTCCTGGCGGCCAAGACCTGGAACTCCCTCCCCACCAGCCTCAGGACCACCCAGGACCACCCCACTTTCCGGAGACTCCTAAAAACCTGGCTATTCGAGCAGCAGTAACCCCCCCTTTCCCCTAGCGCCTTGAGACCCGCACGGGTGAGTAGCGCGCTTTATAAATGTTAATGATTTGATTTGACTTGATTCACTCTGTGGACTATTTCAGGGACACATTTACCTTTTTTTGAGGACAGTTGTATTTTGTACATTGGAATCCAAACTGTTTTTTGATCTACTACTAATACTATACTTTCATCCACCATGATAGAGTTTTTTTAAAGTTAATTTTTACATTTTTTTAAACATCTTTGTGTTCTTTTGTGCCATGCAAATAAATGATATGGACACAAATTACAAGACTCTTGTTGCATTTATTGTGGCATTTCATTTGTCATGTCTGTCTTTCATCATCATGTTGTCAAATCTTTTGAACATTTATTTTCAAAGTAACATTAGAAATGACAAAGGGGTTTAATGTGTTCCCATTTAATTCAAACAAAACAAAACTAAATCCCAATCTATTGGTAACATACAAACGTAGGTAACAAGTCCTTGGTGAAATCAAAGCTGAGTTTCACAAACCATGCATAACCCCAATAGTCCTTGCCATTTAGAGGTTGACACTCCATGACCTTAACACCATGGAAGAAAGGGAATATTGCATGGGATAAAATTAAATAGGCAAACTATCATTGATGCATGACGTCAGCTGGAACCATAAATCCTACCTTCACAAAAGGAATCCTACATCAATAACATCAATAATCTACATCATGGCAGTCTAACAGTTCGAGGCCACATTACCCTTACAGGACACTGTGGCAGTATCTGGTGCAATGTCACAACCACCATTCGGTGGTGTGCAAAAAAGGTTCTATCAGCTATGAGAAGACACATCAACAGCTACATCCACTGACCACAAATTGAAGATTTAGCCAATGTAAAGGAAGAACAGTATGCTGTGGCTTGACAAACACATGTGTGTTGAGCAAGTTAAGTGGCACTTATTGCCTTGATGGCAACATCACATAGAAAATAGGTCTGATACAATCTCCTGAACTTCCATTCAATCACAGTGCAAGTTGTCTCAGTACAGGATATGTCCATCATAAGTGAGTGTCTGTCCCAGAATCAACACATGTTCACTTTTGTACTTCCCAAAAGCAACATATCACTGCAATTGTCACAAATGCCCAAAGAAAAAAATGACATGGTGAAGGACCCTGAAACAGAATAACAAGGGACAATTTATGATTCCATATATTAAATTTGACTCAAATAGGTTAGGAAGACACATATACTTAGCATAAGCAAAGTTAATCTATGGCAACAAACACAGTAGTCAATGTAGAGAAACTCTGATCCACTAACATCTTTGACTTGGACTTTGCTGAACTGACCATTCCTACAAATTACCATTGTAGACCGTTCCCTATGCCACAAGTTGTACTGACATTGGCGCTTATAGTATGTAAAGGTAAACTTACACTCAGGTCAAGAAGTGATCAATGGCATCCTGACATAGGTCAGTTCCTCCTTCTTCACCATTGTCAACTTCATTGGGTATTTCAACATCTTCACCCAGTGGCTCTTCATGGTCTCCAGCCTCTGTGATTATTGGGATGTTTCGTTGCAGGACGATGTTGTGGAGCATGCAGCAGGCAACTGTGATTTGGCACACCTCATTGGGTGAGTAGAAGAAGGATCCACTGGTCTTGTCCAGGCCTTCGGGAGCCCAAAAACCCCATCCACTGGCCCCCAGGTGTTCTTTCATGGCCCTCATTGTAGTGGACTTACTCTGACAATATTGGAATTCCTCGGCTATGCCAAAAACCATGATTGGTTAGGATATGCTGAGTCTCCTACATGGAAGCAACATATCAACAGACTATCATATCAAGCCATTGTACCTTCCTAAACTAGGATTCAAGCAAATTATCCTCAAGTCATATTGTATTTACCAATAAGCCTGTCCCTCTCAGGTCCAAGTTATGACATTTGTAGGGGTATGGTGCTGTTCCTTAGTATCAATGAATTGTGTGTTGACCCAGGAAAGTGGGCATACACACTTGAGATGTACAAATCCGCTAAGCAGACAACTTGCAAATTGATGGAATAGAGATTCTCATTGTGGTAGACTTGTCCCCTTGCGTGTGATGGCACCAAGACAATATGCGTGCCATCTATTGCTCCAAATACATGTGGTAGTTCATCTGAAGCATAAAATTCTCTCTTCATTGTAGCCAAATCCTATTGTTGTGGCAACTGGATGTAGCTGTGGATGTGTCTTAGCATTGAAGAAAGGACTTCTTGTAGCACACCACAGAAACTTGGTTGGAGCATGCCCCCAGATACTGCCACAGTGTATTGAAAAGATTCAGTGGCCACAAAATGAAGTACTACCATGAGTTTCAGTATTGGTGTTATTGCTGTTGTATTCATATTGTGAGGCAGGAGATCAGGCTCCAGCTGGTGACACAAACCCAGGATAGTTTGCCTATCTAGCCAAAACCTTTTTATAACATCCCTTCCTCCATGGTGGCAAGGTCTGAAAATGACCTGAAGACCTGAGGCTGTTGTCTCCTACCCATGCCTGAGTTAAAATATCTGCTTGTATGAAAAAAAATATCAGCTTAACTGGTCACACCATATCTTGATGATCAACACACATGTGATATCTTGGTAACAGTATGAACCTCATTGTATTATAAATGTAAATGTAACATATCACTTTTTTCCCAGTCTAATTTTTTTATTATGTGCAAATAATACATTTGAAATGTATTATTTGCACATAATGTATTTAAAAATAAATAAAAATACCATCAATAAAGATATTACTTTACCCACACCACTATCGATGTCAAACACAGTCACAGGTTCACTTTTAATGTGTCATATGTTGCCAAAAACAGTGTTTTGTATATACAATATCCTCAGCTTTGAGTGCTGTTGACGCACTAGCAAATTAAGGCACATATTTGTACTCTGTTTGCGACAGATTTGCATCATTTGTTTTACACAGATCCTGCCCAAACTTAACTCCATATTTATATTTTGACACTAGATCCTGCTAGCGTCAAAATATTGGAGTTAACGTCACTTTTTTACCATGAAAACCTACCTTGCATCAATGAGATGCAAGGTAAGCGTTCCCGGGCAAATAATGACTCTAAGGCCTTAGCGCCTTATTTATCCTCCTGTGCCAAAATCACGCACAGGAGGAGGAGGGCCTTAAATAATGGTGCTAAGCTTGCTTAGCGCCATTATTTAACGCCTGGGTCAGGGCAGGTGTTAGGGGACCTGTGGGCTCATTTCCATGGTCACAGACCATGGAAGCAACCCACAGCTGCCCTTCCCTGCCCTCAGCGACACCCCCACCCACCCCTACCCACTCCTGGAGGACACCTAAGGATGGGGGGACCCATCCCAGGTAATTCCAGGTAAGATTTTTTTTTTTTAAGTGCCAAAGGGGGGCCTAACTTGGACCCCCCCTACATGTCACTGTACCCAATGGTCATGCCCAGGGTGGGCATTGTGCAGAGGGGAATGACTCCTGTCTTTACTAAGACAGGAGTCATGTCCATGGGGGTTGTGCATCAAAAATTGACACTAGTCAGGTTAGAGTAATTTTTCTGACTCTAACCTGACTAGCGCCATTCTTCGACGCACAACCTCCTGTTTCCCCTATGCCTCACCCACCCAGTTAGCTAAATTTATTTTGACGCTCTCCGGGCCTTACCGGTGACTAGCGTCATTCCTTAAATGCCTGGCTGGCGTCCAGGAATGGCGCTAGCCGGTGGTAGACATTTTGGAGAAAGCCTGCACTAACGCAGGTTTGCGTCAAAAAGTATAAATCAGGGCCTAAAAGTACACAGCTTCACACCTTAACATGCTGGATGCTTGACCTTGCCATCAGGACACTGGCTAGGGGATGAGCATCGGCGGAAGTTGACTGCATAATAGGTGGGACAGTCCATTATGGACCCTACAAAAGACTAACGTATATGACAGCTACGCACAAAAGCCAATGGCTGTGTCTGTCTCCATCACGGATCACATTTGCTGTGTACTTGTATGTGACATATTTAAAAAAAAGCTCCCTTGCTTCCTAACACTGCTGCCAACAAGACCTCCTTATTGTTTGCTGCAGTTACTAAACTCTGGGAGCCAGGATACCTAGCAAAGCAGGTAACAGGGCCCCTACCTTCAGACCAAAGGAGCAGGAGCTCCTTGCCAGGGAGGTCCTGTCCCTGATCAGCCAGCTGTATGGGACCCCAGAGGAGCAGGTGCATGCCTTATTGGGTAGTATTGGACTAAGTAACTCATTCCTTTATTTGTCCACAGGCTATTTTGTTTCTTTTTGTTCATGGATGAAGTGTTGTGATTGAAGTGTAGCAAATTCAGTAATTTAGCTGGGGACAGAATATTGTTTGCCACTGCCAGAAATCCCTGTGCATTGAATGTATAGTCACCTGAAAAGATAAGCTGTAGTATCTGTCAATGTAACTCACAAGTCTAGTTTCATCAGACAAACTGCATGCCTCTTACCACCATTGGCCAGTAGACAGTATACCAGTAGTATGAGTGACAACATACAGCCAATGTCAAAATGATAGTGATGTTAAGTGGAAGAAGATGTTTTAAAGTTATGGAGTTGTCTTATGCTGTCCTGTCAGGTGGGACAGTAACCCATATTGTGGAATAGGATCCTCTGTATGGTTTAAACATGCAATGGTGCCATGTCTGAGGAAAGTTATTTCCTGTGCTGCAAGTTCAAAGGACACAGGCTCTCAATCATCCATACAAGTATGTTCCATTCCTACAAACACTTGTTCATACATCCCCAAAATCCCTCCTCTCAAAAACAGCTGCCCTTCCATACTGCCCTTAGTCACTGTATGTGATGCAAACTATGGGTTCTGACTCTTAAGAATTTAGGCATGAAGCCAATGTAGCTGTTCGTGAGGTATGTGCCAGGTTTGTACAGGTTGTGTAGACTTTAGTAGCTCACAGTGATTGTGAGTAATTAGGAGTGGGTCTCACAACAGGAAATGTTTCATAACCCACGGCCTAGAAAAATGTTTGGGCCTAAGTTTGTAAAAAGAGGGGATAGAAAGCATTGAGGGTGCTCAAACATTCACTGCAAATCAGTATTTCCTAGGAACCTCTTAATGTTTTGGGAAAAGATGAAGTTACTCTTCGGTAAATGCATGTAAGCGATGCCACAGCACTACAGACGAGCAAAATCACTCAAAACTTTTTTTCTTGTTCTTTTCTATCATCCATACAGGTCAACGCACATCAAAAGTGGGAAATCTGGAAGACCATCAATAAGAAGGTGTCGACCCTGGGGGGCGGGTACATAAGCTGCATTGCCAGGAGAGGTGGGAGGGCCTCTGTCACTGGATGAGTAAGCCTGCGGACGGCCAGCTCGGGCAGTCCTCCCAACCATCCAAGCGGGTGTGCTGCATCCTGACTCCTTTATTGGCCCACATCCTCGCGGTGGCCTACTCAGAGCCAAATGGGCAGTTGAAGGTCCAACAGCAGCATCAAGGGGGTAAGTTATTGTCAATAGCTATTTTTGTTGTTTAAACTTTTTAATTTCCAGCAATGTGTTATGGCATCAACATGATGGCTGATACACATCCAACGCACTTGAGGATTTCTGGAGGAGTAAGGTAATTAGACAATGTCTGATGCTGTCTCTGGTGTAGTGCTTTGTGCTGAAGGTTGCCACTAGATTCCTCATCAGAAGCCAAGTACTATTTTGAGCAGATACATGACTGCACGTATTTCTTTATATGAACATGCCCCATTTTATGATTGGGTCAGGTGGGATGCTCCATCATAAATGTGAGTAGGTAACGAAGTCCTTATTACTGGTGGCATGGCAAACCGCACATGTATGATGCAGTTAATGTATCAGACTAGACATTGGTAAGTTGGTGTTATGACAATATGATAATAAGCATCTGCTTCAAAAGAACTGGAAACATGTGTACAGTGGCATCATTCCTTATCTGGAACATGTTTGAAACCTGTTTGTACAGCAAATTTCTAGTCAGTTCATGTGGACAGTAGCAGGTTGGCATGACAACTTAGACCTTCAGAAATGTGCAATGCAGTGTGAAACAACATCAAATTGTATGCCAAGCTGTATTGATTGCAACCAATAGGAATATGTCCATATTGGTGAGAGTTACATGGCCCCCGAACAACATTTTGGTGTCCTTAGTTCTGTCCAGATGAGAAATTAACAATGGTGAGAAATGTGCTCCTTAAAGGGACATTTGCAGATGGAAGGTTACATCACATAGATGTTGTAGTATCCCATCTTGAGAAGTAAATTTCCAGCCCAACACATGGCTCTTTCGGAAATGTTAACATATAATGGCTCTTTACTAGAGTGGGTTAGAAATGCCTTAAGGCCTACGTGTTTACTCATGCTGTCATAGCCCTTTGTCATGGAGAGAACTACAGTTGGATAGGAGACAAAGGCATACATTGTACAGGAGTTAGCATGGGGATTTCCTAGACTTTGAGCAAATGGTGTGTGATAAAAGTTGATGTCCAATTGTATTTGCACAGATACCCTTAAACTGTTCTAGCTGTCTTTTCAGCATCATCTGGACAAGGTGTGATGACAGTGGCCATGTGGGTGGGGAGGAAGCTGGCCACTGATGCTCTGGTGTGGACAACACAGACACTGAGGGACCCTGTAGCATGGAGGGTGAGGAGACTGGCTCACAGGCCACGAGTGACTCTACAACTTCTTCGGAGGCGTCTAATGAAGACCAGTCCCTAGTGGTAATGGACCCTGGAGTGCCTGTTACACCTGTGCGTCATCTACCACCCACGTTCCAATCTCCACCCTCCCACTTGCTCCTTCCCAGTGAGCCATAGCCTCCCCCCTAAAAGGGGTGGCATCTCTTTCACCACAGGAACCCCACCCTGCCCCAGTGTCCCAGGCTGTGCTCAATCAAGAGGCCGTAGATCTTTTAAGGACTATCGCTGTAGGCCACACCACAATACTGAATGTCACCCAGGAGCTGTCTGGCCAGAATACACAGATGTTGCTTACCTGGATGACATTCACGGTGCCCTGTTTGGCCTACAGTGGTCATTTAAGGGTCTGGCATCCTCATTGAGTGCAGCCTTCCAACTGGCCCAACCTCGTTCCCAGACTCCCACCCCTTCCCCATTCAAAATCCCTCCACCCACATTTTACAACACTACAGACATATGCATTCATTGTATTGTAGTGAAACCCTTTGGTAATCAAGATCAAGTCCAGTGCTACTGTACAGTGACAATTCAAGGATGACAGGTAAAACAGTGACTTACCTTCTGTTCCAGCGACTACAGGGTGGGTTTTTGCCTTGCTCCAGCAGCAGCCAAGGTAGCAGTGGTACAATCAGATTCACGGCACCAGGAAATGGCAAAAGTTGAAAAAAGGTGAGTTTTGTGCTTATATCCCTCCCAATCCGGCAACTCAGGTGTGGAGGTTTAGCCTCCACAGTTGTGTCGGCGGGAATGCACATCATGATTGCCTCGGCGGTAAAAGGGGCTGGAGTCATGCTGCCAGATGCTTTTGCCCTTTTGCCAGTCAATGCAGGCAGGTGTTTCATGGCAGTGAAGGTGGATCATCGGTGCTCTCTCATCTATAGACCCGCTAACATCTAAATAGGGTGGGCCGACCATCATGGCGACGTGCTGGTTTCAGACAGAAAAGCGTCTGCAGAAACGTTACCGTCAAGATCTAAATCATGCCCTTAATCTTTAAAGATTCATATCTTGACTTCTACTTTATGCATTTTTCTCATTTTGGTCTTGTTTCACTTAGATAAATAATCTCTATTTTTCTAAACTGGAGTCTATATGTGGTGTCTTTGACTGTGTTACCTTAACTAAGTGTTGCACAAATACTTTGCACATTTCCTTTTACGTTAAGCCTGACTAATCTGTGCCAAGCTACCAGAGGGTGAGTACAAGTTAATTTAGGGAGTGTAACTGACTTACCCTGACTAGGACTGTGGTCCCTCTGCCATCTAGAGACCCAAGTTCTAACACTGGTGATCAGCAATGTGGATTGGAGTTGTGTTTGTGCAATACCCTATAGTGATTCAGTGTACACTGCTACTCATGCCTAGACCAATTCAAATTAATTGTCTCTGCCCCTATTGGCAGTTTTTATCTTTTTCCCACTCACTTCAATTGTCATTTTTAATTTTTCAACTCTCCCTGACTGGCATTTTTGCTTTTTACTCTAAATCAGGTTCTGCATCTGCATCTTCAATAATGGAGTTTGAGCTGGCCAAATGTGAGAGTTACACTGTGGCCCATTCAAGCATTTCTGTAAGGATTTTGGGCATCCTGTAAAAAGCAGCACCTAAAAGGTGGAGCTGTAAAAGGCACTGAGAGCCTCTGCTGCATTGAATGAAACCTCACAGGAGAATGAAGCTGAGGAAGAGCTGGATGGGAAGGATGATTTGGAGCAGGCCCTAGGAGGAGGCCTTGGGCTGCTGCAGGCGGGAGAGGAGAGAAACTTACTTCCCAGATTGAGGGCTCCTTCCAGGGCACGGAGCAGTGTGTCATCCAAAGATCTGTACCCAGAGGACATGGAGGACATAGAGGACAGGAGGGAGGAGAGGAAATTAAAACTGGAGCTGGCTAAGCTCAAATTGGAGGAAAATAATAGCTATGGAGGAGAAGAAAATGTTGTTTGCTCAGGAGTTGAGCCTGAGAGAGCTGGACATCAGAGCCCTATGTGAGGGGACAAGCAACAGCGGTAATGGTTGTAGCATACCTGCAAAGTCTGCACAGGAGTTCAGCTACCACATCCCAAAAGATATGATACCCAGCCACAGTTTGGAGGATGACACAGATAAATGGTTGGCAGCCTATGAAGTGGCTTTAAAAGCACACATGGTTCTGGGAGAGTTCTAGGGGGTAGTGTTTACAGTACATGCCCACGGTGGTGATGGACATACTCCTTACACTAGAGGTGGAGGTCTAGACCAACTACACTGCTATGAAGACCACTTTAGTCAGTAGATTTGGGTTGACACCTGAGAAGTATAGGCAATGGTTCAGGGCTAGTCACAAACCCTCTACACAAACATGGGTGGATTTCTTGGACTATGCTGGTAAGGCACCTTGGGGCTGGGTGAGGGGTATCACATTTTATAATTTTGAAGGGCTGTACAACTTGTATTTGAAGGAGCACATGCTTGATAATTGTTTTCCAGAGCTGTGCAACACCTGGTGGATAACAAGCTGACTGACTCCAGGAAGCTTGCTGAGGAGGCAGACATCTCGGTCAGCACCAGAGTGTCCAAGAAGGTATCTGGAGGGGACTCCCAAAAGGGTGGTAAGGGTTCCCAATAGAGGTGAGTAAAATGAAGAAGTTCTCTAAAGGCCTCCAGCACAACTCACAGGAGAAAGGGCCTGGTCCTCCTTCCCAATCTGACCACCAGAAACACAGCAATCATGACAAAAATCAGCAGCCCAAAATGCCCAACTGCTATGAGGGCGGCAAGTATGGATATTACAACGGCGAGTGTAAGTGTCTGAAAAGAACACACCCTTATACTGGAGGTAAAAACCCAGGGGTGGCTAGCACAGTACTAGGGGAGGATTTTGTCCCAGTTAATAGGGGGGGAGTTAAGTGGGGCTACACTAGTGTCCCTGGATGATGGTGAGAAGGTTCCTAAGAACCATGTGCTATCAATACTACGAAGTATATGCAATGGGTCACCATCAATGGGCAAGGTGTTGAGGCTCCAGTAAGACTATGGTAAGAAATCTGCTGGTTTCCCCAGAACAGGTGATTCCCAATGCATTTCTCCAAGTTGTGATGGCTGACAACAGGGAGGGTCACTATCCAGTAACCCTTGTTACCGACTTCTAAAGGTTGCTGTGCACCCTACCATGGCTGTGAACAGTTTTTTAGGTAATGACCTTCAGTCCTCTATATGGAAGGAAGTGGAACTCAAGGCTCATGTGGAGATGTTGGTTTTTCCTGATTGGATCAGTACTATCACCAGGTTCATGGCTACCCGGGGGGAGGGGGGAATCAAGAACGGCTGAAGCCTGGAACAATGGCCTAGCCAGATGTGAAAAAGGGGAATAGTTGACCAGCCAACTTCACACAAACTACTCTCTGAGGAAACACAGGGGACCTCCATCTCATCCCCTACAGCCCAACAGCAGGTGCCCAAACGGACCCTCAGGCCAAGATATGGGACTGGAACACCTGCCAAGAACAAGGCCCTCTCAAAGAAGTGACTCTGCTAAAAACTGTCCACCAACTATCCCAATCAATCAACCACCAAACAGTACTACCAATAATTAAGAACTCATGCAAGCATTGATGGACCTACCAATACTGACAACAATGCTGCCACCATGTTGGCATTTAGGATAACCACCATTGACCCACTGCCATCACTGTAATTTGCACGATTAAATCCCTGCACCAAATAAAACACATATCACACCTGTAACAACGTCCCCTGTCATAATGTGTGAGCAAAGTGAAGTATAGCTGCAACTGGTTAATAACTACTTTATTTGTACCTGCGAGCATGAAATGAACCACTCGCCTTACATGTTGTTGTGCCTAAATATGTTTAGAAAAAGGAACACTAAATTGTATTATGTCCAATGCAGACCGGGACACAGTGGCAATTAGTACAATTCCAGCCCACCCCCTAGATGACAAGGCACACTGACAGTATGATGCAGAGACACCAATCTCATCCATTAGTCTGACATAGTTACTGGAAGTAGAGTTGTATCATTTGGGTCCTGGAATTTACATCTTCCCCTTCCTCATCATCACCATCACTCCCGTCCCCTCTCTGAGGAAGCTGGTCATGATATATAGCACCCTCCACCTCCAAGAGGGGATAAAAGTTCTCACAGCCAAGTTGCAGCAGGCCACCACTATTCTACACACCTTTTCAGGCCCATAGGCCAGGGAACCACCAGAGATATGTAGACAACAAAATCTAGCCTTCAGGAGACCTATTGTGTGCTCTGTCACCCTCCTAGTACGTCCATTGACTTCATTGTAATTCCTCTCAGCATCTGTTCCAGGATTCTTCACGGGTGTCAGGAGCCAACGCAAGTTTAGATAGCCAGAATCACCTAGAAAAAGGTTAACAACACAACTTAAAATGAGAAACCTCAGAGGCAGACAGGCTTGCTGTCTGCAGGCTGGCAATAAGTGACAGAAACACCTACCTATGATCCACCCTCTGTCCTCTTGTAGTTGTTCCATCTTCTGCGGCACACTACTGTTCCCAAGCACAAATATATCATGGACTGAACCAGGGAACATGGCATTCACATGTGTGATACACTGGTCTGCAGTACACACCATTTGAATGTTCATGGAGTGAACGTTTTTCCAGTTTCTGTACACCTGTTCACTTACTCTTGGGGGGATTATAGGTATGTGAGTGCAATCGATGGCACCTATCACATGGGGTATGTTGGCAAAGACATAGAAGTCCGACTTGATGGCAGGGAGGTCAGTATTTTGTGGAAACCTCACATAGGACTGCAGGTGTCGTACAAATGCATTCAGGAATCTTGTCAGTGTAATGCTAAACATTGGCTGTGAAAATCCCGCCCCCATGCCCACTGTCACTTGAAATGAGCCCGTAGCCAGGAAATGGAGTGCAGAAAACACCTGCACTTCAGTAGGGATGGCATGCTCATTACGATTTGCCGGAATCAGTGCAGGATCCAGTAATGCACAAAGTTCCACAATAGTTGCACGGGTGAGTCGGTGATTGATAATGATGTTACGATCCACCATGGTCCGCAAATCCACAAGTGGTCTGCACACCGATGGGGCCCTTCCTCGCCGCAAGGGTCGGTACCTAGGAGGATTTGGGAACATGTGTGAGGAACACACATACATGGGCATACATTGTCAGTCATTGAGCACTGCTGACTTGATTGTCGCAACATAAATGCATAATGTGTATGACATATCATCAACTTGAACACAAAGATAGATCAGGGCTTGTCAGGTGAGGTAATGTGAATAGTTACATGCCTATGTGTGCTTGGGGAACAGTAGGACCTGCATTGTTCAGATGGAAGTTTTAAAAATGCGTAGTTATTGCCAAAATGTCTGCCCCCTGTAATCCAGAACTGTCGCTGTGGATGTGACCTCATACTGCTAGCGGTTGTCGTAACAGCATAAGGCGGTGTTTCCCGCCGTGCGCAAAATCATTGGTTAACATGGATGTCAATGGGGAATCCTAGCGTATCATGTTCGGCGCCAACGGTGACGGTGCACACCGCCGTGGTGCGTACGCGAAGTAGTCACCCCAATTTCACTTGACTCCCTGATCTCGTGCAAGCAGGTACTCCACTGCGTGTACTGCTGTGTCCTGCCTCTGGTCATGGAAGTGGCACCTGTTGCAGGGGGAAGGGTCCCAGACTTCACCCAAGAGGAATTGGAGAGGCTCGCGGACGGGGTCCTGCCCCTGTAAGCCAAGCTTTACGAATGGCCAGAGGTACAGGTGAGTAGGGAGATTGTGGGCCATGGTTGTGTGCAATGGATGGTGTTGGCAGCATACATGTGTGCACCTCTGACCCTGGATAGGCCTGGGTTCCTGACATGCTGTGTGTGTATGTGCTGTTAGTCCGTTTGTCCTGTCCGTCCCATAGTGGACGTATAGCCAGCTGTATATGTTTGCCAAGTGCCTGACCTTTGTTGTAAATTTCTGTGTGTCCCCTTTAGGTAAGTGCCCACCAGAAGATGGCACTTTGGCATGCCATTGCCAAGGAGGTGCGGACCCTGGTGGTCAACAACCGGCGGAGCACCCACTGCAGGAAGAGGTGAGAGAGCCTGCGGTGCTGGGCACGAAAAATTTGTGAGGACCAGCTGGGGAAGTCCTCCTAACGAGGAAGGGGTGCCCGTCGGGCACTGACCCCCCTTATGCTATGCATCCTGGAGGTGGCGAACCCAGACCTGGATTGGCGCTTGAAGGCTGCACAGCAGTCACAAGGGGGTGAGTACACATATAATATATTTGACCCTTGATGGATGTCTGTGTGTGCATTCGGATTTATGCTGCTTTGTTGCAGGGACTCTGACAGATGTCCATCTACATGATGGCCCCGTGGGGAGTAGGGGTGTTTTGGTCAGATCTTCTACACGCCGGGTCCTTACGTTGTTTAGGGAATGGCTGTAGAGCAGGGTTCTGGGCACTAGTCAGGAGCATAGCCATTGGTATAGTGGAAGGTGCTACCTGTTGGAAGTTCTTCTGGGTGGGTGTATGTATGAACCACTATGTTCACTCCACTCAGCTAGTTACAAGTGTCTCTCCTGTTTTGTCTCCCCATCCCTGTTCTCTTGTGTTGTCTGTGTACATCAGCATAATTTGGCGAGGGAGCTGAGGCACCGGCGAGTGGGGATGCAGCGGCCCACGGATCCTCGGAGGCAGAGTCATCCGACGGCAAGGGGACCAGTGGGTTGGAGGGCGAGGGGAGTGCCACGGAGGAGGCAACTACCAATGGAGGTAATGACTCTGATACTTCCTCCGATGGGGGCTCCCTGGCAGTGGCAGACCCTAGTGGGCCCACACCTACTGTGTCATCTTCCGCCACCCCCCATACCATCACCACCCTCCCATTTGCTCCCCACCGAGCTGCCCATGCCTGCTCACCCAGAAGGGTGGGCATCTCCTTCGCCCCAGGCACCTCTTCCCCTGCCCCAGTCAGCCCTGCTGCCCTCAAGGAGGAGGCTATTGACCTCCTGAGAACCATCTCTGTAGGGCAGACAACCATCATCAATGCCATCCGGGGGCTAGCATCAGAGATGCAGCAGACCAATGCCTATCTGGATGGCATTCACGGTGCCATGTCTGGCCTACAGAGATCTTTTCAGGCTCTGGCCTCCTCTTTGATGGCAGCCAGTGCCCCTGGTCATTCCATCCCCCCTCCAACCACCTCTACCCCCTCCAGCACCCCACTCCCTTCACTCATCCAAAGCACACATTCTGACATGCAAACACACACCTCAACACACAAGAAGCACACTTCAAAACACAAGCACCACACCTCCCACCACCAGCATTCACACAGCCAACATACACATGCACACACACCAACGTCCATTTCCCACAGTGTGCCCACCTCTTCCGCCTCCCTGGCACTCCCCTCTACATGCACACCCCCAGGGACTGCACCTTCAATCACTGTTGCTGAGCCTATTCCTGCAGTCACCACAATAGAACACATCCATACATGCACCCGAGACACCACACCTGCACTCACCACAACTACTTTAGTTGACACATGCAGCACACTCACCAAACTTGCAGACACCCAAACAACATACATTCACACTGGCAGCCTGTCTTCTCCCACTGTGTCCACCTCCCTCCTCCAAAAACACACAAACGCACCAAAACACCCACCCATCACACATCCACCACACCTCAGCATACTGTCCAGTCACCTGCACCCACAGCACCCATACCTACACCACGTACAACCACACTCTCTAACTCCACTCCCACGCCCTACTCTAGGTCCAACCCAATTGCACCAAAAAAAACTTTTCCTCTGCTGTACTGACCTATTCCAACCCACTGGCCCACCCCATCTCGAGCCTAAACGTGCACACCTACTTGCCCTTTCCACTTCTTCCACGTCACAGCCCGCCCCTGTCCGCCCTTCACATTCCCATGCCCCTTCCCCAGAGAGGAAGAAGCCCTGTGCTAAGGAAATTCCATCTGGCTCCACCCGGTCAAAGCACACTTCCCCACCTTCCAAGGCCAAACCCAACCCCCCTCCACCTTCCCACCGAAAATCCAAGGCCCACCAAGTCGTAAATCCCCACCACCCTCTGCCCCTGTTCCCTGAGGTGCCTGGATGCCCCATTGTTGCCCCTATAAGGTGGAGTACCGTAGCACTTGTGGGAGTCAGGTTGGGACCATTGTAGCTCATGGGACTCATAACACTATGGACTGGCCATTGGCCTTACTTACAAATCGTTTGCTCAGAGAGCTGAATTAAAAGTTAATGTGTGGCCTGTGTTTTGGCAACACACTCTGGTTCTGTGGTCTCTCGTTTCATTGTTTGTGGGTGTGGGGCACATGTATGTACTTTGGGCAGGTTGAATTTGCCTTGGGTTGGGTAAGTACCTCTTGCTGTGGGGTGTACGGCTTGTGCTGCCCGTGAAGGGTTATGGGAGCGTTGCGGGGTGGGTGGAGTGGGTGGGTATGTAACTGTGCCCTTTCTTGCCTTGTTTCGTAGGTTGCGGTACTTACCATCATCCTCTTCGCCGGCGGTCTCGGCCGTGGAGGTATATGGCAAGGAGCAGGGCTGGCATGATCTGCAGCTCTCTATCCATGTCTGCTTCGGCGTGTTGTGTCAGCCTCCGGTGAGTGTTTACTTATATTTGGTTTGTTTCCGCCTGGCTTTGCGTGGTGGTGGTTCCTGCCCGGGAACTGACGGGGTCTGTTGGTTCATTATTTGATGGGCAGGTTGGCTCTTTCCGTCGGCCTATGGGCGGGCTCTGCCGTCGTTGTCGGCACTCCTCTGCTGGCGGTGGGTGTTTTTCAGGATGCCTCTGTTTCACTTGGTTCTTTATTTGGCAGTCCGGACCGCTCCTCTGCTGGTGATTTTTACCGCCGCTGCCGCCGGCGGTACGGTGCTTACCGTTGTGTTCATAACGAGGGCCTAAATATATCTGGTCGACTGCCCTGATTCTCCTGTTCATTTTCTCCTATAACTGTTGCAGGTAGTTCTGTCTGATACACGATAAATAGTTTAGTTCAATAAATGTTTTGTAATGAATAATGTTACTTAAAGTTTTTTTAATTAAGTCTGCTTCTGTTATGAAGTTATATCATTTAATTTGGTATCTCACTTAACCCCTTTACTACCAGGCCTTTTCCCCCTCAGGTGGCAAGCCTTTTTTTTGGCTGTTTGGGGTAGTTCACGCTTAGGGCCGCATAACTTTTTGTCCCTATTAGCTATCCATGCCAAATTTGCGCCCTTTTTTTCCAACATCCTATGAATTCTAAAGGTTCCCAGAGTTTGAGGGTGCCCCTGGGTGAGACCAAGAAATTAGGCAAAATACATCTAAAATTTCGATTGTTTTTACAAAAATAGGAAAAAAGTGCTGCAGAAGAATAGCATGTGGTTGTTAACCTGAAAATGGCATCAACAAAGAGTTTGTGGTGCTAAAATCACTATCTTCCCAGCTTTCAGAAAAAGGCAGACTTAAATCAGAAAAACACATTTTTTTAGCACAATTTCAGCATTTTATTGGAACGTTCCCCATTTTTACTATTTTTTGTGCTTTCAGCCTCCCTCCAGTTAGTGACAGAAATGGGTATGAAACCAATTGTAAATCCCAGACAGCTAAACATTTCTGAAAAATAGACAAAATTCTGAAACAAGTAAGGGGTCATTTGTGTAGATTCTTCAAGATTTTCCTGCAGAAAGTCACAGCTGAATTAAAAAAAAAAGAAATTGAGTTGAAAAAAACCAGCCATTTCTGACCATGTTTTCTTCTGTAACATTTTTCAGCTATGGGAGATTTTTTAAAGCAATATACCACTATGTATGATGGACTCTTCTGGGTCCAGGAATATATAATGCTTGTAGATTAATTATGAACTCTAGGTACCCAGAGCCAATAAATGAGCTGCAGCTTGCAATGGGTTTTCATTGTATACTGGGTATACAGCAATTAATTTGGTAAAATATAAAGAGTGAAAAATAGGTATCAAGGAAACCTTTGTACTTCCAAAATGAGCACAAGTTAAGGTGTTGAGAAGCAGTGGTTATCTGCACATCTCTGAATTCTGGGGCCCCGATGCTAGCATGCGCATTACAGGGTATTTCTCAAATAGACTTATTTTTTACACACTGTCTTACATTTGGAAATAAAAAATGTAGAGAAAGACATGGGGCAATAACACTTGCTCTTCTATTCTGTGTTCCCCCAAGTTTCCTGATACAAATTGTACCTCACTTGCGAGGGTAGGCCTAGTGCCCATGACAGGAAATGCAAAACAGACTTATCACATTTTTACATTAGAATCTGACATGTTTTTTGGAAAGTGCCTAGCTGCGGATTCTGGCCTCCAGCTCAGCCGGCACCAAGGGAAACCTAGCAAATCTATGCATTTTTAAAAACTAGACACCAAAGGGAATTCAGGATGGGGTAACTTGTGGGGCTCTCACCAGGTTCGGTTACATAGAATCCTTTGCAAACTTCAAAATTAAGAAAAAAACACTTATTCGTCAGATTTCGGTGATAGAAATTTCTGGAATCTGAGAGGAGCAACAGATTTCCTTTCACCCAGCATTCCCCCAACTCTCTCAATAAAAATGGCACCTCACTTGTGTGGGTAAGCCTAATGCCCCACAACAGAAAATGCCCCCAAAACACAACATGGACACATCAAAATTATCTATTACAAAACTACTTGTTTTTGCAAGGGGGGCACCTGTGTTTTTGCTCCTGGCTCAAAAGCCATCTAGGGAAACCTACCAAACCCAGACATTTTTGAAAACTAGACACCTGAGGTAGTCCAGGAAGGTGTGACTTGTGTGGATCCCCCAGTGTTTTCTTACCCGGAATCCTCAGCAAACCCCACATTTTGCAAACAAATCACTTTTTCCTCACATTTCTGTGTGGGATCACTGCACCGGCACAAACTTCCTACCACCCAACATTCCCCTCAGTCTCCTGAAAAAAATGATACCTCACTTGTGTACGTGGGCCAAGTGCCTGTGACAGGGAAGAGACAAAAACATGTCAAAATTGAGATGGAACCAAAGCGGGTCAAAAGGGCAGTTTGAAAAAATATGTTTTTAGGCTGACAAGTGGGCAGAATGTTTATCAGTATAGATGCGACAATGCTGGGTGCTAGGAAGTTTGTGGATTCCTGCAGATTCTGGAAGGTTCCATCACAAAAATGTAGGGAAAATGCATGATTTGAAGCAAAGTTGGAGGTTTGCAGGGTACTGTGGGTAAGAAAATGGTGTGGGGTGCATGTGAAGCAGACCACCCTGGACTCACCCAGATGTTTAGCTTTCAGATGTGTGTAGGTCTGGTAGATTTTTCTAGCAGCGTCCCAAAGTCCAAAAAGTGCAGCTGCTCACCATTCCAAGTGGGACGATATTGAGAGTTAGCCATCCTCCCTTGGCCCAAATATAAAATAAAAACCCAAAATAATCAAATGTCCTCTTGCTTCCAGTTGGGATAAGATCCTTTAGTTTGCAAGGGGGCTGAAAGACTGTTACCCCCTTCAGTTGGGGTGGCAGGAATAACCATCCCCATACTGGTTGGCAGCTCCCATCCCTCTATTTTTTTTCAATTCCCTGGCATCTAGTAGGTTTTCTGCCACCCGGGGAGTGGATCGGGGATAATTGCCCCATCTGCCCACCGGTGGGCAGAACAATTCTTTCTCCATTTATTTGGGGTGTGGGTATGGCCATACCCCCACCCTCTTTTTTTTTTTTTAAATCTTCCCTGGTGTCTAGTGGGCTTTCTGCCGTGGGCAGATGGGCCTAATAAAAATAGGCGATTTGCCCCCAAGGTGGGCAGAAATGACCAACAGTAATGTGCACCCATGGGGAGCGACCCTTGACCAAGGGGCACCCCCAAACAAAACACACACACACAACAATCCCTGGTGCCTAAGTGGTTTCTGCCCCGCGTGGGGGCAGGTGGGCCTAATAGAAATAGGTGAATCTGCCCCCGGGGGGGCAGAAATGGCCTAAAATAATATGCCCCCATGGGAAGCGACCCATTCCTAAGGGTTCGCTCCCCTTGTGAAATTATAAAAATAAAAAAATCCCCGGTGTCTAGTGGTTTCTCCCCCCCTTGGGGGCAGATTGGCCTAATAAAAGTAGGCAGATCTGCCCCCATGGGGGGCAGAAGTGGCCTAATATAATATGCCCCACCTTGTAGTGACCCTTGTCTAAGGTACTGCTCCCCTTATAAAATTATAAATAAATAAAAAATACCTGGTGTCTAGTGGTTTCCGCCCCCCCGGGGGACAGATTGGCCTAATAAAAATAAGCCAATCTGTCCCTGAGGATGGCAGCAATGGGCTGAAATAAATTTGACCCCTCCTGTAAAAAAAATATATATATATATCCCTGGTGTCTAGTGGTTTCTGCCCCTCTTGGGGGCTGATCGGCCTAATTAAATTAGGGCACAAATGGCCTAAATAAATGCCCCATTTCAGGAGCGATCCTTGCCCAAGGGGTCGCTCCCCTGATTAGTAAATAAAAAATATAAAAAAACTTCCTGGTGTCTAGTGGGCATTCCTGCAGCATGATTGCTTTACAATTGTGCTGCAGGAATGCTCAGAGAGACATCGTAGGAAAGGAAAAGTTTTCCCTTTCCTCCCATGCCTCTCTGACCTGCCCGCTTCCCCCATCCGAGGAGAGACAAATCAGTTTCTCCTCGGTCATGCTGGGAACCATGCTTCCAGCGTGATGGGGGTGACATCTGATGAGGTCAGCACGCAATCGTGCTCTGACGTCATCAGACGTCACTGAGGGGCTCCGTGGGGTCGGGAAGCACTTCCCCTGCAATCCCTGCCCAGGGGAAGGGGTGGGAGGACCACATGGAGAGCACAAGCACTCCGCCCGTGGGCCAGGTGCAGGACGAGCTGGTTTCATCCTCGACACAGCAACGCTGTAGCTGAGGGCAAGACCAGCTCGTCCAGGGCACCCAAAGGGTTAAGAATACACAATGATTCCTGTTACAACTTTATTTTGTTATTAGACATACTACTAATAATCCCATGATGCATTGGTGAGCTAATCCTAACTTGTGGGCTGGAGTGGATTTAGATTTAGAGGCAAGTATAGATTAAACATTTTTTAATGTAGCTAAATAAATCCTTTCCTTTAGTGGTACTGGGTGTGGCAGAGGTATCAATGTCAGATGCCCCACAATAGCTTCTGGCTGCAACGTGGCCTCAAACATGTCCTTCAGAGGGTTAGGTGGTGGCTGAGTGGATGGTCCACCGCCTGTTTGCAGTCCCTTGTAAGTCTGCTAGTCACATTGTTTTTGGTTCATGTCTGAAGGTCATGCCAGCATTTGTGTATTTCTTCAAATCAGCAATGTGTGACACCAACTGCATTAATCTTTGGATGTCGATCTTTTTCCAAAAACTTGTCATGGTGTTGGACACACGCTTCAGTGAGCACCTTCAATTCTTTTTCACTGAACTTCAGCTTTCTCTTGCGCCCTCCTACATCCTTCACATTAGCATCTGAGGCCATGGAGGTTAGATTGCTCTAAAAACACTCCCACACAAGCTCACAGTTGCTCTCCTGACACAGCCAGCCTTCTCCTATGCATCTGGGTTGACTCACTTCCTCATTGTGATGTCACCATGTTGCTCCAGTGGGTGACATTCTCAGATTTTCGATTACCAAACCAGGATTTCCTGTTTAGAGAATCACAATTTGGTAATCCTAAGTAGTCACAAAATCAATGTTGCTTTCTATGATACATTGGAAATTGTGATTTCCAAATAGCGATTCAGTAAAAAATGCTACTTGGATTCTTCATTCCCATTCTTGACAAATGATAGATTTGCTTTCTGTTATTGAGTCAAGTGGCACTATTAATGATCTTTGGGACAGGTTTAATATTTGGAGAATAAAAGCACAACACTTTAAATCAGATGCTAAGGAAGTAAATTGTACAGCCCTAGCAAAGTGAGTAAACTGAATGCTATGAACAATAGGGACATGGTGAACCCAGCTCTGTCTTTTAACTGGAGAAGGGACCAGGTATGGATTGTGAAGCTGCAGATTTCTCTGCTGCATAGGCTGTTGGCTCTACAGCAGATCTGGACCAATCATGTTTAATGACAGGGCCAGCTCTATTAGGGTATGCAGCATGTTTCTAATGCTCACTTGCTTCCATTGGAACCTAATATTGATCAGGTGGACTAATACAGGTGTGAGTAAGTGCCCAGATTTATTAACAGTTCAGGCAATGGAGTGCAGCAAGTCAAGTTTCTGGGCTGCATTGCATGATTGTGAGAGAGCTGAACTGAATCATATTTAGAAATAAATTGTGCTCCTCAGCTCTATCCCTGGGCTAGCGTGCTTGTTGATGCCAAACGCAAAAGCAGGCAACCTTGCGCTATGGTACAAGGGTACCTACGTTGTGGGTGGGATTGATTTTGTGAAGGAAGGCTTGTTTTCACACACAGAAATAACCCTTAGAGGCTTGTTTCCCTTTGCATGTGTGCTGCATGGTGCAGCACACATGCAAAGAGGAAATAACAAGGAGAAACAAAGATAGTTCATGCTCCTCCCATGTAACACCTCCCCGGATGCAGGGAAAAGCAAGGCAGCACCTTGCCTGCCTTCCATTACTTTGTGGTGAAAAGTGACACAAGGTCACACAAATATTAATTTGCATGGCTTTGTAAATGTCACTTAAGCACTGGTGTTGCCTTGCATCCTCTTGCATGACCCAAAGACATTAGGAATGGTTAATAATTGTAGCCCAAGTTTTTTTGCTGGCCCTAGGCTTTTGTGATAATACATACGGAATTTTACTTTTTTCTTCAAGAAACTCGGAGGCTAAAACAATTTTTCCTCACCATATCTGCATTTTGTTCCTTTGAAAGAAGTGAAGGTGAATTATGAGCCCCCATCTTAGATAGTTTGGCCATGGTTACAAGTAAAGACTTAGCTAACTCTATTGTTAGTATCAAAGAGTATGGAGGCAATATTCTTTGTGTCAGGGATTAACTCTATATTTTAGAATGTATATCTTTGCCTAATAGCTACTTCTTTCCTCTTCTTATAATAATAGGTGAATAACACAGTTGCAAATGTTACCTAATGCTCTCTCGAGTGTACCAGATAACAAGCTCTTGTCGTTTTCAGGTACTTTTAATGTTAATTTAATAATTTACCTAACTCAGTCTTATGGTATTTGTGAAGTGCATAGAGATTTTACGTATTTCTAAACTTTGCTCCCCTTTTCAGGGAGTGAGTCAAGAGGGGAATACAGTTAAAGAATTAACAGAATTTCTGATTGACTTAAATAGATCCGTTCTCGGTGTTCAGTACTTTACAAAGCCTTTTCATTCTGTGACAAGGTCTTCCCTGATTGATTTTACATTTGTTTGTTTTGTGCTTCATGGGTACATGTTATTGACTTTACAATTGTTACTACTCTTGAATGCACCCACTGCCAATAAAAGATAGCTTTACCTGTAGTAATAGGGGCACAAGTGGTAGTTTTTACTGGGACCTGGACAACTGACGGAAACCATGCTGGGAAAGACTGTTGTGAAGAGGCTGGGCACATTGGGTTCTGAAAGTGTACCTGCCCTATGTTGATGCCTAGGAAGAGTCATCCACAGCCCAGCAGCCTGGAGGGGGAGCTATACAGGGAGGGCTAATATCCCAAGTACAAAACTCAAGAGTGCAACCACAGGGACAGAGCTACTTGCCTAAAACTACTGTAAAACATATAACAAATGGTTCCATTGGTATCTGTTAGAAATGGGGTCTTTGGTTGGCAGTCAGGTTACCCGTGTCCAAGCAAGGACCCTCACTCTAGTCAGGGTAAAGGAGAATCACCTTCAGTTAACCCCTGCTCACCCCCTTGGTAGCTTGCCACAAGCAGGCAGGCATAACTTCAGAGTCTAGGTGTAAAGTTTTTGTACCAACACACACAGTAACTCAGTGAAAACACTACAAAATGACACAACACAGGTTTAGAGCAATAGGTAATATTTATCTAAACAAAACAAGACCAAAATGACAAAAATCCACCATACACAAGTCAAGTTATGAATTAAAAAGCAAAAAAAAGAGTCTGAAATCCTTAGAAAACAGTGCTAACACTGTTAGTGTGAAAAAATACCTTGGTTGCGTCAAAATAACACAGCACGGGCGAGTGTGCGTTAGAAAAGGCCAGAGATGCGTCGGTTTCTCACTCGTTTGTCCTCTCCGCAGGAGAGAAATGGGTCAATCCGGACAGGCACCCTCGGGTCCTGGCAGGCTTTGCTTTGTTTTTCAGCTCCCAGGGGTGTGTCGAAAATCCGGTCGCACTGTATCACAAAACCTCGCTGCGTGGGGTTTGCGTCATTATCAGCTTCTGCCAGCGGGTGTTGCGTGTCGTTTCTCCAGCCGTGCTGCGTCGATCTTTCAGCCGCGAAGCAAGTGGAGTGTAGTTTTCTGCTGCGAAGCTGGCGGCGCGTTGTTTCTCATCTGAGTCTTGTAAGGTGTGTTGAAAATGTCCCCGCACGGCGGTCTGTGTGTGGATTTTCAGTCTTTGTCTGCCAGCTTCACCTTTCAAGAGGCCAGGAACTGGATAGAATACCAGGGCAGGAGTCTCAGCAGAGAGTCCAGGTGCTAGCAGGGGAAGTCTTTGATGGCCCTGAGACTTCAACAACCAGGAGGCAAGCTCAGGTCAAGCCCTTGGAGATTTCGTCACAAGCGGTGATGCACAACAAAGTCTAGTCTTTGTCCCCTTTCACAGGCAGAAGCAGAAACTGAAGGATATCTCCACAAAGCACAGTCACAGGCAGGGCAGCACTTCTCTTCAGCTCTTCTCCTTGGCAGAGGTTTCTCTTGATGTCCAGAAGTGATCTAATTTTTCAGGGGTTTGGGTGGTCTTCTTATACCCATTTTACCTTTGAAGTAGGCCTACTTCAAAGGAAAGTCTCTCTTGTTTGTGAGATCCTGCTGTGTCCAGGCCAGGCCCCAGACACACACCAGGGGTTTGGAGTCTGTATTGTGTTAGGGCCGGCACAGCCTTTCCAGGTGTAGGTGACCACTTCTCCCCTCCCTCCTAGCACAGATGGCTCATCAGGATATGCAGGCTACTCCCCAGCTCCCTTTGTGTCACTGTCTAGAGAGAGGTGCAAACAGCCCAACTGTCAACCTAACCCAGACAGAGAATCCACAAACAGGCAGAGTCACAGAATGGTTTAAGCAGGAAAATGCCTACTTTCTAAGGTGGCATTTCCAAACACACAATCTCAAAACCAACCTTCCTTAAAGATGTATTTTTAAATTGTGAGTTCAGAGACCCCAAACTCCACATATTCATCAGGTTAACCTATGAGAGAGATAGGCCTTGCAACAGTGAAAAACAAATTTGGCAGTATTTCACTATCAGAACATATAAAACACATTAATATATGTCCTACCTTAAACATACACTGCACCCTGCCCATGGGGATACCGAGGGCCTACCTTAGGGGTGCCCTACATGTAAGAAAATAGAAGGTTTAGGCCTGGCAGGTGGGTACACTTGCCAAGTTGAATTGGCAGTTAAAAACTGCACACACAGACATTATAGTGGCAGGTCTGAGCCATGTTTACAGGACTACTGATGTGGGTGGCACAACCAGTGCTGCAGGTCCACTACTAGCATTTGATTTACAGGCCCTGGGCACCACTAGTGGACTATACTAGGGACTTACCAGTAAATCAAATATGCCAATCATGGAAATCCAATTACACATACATTTTCCATAGGGACACTTGCACTTTAGCACTGGATAGCAGTGGTAAAGTCCCCAGAGTAACAAAAACTGCAAAAACAATGTCCAGCACACATCAAGTACCTGGAAAATAGAGGCAAAATGCTAGGGGGTGACCACGCCAAGAATGCCAAGTCTAACAGTATCATTCATAATAACCTGTGAAGTTAAGCTACATGCCGAACTTAAAACCTACATTTATTGGTCATGCAAAAAAATTCTAAAAAATCAATCAAAAAGTGCAGACGGTATAGTGATCATAAGTACAGTAGTGAAAACCATTGAAATATGATGAGTATATACAATGTGGGTGTTCACAAATACAATATGCAGTCCAGTATTATTGTTGATTCCAGTATAGAAAGTTATTCCATAATGGTTAATCCCCAATCCAGAGTTGATGTTTCGACACACAGGTAAATTTACATGTCTCATCAGGACATTACAAATTTGTCTGGCAAAGCACCTAGAAAATGAATCATATAAAGTTCTATTAACCTCAAGGGCTTATTCGGGTGCAAAGTGTACATCTACTGAGATAATCACGTACCTCTCAGCTGTGTATGTCCTGTTTCAGTAGAGGTCTCCAGATGGACTGAACAATGGTCCCTTCTGTAATAATGGAGGAGATATGACTCCATTAGTGAAACTAACATATAATCCATCCCTGTGCGCAAATAGATGTATCGTATGTACATGAGGTCTATGTGGCAAGCAATATAAAATGATATGAAACCGTCAGAGTACACCTATGTCTATTGCCTACACCAATTCATGCAAATGCAGTAACTCTTCTTACATTCTGCACTACAGTCCCCATTGCCTTCTATTGCTCAAAAGGCGCACTCATATGTGACATCTATCCAGAAGAGCAATAACTTGCAGGGTTTACATCTGGTTCCTACCCTTACAACAAATTATAAATTGTAGTACGGATCTGTTTAAGGCTACTAATTCTGAGAATTGGCTAAATCGGGGATACTGTTATGTCACCATCTCATAAACCAGAGTGCATATGGACCTGCTTAAGAGTACTGTGAATGGATGGAATGATAAATGCAGCAGCAGCTCCTCCGCTATGGCTGTGGCGCGTCACCTCACTGGATTTTAGCAAAAGGAAAAATATAATAACGGTATGTTATCATCATTTTGTTTTTCCTGGGAGTAAGGGGCAGGGCGGGCAGGGCTGGGCTGGAGACAGCCAGAGGAAGGCTAAAGGGGGTGGGGGGGTGGACCATAAAGTGCACATGTCTGTTTGGGCGGCCAGGTTGGGCAGGCCAAATAGACATGCACTCTTTGCATGTTCTCTACCCGGCTGTGTTTCACAGCTGAGTGGAGAACATGCACAGGCTACCACTCCCAATCTGAGTGCCAAAGCAGGCCACTCAGACTAATCACGATGACCTGTCATGCTGGTGACAGCAGCATTGTGATTGGCTGGAAGGCTATGTACTGGCAGGAAGAGGACGAGGATGGAGGGGAGATGAACTGCATCTCCCAAAGAAGAAGGTAAGTGTTTTGTTTTTAACTCCCCACCCCGTCCACCCTACCACCACAGTTCAGTGGCAGCTGCCACTGGACATATGCAAACTGAGATTGATGGCAGCTATATTGATACACACATAATACATTCTTGTATTGTTGGCACTCTCAGATGTGTGCTTTGACACACTAACGGAACAGACTAATTCAAATAATTTATTTTATGATGATATGTGAAAGTGGCTTTGTTAGTATCCAGACTGTATATAATATATGTGGAGGGTTGCCTGCACTATGATGTTTACTCTAGGAATTGTGTAGTCGACACATAAGGAACTGGCCTTCTGTTTTGAGACTTTTTTTATTTAAAAATTACCATGGCAGATAGATTGCTTTATTGTCCTATGACACAAGAGTAGTCCTCCAATAGGTACATTAGACACAAACTATATGTAAGGTTTAAATTATATTAGAAGGATAATACACCATTACATAGACGACTGTACGGTTTATATCATGACATAATGGGATTATAGAACGGTATACAGACGGACTGCCATGGTTCAAGGTCCATCTTTCCACAATTCTATATTATCAGAGTAATGGCAGGCAATACAATTATGACAAAATCTACTAGATTGGTACATATGTGTGCAGTAACACACTAACATAACAGACCCATTCAAAAGAATTGTTCTAGGATGGCATGTGGAAATGGTATTGTTGGTTTCTGTACTATAATATGCATGGAGAGATTCCTGCACTAAGAAGTTTAATCCAGGAATTGTGTAACAGACATATAGGGAATTGGCCTGATTTCTTGGTAAAAAAAATGTTCAAATGACCTTTTTACACACTCATGGCAGATAGATTGTGTTATAATCATGTGACACAAGAGTAGGCCTCCTTTAGGTATATCAGTCACAGATTGTATGCCAGGTTCAAATCCTGATGAAGGAATATACACTAATATATAGACAAATTTATGGTTTATAACATGATAGATTGGGATTCTATACCGGTACGCAGATGACGGCAGTGGTTTTTGCTAGATTTTTCCACAATTCTACAAGATCAATGCAATGCGAAGCAATACAATTATATCACCCAAAAATGACTTACTCAAAATAGCTACCATGTTCAGCGGTCTACTTTTTCAGAAACTATCTGGTGATAAGCGCACTGCTTTGTGTGCATTGTTTGACTCTGGCAAATTAGACAAGTGAACACAGGAAAGCTTCAGGACTAGGTCTGCAGTTTCTGGCATCCATGATGAGGTGTTTGCCTCCCGGAGGTGAGAATTATTACAAGGATTTGTTATGTTAAAATAGAGATAAGAACGTTTGACAATCCTTATTGCTGGGTAGTTTAGTGTCTCAGTGGAGCTGAACAAGAGCACTATATGTAATCTACTATTATGAGATGTTGACACAACAGTATACATGATATGGTTGACTCTCAGAATTAGCATCTTTAAGGAGAGCCATACTCCAGATTATAATTTGCTGTAAAGGTAGGAACCAAATGAAAACCCTACAGGTTATTGCTCTTAAGGGCAGATGTCACACATGACAGCACCTTTTGAGCAGTAGAAGGCAACGAGGAATGTAGTAATAATTTTGGAATAGTTACTACACTTGAATGAATTGGTGTAGGCAGTAGGCATAGGCGACCTCTGATGGTTTCATATTATGTGAACATAGCTTGCCACATAGCAATAATGTATATTCCATTAGATCTGTTTGTGCACAGGGGTGGACTATATGTTAGTTTCACTAATTGAATCATATGTGCTCCAATATTACAGAAAAGACCACTGTTGAGCCTATCAAGAGACCTCTATTAGCACATGACATACACAGCTGAGAGGTACATGTTTATCTTGGTAAGTGTACATTTGGCACAGCGTTAAGCCCTTGAGGTTAATAGGTATGTATATGATTCATTTTCTAGGTGCATTGTCAGATGAATTATTTTTGCCCTGATGAGGTCCATGTAAATTCACCTGTGGGTCAAAACGTCGACAGTGTAGTGGGGATTGTCCAATATGGAATAACTGTCTATGCTTGAATCAGCAATAATACTGGACTGTGTATTGTATTTGTAGACACCTATATTATAAATTGTCATCATATTGTAATGGTTTCCACTACAGCACTGTGAGCACTTTTGAACTATTTTTGGCACTATTTTTAGATGAACAATTAATGTAAGTGATCAAGCTCAACATATAATTTAACATCATGGGTTATTATGATTGCGACCCATGGAACCATTTGTTGTATGTTCTAGTATACCCGTGTTCCGTTGTTTGGGTAAACCAAGGTTTGTCCTCGTGTATCTTTTTATGTCATTAAGTTGTGGTGTTATCACTGACTCCCATGCCCTGCTAAGCTGTGTTGGAGAGGCCCGGAGGAAGGCTAGAGGAGGGGTAGTTCACGCCATAAAGTGTGAGACTTGCCTTAGGCTAGAGGGCCCTACCTTTGAGTTTGATGACTCAGAGAAGAGATCCCATTTTTGAGAGGCCAGATGCGTATATACCTAGCTTCTGCAAATTGCGATGACTAAGATACGTGGTGATGAGCTGACATCTTAAACTGCAGAATTAAGCAACAAGTTAATTACTGACAGCTAGATGTGTTGTCTAAAAGTCTCCTCTCCTACCTAGATCACCATTGCTGCCCTGGGGTCCCAGTACATGGACACAAACTGCAAGATATAGTCCACTGACTGACTCCCATAAAACCCCTACTCTTTTGCCTAAAAAGTGCATTCTTTAGCTGTGTTTCGGTGGGAGGTTTGTGTGGGCCTCAACCGTTGTTGTACTGTCACAAGAAATCACAAGGAAATTCTAGGAGTCAGCCCAACTCTATGTGACAGTAGGGACCACGACCAGCATCTCAGTACCCGCTGCCAGAGTCACCCTCAAACTTTGCCTTTTCAGTCTTGTTGAATGAGGAGTGCCCTGTGCAATGCAAAGAGCTGAGCAGAGGCGGTGATGGCACAAATGCAGCCTGGTGCATACCGACTACATCAAAATGACTGTCAAACCAATAATTAGTAAACAGTTGAGGCAATACATAACTAGGGCAGTTGTTTAGCCTGATCTTTACTAGTCAGAAAGGAGAGTGGGTAGTACCTACAATGGGGAAATAGATATCTCTGAGAAGGAAAATTTCCCCTTTGACTAAGAATGCATGAGTTCACCTGGGTAGCTCTAGTTATCAGGCAGTAGATAGACACTGTGAATACGGGTCCTAACCACACAGCAACAGAGGATTTAATTAGTCACTAGGAATATTCCACTAATGACAAACACACACTTCTGATTGTAGGTACCTTTCTTTGCACTATAATGTTGCATGTGGCATAAAGTACTTTTTATCTCTTAGGATAAACCATTGGCTTGGCCTAGATGTATTACGTGTCATTGTAGGCTGTAATTAGTTCTGCTTCTCTAACCCTATACTACCTGCCTGAGTAATCCTTCGCTCACTGTGCTTTGTTATTGCGAGGACTCAGTGATGATGGGGTGCATTTATTCCTCAGTTTTGGAACATTAGTAGTTACAGCCCAGAACACCAGAGTTGGAAGTCCCCGGCTGACACAAATGAAACTCAATAACCAAGGCTGGACAGGTAGGAAATTAGGCCTGGGGACCAAAATAAAAGTATCCTCTATTAGTGAGTTAGATAGCTAAAAGAAGTGGCCCATATCTGCAAATCAAGGCAGTTTTAAACTTGTAAAGAAACACTGTATAGGTATTGGAGATTCCATGCATGTCTGTTTGCTACATGCAATGTTTGTGATAATATCAGTGAAAAAGGAGTAAAAATCAGCCCACCAGACCACAAAATAGTCCACAAATAGCCAAAAGATGGTCTCTCTCTCTCTCTCACACACACACACACACTGACCTGCCACAGCAGCCCGCCTGTCAAAGCGAGACTGCCCTATGTACTAGTCCCTTTCGGCCCATAAGCCCATTGTGACTTGGGACCCCCAATCAGTTGCCACACGGATTAACGGCTGTGGTGACTCTAGAGTCTTCGGTGGATGGTAGTTGATAAGGGAAAACAAAAGATCTTACATATCACTGAATTGTTCTACCACTTCTGAGTCACCCTCTTGTGAATTACGAAAACAAGTTAACAGAGGTTAAATTTCAAATTTTTAAGATCAGAAAGTTTATTTTGTGTTTAAAAAGTTAAAGTACCCAGGGATCAGATGAGATTTTGAACCAGATATTATAATTCAGTACAAATTGATGACCACTTCTTGTTAAAGCTCTTTGATGCATCAATCTTACTTGCCTCACTTCCAAAGATGTGGCTAGGAGGAAATAGAATTCCCATTCATAACTTAGGCATTCAGGATTCACATGTTAATTGCAACAGATCTTGATTGAAATGGAATGAAAAACAAATAATAAAGCACACAAATAACCAAATGTGTTAAGGCACTAAGTTTGAGAGGGTCTTTTGCAAAGTTGGTCCTTTCTCATTTACAGACCTTGTTTAATGATCATGATGTCATTCTGGTTGATCAAGCAGGATTTCGAAATAACTATTCTGTTCTTGATCAAGTTTTAGTAGTCGCAGTTTGTAGAACAATAAAGTAGGATTGATGAAGTCAAAGAATATACTGGCTTTGTCGACCCATATAATGATTTATCCAGGGTCCCTAAACCACTTATTTGGAAAACAGTTAATAAGTATGAATATTAGTGGTGCTCTTTTTACTACAATTAGTCTGTTGCACCCATACGCCTGGTTGTAATAAGACTGAACTTCTACCGTCTCTGTCCAAGTGACCATCAATAATAGATTGTGACACGACTATGAAAGCTATGTAGTTGCTTTGTTTCATTACTTTTGTTCAACACTTTTATGAGTGATATTGTGCAGTATCTATAGTCCCCCGTGTTTTTCTTCTGAATGCGGGGCAGTTAAAGGTTAGTCCACTTATGCATGCAGATGGGCCAACTCTAACTCACCTGACACCAAAGAGTTTGGAAAAAAAGCATTTTGTTTGCAGTTGTACGCCGTCAGTTAATTGTTGGTACTAAAAGCCCAATATCATGATATTTGGGGGTAAGGATGAATTAATGGAATGTTTTTATTTTACTGTGTAAGATTGCAAGAGTGGTTATTTTCAAGTATAGGTGCTACCACCTAACGGATTCCAGTCATTGAGAATTTTATCTTGAAACTGTGGTTTCTTCTGGGCTGGCTACTATGATTGCTCCTACAAAATGTGATTATGTACATAGTAGGTATACCGTAGGCCCATCAGACAGAGCACATTTGGTCAATGTTACCCCCAGGTGACCTTAGGAAAAGAGTTGTAGGTTGTCTCTACCATGAAGGTCATTGAACGTCCAGAGGGAAGTATGTGCCAGAGCCATACCTTCACTCCTGCCATAGATGCCAAAGAAATTCTTTCTCCTAGAACTTAGCCTCATTTGTCTTATGTTTCATGCTGCTAAGAGTTTCCTGCTGTTTGCTAGATCACATTTTAGAAGGCAGGAGTCAACTTTGTTGGGGACAGCCTAAGAGGAATAATATGGGGAGCGTGAGAAAGTGGGAAGTATAGGTTTAGAAAAGTTTTGGTGGTTTACTTGATTGTTTTCTCTAATAGTGAATAATCTTTCTTTCCCTAGATATTATGCCTGCTGTTTTTTAATAAGACCTCTTGTTATTACTCAAGGTTTATTCTGTGTTCGTATTGGAGAACTAAAATCCACAAAGCACTGTGTAACCATGGATGTGCAAGATGGAATGCAGTTGTTTTTACTTCACGTCCCAATTTTGAATCTAGACTTCATAAGGGAGTGTTTTTTAACCACTTCGGAAGAGAAATTTAATAAACAGGAACAGCACATCATAGAATGTTTATAGTTAGTAACAAAAAGTTCAGAACTTAATTAAACTTGAACTTCCGTTTCTTAGTAACTACAAAGAAGTACTTATCAGGCTTGCCCTGTTGGTCTTACTGACACCAAACATATTTATTGGTTTCCCGCATCTTTGTCCAAATGATCTTTAAATCATAAATGTATAAAGACCTTTGCTGCTACCATGAATGGACTATGGGGGTCATTACAACATTGGTGGTAAAAGCTGCTTACCACCGTGCAGAAGACCGGCAACACACCGCCGTGGCTCGGAATTCCGCCACGGTCATTATGACCCAAAAGCCGGAATCCGCCAAAATGTAGACACCCACACAAGTCTGCCACACCAAAGGTCAGTGATAAACTGGCGATAACAAAACCGACACCGACACGCCAACAGGAATACGCCCACACTATCACGACCCACGAATCCACGCAGCGGTCTTTCAACCGCTGTATTCCATTGGCGGTACACACCGCCGCGCTCAAAATACACACACACTTACAAAACACAACCACATTGGACAATTCAAAATAAACACACCTGATACACATACACACACCACTCTGACACACTTAATACAATATATAAAACACACACCCACATCACCCACAAACCCCTACAACCACAATTGCGACTGAAGGCCAGAGAGAGACACCACCATCAACAACACTAGCATCCACAGGCACTCAACATTATCACTCACATAACATCCACGCACCTCACACAACACACCTCTAAATATCACCTCACACATCACAACACACACCACCCCACACATCACCCACACCACCCCATGGCCCCGCAAAGACGCCCCAGGTTCTATGAGGAGGAGCTCAGGGTCATGGTGGAGGAAATCATCCGGGTAGAGCCACAGCTATTCGGATCACAGGTGCAGCACACCTCCATAGCTAGGAAGATGGAGCTATGGCGCTGAATCATAGACAGGGTCAACGCAGTGGGACAGCATCCAAGAACACAGGATGACATCAGGAAGAGGTGAAATGACCTACGGTCTCAAGACACCACATCGCTGTACAGAGGACTGGTGGCGGACCCCCACCTCCTCCCCCAGAACTAACAACATGGGAGGAGCAGGTCTTGGCTATACTGCATCCCGAGGGCCTCGCAGGAGTAGCTGGAGGAATGGACTCTGGTAAGTCAAATCTTAACTATTACATTCCCCACCCTACCTGCATGCCATCACATACCCCCACCCTCGCCCTCACCCCCATCACTCCAACTCCTCACACATGTCCCAATATCACAAACCACACATCCCAAACCCAAGCCCTGCATGCAACACCAAAGCATGGACACCCATCACCAAAGCATGTCCACTCCACCCACAGAAGAGGCCCACAGTGATGACAGCAGCTCTGTCCAACTGGATCTAGACGACCAGCCAGGCCCATCTGGGAACACAGGCTAACCCACCACCCCAACAACAACAGGGACCTGGGGGCAGTGGCAGTGGGCACACGGTTCAGGGACAGAGGCCCAGAAACACAGGGGAACTGGGAGGGCTGCTGAGCGACAGGGGGAGGACAGGCCCATGGAACCCACTCTCCACGAGGCCCTCTCCAACATCATGGGAGCCAACCACCATTCCCAGGAGACAATGGCAACGGTACTGGCCAAGTTTCAGGAGACCCAGCGGCTGCAGGAGGAACAGTATTTGGGCTTCAGGGAGGAAGTCAAATCCATCAATTCCATCCTGGGCACCATTGTAGTGGTGCTGAAGGAGCTCATCAGCACCAGGTGGGACACTGTGGCACAACAATGGGCCCCTGACACTAGCCTGGACGATAAACTGCCCACCACCTCCGCCGGCGCTAATGGACAGGAGGCACCACCACAGGACCACCACACTAGCACCCCAACCCCTGCAGAGGGAGATCCACCCCACAAACGGTCCCTGAGATCCAGGACAAAGACAGAGAACGATGCCAAGACCCCCGCCAAGAAATAAGACTGCCCTGATTGTCATCCATTTGTCCCACCTTGTCACCCTGTCCATCCTTAAATTGCTCCAGCTCCACTTCCTATGCCCCTTTGGACAATGCACCTGTGAGACTAATAGACTGGACTCTGCCATGGACATTACTCCACCATCACCCCTCACCATTTTACAACCCCCTTCAATATCGAGCAGTTAAATAAACACCCTTAAAGCACAAAACAATCAGGAGTCTGTCTGTGATTTCAAAATAGTGTATTAGCAATTACAGTGGTAAAATGCTCTTTCAAATGTAATGTCAACATACCTATGTCACACAGCTCAAGTCCATGAGGAAACAAAGCAGATGTCACACAGTGGGACCCACATCTGTGAAATTGTAAGGGAAAGTGACAACTCAGTGACCATACACTGGGTGAACATGACAGACAGTAAAGAGGTAGTAGATTTAAATTAGATGTAGCACGCAGTGTTGTCTTCTTACCTGTGTCTCACTGGAAGTATTACAGGATCACTGTGTTCCTGTTGTCGATGTCCTTCTTCTTCTGCTTCCTCGTCTTCACTGTCCACAGGCTCCACAGCTGCCACAACACCTCCATCTGGACCATCCTCCTGCAGAAACGGCACCTGTTGTCGCAAAGCCAAGTTGTGAAGCATACAGCAGGCCACGATGATCTGGCATACCTTCTTTGGTGAGTAGAATAGGGAACCACCAGTCATATGCAGGCAGCGGAACCTGGCCTACAGGAGGCCGACGGTCCGCTCTATAATCCTCCTAGTTCACCCATGGGTCTCATTGTAGCGTTCCTCTGCCCTTGTCCTGGGATTCCTCACTGGGGTCAGTAGCCATGACAGGTTGGGGTAACCAGAGCCACCTGCAAATGTCGAGGGACAACTGTTAGACACACACTAACTCATGGGGACATCCACAGACCCAAACAACTATTCCCACTGTATTGGGTCCATGTACTCACCTAATAGCCACACACGGTGCCTCTGGAGTTGCCCCATCACATAGGGGATGCTGCTATTCCGCGGGATGTAAGCGTCATGCACTGAGCCAGGGAATTTTGCATTAACATGGAAGATGTACTGGTCTGCCAAATACACAATCTGCACATTCATGGACTGGTAACTCTTCCGGTTTCTGTACACCTGTTCACTCCTGCGGGGGGTACCAAGGTCACATGTGTCCCATCAATGGCACCTATGATGTTGGGGATATGTCCTAGGGCATAGAAATCACCTTTCAATGTAGGCAAATCCTCCACCTGAGGGAAAACGATGTAGCTCCGCATGTGTTTCAGCAGGGCAGACAACACTCTGGACAACACGTTGGAAAACATAGGCTGGGACATCCCTGGTGCTATGGCCACTGCAGTTTGAAAAGACCCACTTGCTAGGAAATGGAGTACCGACAGCACCTGCACTTGAGGGGGGATTCCTGTGGGATGGCAGATAGCTGACATCAGGTCTGGCTCCAACTGGGCACACAGTTCTAGGATTGTGGCACGATCAAGCCTGTAGGTGATGATCACATGTCGCTCCTCCATTGTCGACAGGTCCACCAGCGGTCTGTACACCGGAGGATGCCGCCATCTCCTCACATGCCCCAGCGGACAGTGCCTATGGAGGAGAACAGTGAGCAGAGAATCAACCAACTCTGAGGTACGTAAACACAGCTTACTCTGAAAATATTAGCAATTCGGCATTTGCCTGTACGAGTGTTTAGGCAAGGCCTAGGTATGTGTGACAAAGTCATAAATAATGCCATGTGGGCCCATGAAATGGCGGCTGCCTGACCTGTAAGGTGGGACAATGGGACATGAGGTAACTGCGCTGGTGTTGTACACCGTCGCGGTAGGCGGTCGAAGACCACGGCGCATTTCTGCATTGGTTAACATTGGACCCTATGGGTCTCAGGAGCCAATGACGATGTATGCCGGCGGTGACGGTACGCACCGCCGCGGACGTGACTGCCATTTTCTATCTGTTCAATCACTCAATACCTGATCTTCGACAGGAGAGGACCTGCACTGCAAGTGCTGCTGTGACCTCAGTCTGGAAGAGACAATGGCTCGTGTGTCTGGGGAAAGGGCTCCTGCCTTTAGCATGGAGGAGTTGGAGAAACTCGTGGATGGGGTCCTCCCCAGTACACGCTACTCTACGGTCCTCCAGACAAACAGGTAAGTACACTGTGAGCATGCTGTATAGGCAATGCCTGTGTGGAGTGGGGTGGATGAAAGCTAGTGGGGGTGAGAATGAGGGGTGCATGAAACGACGGTGAGTGCATGTGCGTCATGGCAAGGTTAGGGATGCGGGCCAATGACTGTGACGGTGCAGTTGGTAATTACTTCTCTTTTTCCCCTGTACAAATCCTGTAGGTCAGCGCCCACCAGAAGAAGGACATTTGGCGTGCCATCGCCAAGGAAGTCCGGACCCTGGGGGTCTACCAGAGACGGAGCACCCACTGCCAGAAAAGATGGGAGGACATTCGCCGCTGGAGCAAGAAGACGGCGGAGGCCCAGCTGGGGATGGCCTCCCAACCTGGGAGGGGTGCCAGTCGCACCATGACCCCCCTGATGTTCAGGATCCTGGCGGTGGTGTACCTGGAGTTGGATGGGTGCTTAAGGGCATCACAGCAGCAACAAGGGGGTGAGTACACTCTCATTCTGCTGATTCAGCATGCATTGGAGGTGTCTGGGTGGGGGAGGTGGGCTGTGGGTTCCCCTAGGCCAGGGCGAGTTTAGTAGTTAAACTGTCTTCTTCAGGCAGGCCCTGTGGCACCCCACCCCACCTGTGTACAGTGCCAACTACACCTAGTCAGGCTCCTGTGACATCCATGTGTGCAGAAATCGGCCATAGCCTTGTAAGCCATGTCCCAGGGATTGAATAGTGGACTCCAAGTGCGCGGTGTATTGCAGGGGGCTCTGTGTCTGTCGTGTCCGCCAGCAGTAGCGGTATTGCATGCACTCAACATGTCTTTCTTCTGTATCCCCCCACCTTTTTGTGGTCTCCCTGTTCTTGTGTGCATTCGCATCATCAGGCGGAGGAGCAGTGTCACTGGAGCAAGAGGGAGCTGCATCCCACATGGCCCTGGAGGGCGACACTACAGACTCTGATTTCACCAGTGGGATGGAAGGCGAGGGGAGCTCCATGGCGGGGACAGAAGCTGACACCAGCGATACAGACTCCTCCTCTGATGGGAGCTCCCTTGCGGTGGCGGCCCCATCTGTGCCCCCGCATCTACAGGTACAGCCGCCACCCCCCCTACCAGCACCGCCCTCCCATTCAGCCCTTCAGCGTTTGCCCCGTGCCCGCTCACCCAGGAGGGTGGGCATCACCTTCGCCCCAGGCACCTCAGGCCCTGCCCCAGTCACCCCTGCTGCCCTCAGTGAGGAGGCTATTGACCTAATCAGGTCCCTCACTGTTGGGCAGTCTATCATTTTGAATGCCATCCAGGGTGAATAGAGGCAGTTGCAACAGACCAATGCATACCTGGAGGGCATTCACTCTGGTCAGGCAGCCCTTCAGCGAGCTTTTCAGACTCTGGCCTCAGCACTGATGGCAGCCATTGTCCCTGTCTCTAGCCTCCCCCTCCAACTTCCTCCACCCAGACCCACACCCCTGTACCTAAGCTTATCCCAAGCACACCATCAGACCAGCATGCACACACCTCAACACACAAGGGAAGCTATGGCAAACATAAGCACCACACATCCCACAGGCACTCACGCAAGCATCACACACATGCAGACACACCAACATCCACTGCCTCCACTGTGTCCCCCTCTTCCTCGTCTCCCTCCTCCCTCCCTGTCTCATCTCTACTCACACCTGCATGCAGTACATCCTCAGCCACTACGTCCATCACCAGCACACCCACCACCACACCGCGCTCACGTGTAGTCACCGCACCACTACCATTCACACATCCCCTGTGTCCTCTCCCAGTGTGACTGTGAGGCCACCTCCCAAGGTACACAAACGCAGCCACACACCCACCCAACAGCCATCAACCTCACAACAGCCTACAGTCCATGCACCTTCACCCAAAGTCACCAAATGTACACCTCCTACAACCACAACCTCTTCCTCCACTCCCAAACCCCCTCCAGCTACCCGTCCCAGTGTTCCTGGCCAGCCTTGACCTCTTTCCCTCACCTCCCCCACCCCTTCAGTCTCCTAGGGCCCGACTCTCCAGGTCCCAACCTAGCACCTCAGCCACAACATCGGCGGGACCAGTGGTGCCAGAAGTCACCGGATTATGGAGTGCACCAGGCTGCAGGGCAGCCAGTGTGGCAAGGAGCCACAGCACAGACAGTCCCCCACCTGTCAAGCATAAAAAGTTGGACAGTGCCCAGCAGGAGAGGGGAAAGAAATCAGCCACCAAAGCCGCTCCCAGGGGTACAGTTGGGAGTGTGGAGACAGCTGCACCACCATCCAAGGATGGGGAAGGGGCACAGTAAAACCGGCAAGTCTGGGAAGATCAGCACGGCGGACAAGACCGCCACCAGCCCTGCTGCCCAGGAGAAGACCTCCAGCAGCAGCCCCGCTGCCCAGGAGAAGACTGCCAGCAGCAGCCCCGCTGCCCAAGACAGGACCGCCAGCAGCAGCCCCGCTGCCCAGGACACCGCCGCCAGCAGCACCGCAGCCCAGGAGAAGACCGCCAGCAGCAGCCCCGCTGCCCAAGACAGGACCGCCACCAGCTGAATCGCTGCCCAAGACAGGACCGCCAGCAGCACCGCAGCCCAGGACAAGACCGCTACCAGCAGAAGCGCTGCCCACGACTCCGCCGCCAGCAGCACCGCAGGCCAGGACATGACCGCCACCAGCAGAACCGCTGCCCATGACACCACAGGCCAGTGAATGCCAATGATTCCGACGCTACTGAGGCCGCCACGGGCAGGATGAAGCACTCTGGGCACAAAGCCCCCTCCAGAACCAGTGGAAAGTTACATCCAATACCTCAGTCCTTGGCAGGGTGAAGCACTCTGGGCACAAAGCCTCCCCAGAACCAGTGGAGAGTTACATCAACTACCTCAGTCCTTGGCAGGATGAAGCACTCTGGGCACAAAGCTCCCTCCAGAACCAGTGGAGAGTTACATCCACTACCACTGTCCTTGGCAGGATGAAGCACTCTGGGCACAAAGCCCCCTCCAGAACCAGTGGAGAAAGGCATCCACTACCTCAGTCCTTGGCAGGATGAAGCACTCTGGGCACAAAGCCCCCTCCAGAACCAGTGGAGAGTTACATCCACTTGAGAGACTGTGGCTTTGCACTCCCCAGGATTGATCAGTGGGCAACCCACCCACTGTAGAGACTTGAGAGACTGTGGCTTTGCACTCCCCAGGATTGACTAGTGGGCAAACCACCCACTGTAGAGACTTGAGAGACTGTGGCTTTGCACTCCCCAGGATTGAACAGTGAGCAAACCACCCACTGTATAGGCTTGAGAGACTGTGGCTTTGCACTCCCCAGGATTGATCAGTGGGCAACCCCTCCACTGTAGAGACCTGAGAGACTGTGGCTTTGCACTCCCCAGGATTGACTAGTGGGCAAACCACCCACTGTAGAGACTTGAGAGACTGTGGCTTTGCACTCCCCAGGATTGAACAGTGAGCAAACCACCCACTGTATAGACTTGGGAGACTGTGGCTTTGCACTCCCCAGGATTGAACAGTGGGCAAACCACCCACTGTAGAGACTTGAGAGACTGTGGTTTTGCACTCCCCAGGATGGAACAGTGGGCATCCCACCCACTGTAGAGACTTGAGAGACTGTGGCTTTGCACTCCCCAGGATGGAACAGTGGGCAGCCCACCCACTGTAGAGACTTGAGAGACTGTGGCTTTGCACTCCCCAGGATTGATCAGTGGGCAACCCACCCACTGTATAGACTTGAGAGACTGTGGCTTTGCACTCCCCAGGATTGATCAGTGGGCAACCCACCCACTGTAGAGACTTGAGAGACTGTGGCTTTGCACTCCCCAGGATTGATCAGTGGGCAAACCACCCACTGTAGAGACTTGAGAGACTGTGGCTTTGCACTCCCCAGGATTGAACAGTGGGCATGGAGCCCCCTTGTGGATCTGGCGTCGTGCACTCAACCGGCTGAGGTGCCCCCCATTCCTTTCCCACTGAGGTGCCTGTTTTATTTCTATCTGATGCCCCTACAGTGTTCTCTCCATCTTGTTCGGGTATTGAGTGTGGGCCTCGCCCATACCTTTTGGGCCCAGTGATCCACGGACTGTGATGGTGGAATCCCTTGGACTTGTGTTCTTGGTGTATATAATTGTATATAGAATAAATGTATATATTTGTAAATATTTTTAATTTATGTAATTGAATATATTACAATTATTCGACTCATTTCCTTTTGTCCGTGCATTCTTCCAGGGGAGGTTTGGGGGTGTATCTGTAATGTATCAACATGTATTAGTGTGTGTGTTGTAGTGGGTGAGGGTGGGGTGGGGCTGTTGCGCGTTGAGTGTGTGTGTCACTGTTTTTTCCCTCCCCCTCCCCTTTGTCGTAGATGCAGTACTCACCGTGGTCTTCGCCGCCGGCGTTCGTGCTCCTGGTAGAGGAGCAGGAAGATAAAGGCTGGGAGTATCTGAAGTTACGGTTCCATGGCATCCTGGTTCCTCGTGGGGTGTGTAGAGGTGAGTGTTTTCCCTTCGAAGTCCTGTTTCCGCCGTGTTTTTGTTCGCAGTGAATCCGCCCCGGAAAAGGTGGCGGATTTGTGGGTTGGAATAGTGTTGGCGGTACATTGTCCTCCGCCTGTCTGTTGGAGGTTACTGCCGCGGTGTTTGTGTGTACCGCCGTGGTGGTCGGAGTGTTAAAGTGGCTGTCTATGTTGGCTGTTTCCGCCACGGTCGTGATTCAATTTTTTTTACCACCGGCTTGTTAGCAGTTTTACCGCCGCTTTAACACCGACCGCCAGGGTTGTAATGACCACCTATATGTTTAGGTGTACTTGCTTTTTATATTCATAAAACTAAGTAATCTATTCAATGAAAAGTTTTGATTGGTTAAAAAAATGCAGGAAACACCCTATAATATGCACAGTGTATCACATTGTCTGTGAGTCTCATAATACTAAAATGGACTGTTTATTTCTGCAAAATAGTTATCCAACCTATCATAGGCTGCTGGGGCATTTGGTCTCTTGCTACTTGTGGACATAGAATACAATTTATGGGCAGGTAGCACCTCCTTTTTATCAGGTGAGGACATTACTCATGCCCTCGGCCACTTCTTTTTGTGGAAGTGCTGCATCTTACTTTTCAGAGGCAGGACTTTCCATAGTGACTGACTCCAGTGAGGATCACCTTTCTATTTCGCAAAGATAATTTGCGTGTATGAATAATATACAGAAAGATCTAGTGACAATGGAGTGTGCAGCCAGGAGAGAAAGTAAAAGGAGGAGTGCAGAGACATGCTGATGGACAAAAGGATGAGAGCATTCAGCAAGGGTTGCGGTTGCCTCAGCGGCAACCCACAATTCTAGACCTACAGGCATTCATGGAGGTCCATGTTCAGGATTGTGCTGATCCATTATGGACCACTTCTCAGGCTTCGAGGGAACTAAAGTGCCAGAGTCATGAGTCTGTTTAGATTCACCAAGGAGAGTAGTAGGCAACCTTCTCAAACTGAAATCTTTGCAAGAAAGCTCTTGCCCCATGACTATCAACCAAATGCCTCTAGCTAACACGCATATTAGTGCTTAGACACAGAGACTGTAGTTACGCATTAAAGGCGTCTCCCACACCAGTTTAGTCAAACCTGGTGAATTTAGGAGTAAGGAGGTATATCATTAGTGTTCCTTGGACGTCAGATCCTATAAACACCTGATGTGATAATTACTACAACCTACATTTTAAGAGCTGTCTGTGGGGGGTTATAACTGAGTCTCCTTTAGTAATATTCCTTATTTATTTAAGGTTTATTTGCAGTTTTCTACAACACAGACATGGCCCAGAGGCATTGGGGTGTTTTACAGCAAAAATTGGAAATCAGTTGCATATAATACTCGCTAAGGTGTGCCATAAACAGTGAGCAAAAACAAGCAAATACATTATGAATAAAACAAAAAATTTTTTAAAAAGCATGTTAAATCCCGACTAATAAATTGCTCCATAAATAGTGAGCAAAAACAAACATACGCCCAATCCATGACACGGTCAAGCGCAATCCAGTAAGTTATAAATATAGTAAGTACAACTGATTAAACTTTTTAAATTCATAGTGAGAACACGCCCCCCAAGCCTTGTACAGAGGAATAGATAAGCAACCATCAGGGTGTAGAAAGCATTAGGGCAGAGGGGCAAAACAGAATGGAGAAAATGAAAGTAGAATCAGTCAAGGAGAGATACCAAGTGAGAAAATGAACATGGAAGCATTACATGGTAGGGACAAGGTGGCTCATCTGTGTGGCTGATCTATAGTTGAGGCAAAGATACCAGGGGCGGCTCCTCCGCTATGGCAGCTCCCCCACCAGCAGCAGGAGCTGCAAATCCTTTAAAAATAAAACAATAATAAACCATATTTATTATTGTTTTATTTTTAAAGGGGTGGGCCATGGGGGGTGACAAGCAGTGAGGGGAGTGCCCAGAGCACTCCCCTCAGTGCGCATGTATGTCTGGCCAGCCTTCTCGGACCGCCAAACACACAAGTGTACAAGGGCTCTCTCCAACCTGGCACTGTGTGGCCGGGTTGAAGAGAGCAAGCCCAGGCTTCTAGTCTGCGTTGGAGCACCCAGCCAGGGCGCTCCAACCAATCATAACACTGCTTTGAGTAGCGTCATGATTGGCCGCAAGGCAGGCTGGGAGCCTGGAGTGCAGCGGAGAGTGGCGGGGAGGTTTAGAAACGTTTTTAAAAAAATGTTTTGTTTTTTTTTGTAATTTTTTTATTCACCCTGCCACTTTTCCTAATCGCCAGCCCCAACTGGAAGATCCATAGAAATTTGCAACACACAAAATGCATTCAACCAAGTCCTTACCTAAAGACTTTTATTGACTTTCTATTTAAAGAGCCCTAGTGGGGAAGCATTCCCAGAGCTGGCTCAAAATCACTGTGATTGAACAAGACTTTTGATACGTAACATTTGATGCACAAGGACAACACCAGACCATCCATATTTGACGTTGTACTTTGTGCAAACTATCATATTGTTCTGTCTGTAAACACTTGCGAACTGATAACTGTACATTTGAATTGTGATACGCCCAGTGATTAATTTGTGACAAAAAATGTACCAGTGCACAGAGCTCTCCTTTAAAACACGCAACTGCAGTAATTAAATGTGCGAGTACAAAATACTGAGGCAGCGTAATCCTGAAGCCATCCCGGGCCTCTTTAATAAATTTACAGCCACTCCATGCCCCTTCAGCTCACTCTTGCATCTTTCTGGTTTCTCTCTTCATGACACTTTTTCATTTTTCTCTTCCTCTGTCTTTCCCATATGTGCTTTTGCTCACAGTAATTGTTTGATGCAGAAAAATAAGTGTTGTCCCTCAAAAATAGGTGCTGGTGCTCAAATTTTGCACTGGATATGCCACTGCGTAAGTATGAATTGCCTGTTCAGAGTGACATTTGTGAATTGGGCTATGTTTCAACTTTCCTCTTTTTAAACTTTTTTACACTGCTTCAGGGCGGTAACTGCAATGCAACTTCTGTTCAATGTTCAGTGCGGCACACAAGAGATTAACCACCTCATTGTTGAAGTGACTTCCTCTATCTGATTCTAAAGAGATCAGAAACCCTAAATGTGGTATCAATTGCCTAAGCAGCAACTTCACTACTGTGAGACTGTCATTTCTACGTGTGGGGTAAGCTTCAATCCAATGACTAAAGATGCACACAATCACCAACACGTATCTCAGACCTCCACACACAGGCATCTCAATAAAATCCAATTGCATTCTGCTAAATGGACCTCCTGCTCTCCCAATGTGGCTCAAATTCACCACTGTTCCTGTTGACAGATGATGCACCGGTGACAAATCACTTCTGCGGCTTGTCTGAATTTCGGATTGAACCAATCAATTTTGAACAAGCTGATCATGGCGTCTCTACCAAAATGTGCTTGCCCATGGTAAAACCTTACAAATTGTGACAGAAGACTATTCGGTAAAACCATTTTCCCCTCATTTGAAACCCACAGATCATCTGGTCTTTGAACACACTGCATTTTTAGCCAAGAGCGTTTCTCCTCTCTGCTGGCACGACACTGCAACAATTTTAATTCTTCCATCGTGTCAAACACCCTCAATGCGTAACCTGTGCATGTCTCATTTTCAGTTTTAGGTAACAATTCCCACTGATCCTTGAACGATATACAGTTCAGTGCGCAAAATCTTGCGACTTGATCCGCATATCCATTTCCCATTGACACAAAGTCTTGTGATTTCACATGAGCACTGCATTTCCCCACGGCAATTTCAAGAGGTAACTGAATTGCGTGCAACAACTCCTTAATTCTTTCACCATTTTTCACTGGAGACCCAGAAGAGGTCATGAAACCCCTCTGGGACCATAGCTGACCAAAATCATGGACAATTCCAAACCCATATCTGCTATCGGTATAGATAGTCACTTTCAGCTTGTCAGCGGCATGGCATGCCCTAGTAAGAGCAACCAATTCAGCAACTTGAGCAGAGTATACTCTTTCAAACCAAGATGCTTCTAGGATACCAGTGATTGTACACACAGCGTAGCAGGCTCTCCGTACTCCTACTGAGTCTCTCAAGAACGAGCCATCAACAAAGATAATGTCATCATTCTCTTCCAATTGGGTATCTTTAATGTCAGGTCTTGGTTTGGTGCACAGTTCTGTTACCTCAAGACAATCATGTTCTACCTCTTCAGCCTCATCAACCTCTGTATTCTCATTTGGAAGCAAAGTTGCCGGGTTTAATACAGTACACCGTTTCAGTGAAACATTTGGTGACCCCAATATAATTGTCTCACATTTTGTTAGTCGGGCATTTGTCATGTGCTGAGTTTTCGTTCTAGTCAACAAGATTTCAACTGAGTCTGGGAATATAACTGTTAAAGGGTGTCCCATCACTATGCCTTCACACCGTGTGAGGCTTTGACCAACTGCTGCAACTGCACGCAAACAACCTGGCAAGGCTGCTGCGACTGGGTCCAAGGTAGCTGAAAAATATGCTACTGGTCGGTTTCCACCTCCATGGACCTGTGTCAAGACAGACAAAGAACAAGCATTACGTTCATGACAAAACAGGACAAAAGGCTTTGTGTAATCAGGCATACCTAAAGCTGGAGCCCTGCACATGCATTCCCTCAGCTCAATGAACGCCCTCATCTCTTTCTCGGACATGGTTAGAGTATCTGGGCCATCCTTAATCTCCTTAACTTTCAGCCTCACCAAAGGCTTGGAGATAACCGAGAAATTTGGGGTCCACTGACGCCAGTAACCCACCATTCCCAGAAACATCCTAACATCTCTCCGCGATGCCGGGGGATTCATCTGCAATATTGCAGTCACTCTTTCCTTGGATATTTTCCTCGACCCCTTCTCAATCAAATGGCCTAGATATTTCACCTCTTTCTGACAATACTGCAGCTTCTTTGGGCACACCTTATGCTCGTTCTTTCCCAAGTGATTCAATAAGGCAATAGTATTGTACTTGCAGTCATCTCTTGTTTTGGAAGCAATCAACAAATCGTCAATGTACTGCACTAGAGTCGATTGGAAAAGCAGTTCCAATGACTCCAAATCCTTCTTCAAAATTTGATTGAAGATAGATGGTGACTCCGAAAACCCCTGAGGGATTTGACACCAACTGTAAACCTTATCCAGGTATTTCAAACTGAAAAGAAACTGGCAGTCCTCATGAAGAGGCGCGGAAAAGAACGCTTGGGACAAATAGACAACTGAGAACCATTCTGCGTTGCATGGAACTTAATCACAGCTGGATTTGGCACTATTGGGCAACACTTCACCACTATGTCATTAATTTTTCCTGAGACTTGAACAATTCGAACTTTCCCACAGGGCTTTCTCAGACCCATTATAGGTGAGTTACATGGGCTGATCAGCACTTCTTTCAGTACTCCCTGCTTCACAAAGTCTGCAATTATCTGCGTCACCTGTATAAGGACATCCTGTGCCATGTGGTACTGCGGTACCTGGGGAAACACGGCATTTGGCTTTGCACCGACTTTAACTGGTTCTACTCCTTTTATCAATCCCACTTCCTTTCCTGTCAAGTCCCACACTTTCTCTGTGACTGTCCCCTGCAGGTCTGCGGGCAAATTAGTCATTGTGAACATCGGGAAGAAACTTATCAAGGGGTACTCTTCATCTGTAGTCTCTGTTTCTGGCTCTGAGATCTGACCATCATCCCCCTCATCATCACTGTTTGTCTGCACCTCAATTCCCTCCTTCAAACAGGTGATAGAACACCTCGTCTTACACAGCAAGGGGCATATTTATACTCTGTCTGCGCCGAATGTGCGGCAAAAATGTTGGCGCACATTCAGCGCAAACCATGCCCCGTACTTAAACTTTGACGCCCACGGATGACAAAATTCTGACTGTATGCGTCATTTTTTGGATGCGGCAACCCGCTTGCGTTTATTATATGCAAGGTAGGCGTTCCCATCCAAAAATGACTTAAGCGGCTGTGCGTCGTATTTATGCTTTCGGCCAAAAATGACGCACGGCCAGGAGGCGGAGCCGGAAAATGACACACAGCCCGATTTGCGTCAAAATGTAATGCCTGGGTCAGGGTAAGTGTTAAAATGGGGCAAACATGCCTGTATTTAATCAGAACACACAGAAGCAACAGCAGAGCAGCACAGCAGCAAAAGGGAGACATGGAGGTGCTTCTCATCTGGCGTGCACGCAGACGCAGAGCCCAGCAGCAACAACAGAAGCTACCACAACACCAGCAGGGACCCCAAAGGCAGTGCAGAAGGCAGGAGAGGATATTCGGCCCCAGAACAACCCTTCATGGCCTCAGGGAACATGACATCATCCAGAGGTACAGATTGAACTGGCAGACCATTCAACAGCTGCTGCGAAACATAGAGCCACAGTTGGCACCCACCTTGCTGACACCCCGCACCATCCCAACAGAAACTAAGCTGCTTGCCATACTTCACATGCTGGCAAGTGGCTCTTTCCAAACAACTGGTGCCCTGGTTGCCGGAATATCGCAGCCGTCATTCTCTGCCTTTTTGCTCAAAGTACTGGATGCGATCATTGGACTCACACCGCGCCACATCTGCTTCCCTAACACACTGCAGAAGCAGCAGGAAACAAAACAGGGGTTCTACCTCATTAGTGGCTTCCCACACGTCCTTGGTGCAATCAACTGCACACATGTACGCCTTGTGCCACCTGCTGCAACTGAACACCTCTATCGCAACAGGAAGCACACACATTCCATCAATGTGCAGGCCATTGTCAACCACCAAGCATTGATCACCAACATCGTGGCAAAATATCCTGGGAGTGTCCATGACTCCTTCATCTTCCGTCACAGCACCATCAACCAACACTTCCAGGATGGACGGTATAGCAATGGACTACTAGTTGGTAAGTACAAAAACCTACTTATATACACAGTGCACAGCAACCCTCTAGGACACACAACACATACACCACAACAGCAACACGTCGACAGGATCATATTGAGGTTGTGAAATCGCTAGCCATGTTTCTTAGGTCACCATTGAACCTGTCACACATCTGAAATTAGTGTACAGCCTAATGTTAAGGCATCAATGATCACAACATTTGGAGTGTGTTGCCTAAATGTCAACTTACAAATTGTAAGCGTCTCAATCATGTTTACATTAATCCATTGCATAAGTGTAAAGGAATGGGATGTCCAGGGTACATTGATATGAACGTGTTAACAACACTGACAATTTTAACCTGTGTATGGAACTATCATCTCACCCCCAGTGAAGACACAGGGACACCTGTATCACAAGTCACAATGCTAGGGAGGGCACACTGTACTGCAAATCCCAAAACATACTGCTGACAACTGTTCAGCAGCCAAACACTCGCCCAGCCAAGGAAACAACACAATGTAAATGGTACATCCTACAAGCCTAGGATGCGACACAATAACACAAAAGAGTCATAGACAACACAAGACAACTACTGCCATGCAAGGTGATTTCAAGGGGGCTAGCTACATCAACATGATCCCATTCATTTTCTCTTGCAGCTGATCAGGGGTATGGCATCCAGCCATGGATAATGACACCTATTGGCAACCCGAGTACTGCAGCAGAGCGTGCCTACAATGACGAACATAGGAGGACACGCACCATAGTCGAGAGGACCTTCGGCATCCTCAAGTCGAGATTCCGGTGCCTCAACATCACTGGTGGTAGTCTCCTATATTCCCGGGAAAATGGTCTGTAAGATAATTCTAACATGTGCCATTCTGCACAACATTTGCATAAGAAGGAACATTCCCCTCCTGGAACCTGAGCCACACATACCTGAAGAGGAGGAAGAGGAGGATGGTGGCCTGCAACATGAGGGGGAACAACAAAACACGGCCGCTGGTTTGCGTTGGCAGCAACATATCGTGAACAATTTCTTTTAAATATAATCACCATCACCACTTTATGAACTAATTTAAATAAACGCCTATAATAATCACCATATCATGGTTTGGCTATTCATTTTTGCACACCTTTATCTCTAACTATCAGAATAAGAGTGTTGCCTCATGGAGCATTGCTGATATACCGATTAGGACTCTGAAAATCCCAGAGCAAATGTGATGCGTACGATACAACGGTCACATACACCCACTGTAAATGACATACATCCTGTACATTTCACCTTTGAAGGACAATAGCAGAGGACCACACCTATTTCACACATACATGTTGGAAACATGGTTCATCGCAGCATATGGCTCACAACTAAGACACCATCACTCAATAAGGGGAAAACAAGCCTCATACCTGAGGCAGTTGATGTGCTTTTGCATCAGTAACAGGAATGTATGACCAGACCCTTGACACTCGTAAGTCCATCTGCATCCAATCTTTGCAAGGACTATCTGTGACTAGAATTCCATATAAGCAGAACATAGACAGCACAAGTGCCACACATATGAGTAGCATTGCGCACATGACATTCCATGTACATGTCAGCCCATTTCCTAACTCCTGACACACCCATGCACCTGGTCACAACCCACCTGTCTGAAGATGTCCCTGGAATAGTAAGATGTGTACCCCGATATTCCCTCGTCTAAACACACAGACTGACAATAGCAATCAAGTGTGCTACACCCTTTCCTATGGTATACCATTGTCATAGTACATCTGACTGCATGGACGTCAGGTCGATTAATACACTGGCTTCTAGTTTCTAAGCCCTGTTAGCACCTGTAGATTGCTTCCTGTGTGAAAACGTCTGTTGGCCGTTAGAATGCAAATCTCACCTACAGGACTTGTGAGAAACTGATGCAGCCCACACCTGTGATCACCTCCATGCACACCACCCATCTACCTGCACTGCCCTTGCTGATGCCTGGAACAGCATAGGAGTTGCCATTTTGTCAAATACACCGTACACTGTTAAGCATTGCTAATAATTTAGCCGGGTAACACAGCCCTTGGGTTCATGTGTCACCTTAAAAAATACAGGACATACACAGTTTTACATGTCAACTGTCTAGTTCGTCCTCCAAACAGTGTTAGTCAGACCACTGATTATGTAACTTGTGAAATTGCTGGATCCTGAATCACCCTGCATCCTGTCAGCCTGACTGGCATCTCTCTGTGCGTCACCCTAAAGTTTCCCTGTGGCTACATATGTACCACACTTGCTTTACCAAACCTTTCATTCCTCAGAGGGTATTTGGTCATGTGCTTCATCAATGCATACCCAAATACATTGTATAGCATCATCTGCCTTTTAATTGTACCATATGAGTTAAATCCTCGGTGATGAGCAAAAATTCATGGCCCATCCCTTGTCTGGGTCTCATTTATGCATGAACGACAAAGTGTGACAGTGTCCCAGGGCCGTATGCAGGGATTGGGTACAGGGCCTTCAGCAGAACCAGCAACCTCTGATAATGTCCATGAAAAGTCCACACATGTCAGGACCCTGACAGTTCACACACAGAATTACATTGCTCACAACATATTGATGGGCTGTGTGTGGTGATTAGCTGCGAGAATAATCAGCACAGAGGCTGTGATGTTCGCAGATGCAGTGGGAATTGCAGAGGCCAGCCTGTGTACAAATGTTGTAATGACACCTGCCGGAACATGACACCTGAGACATTATCTCATTCAGCACACCATTACACGTCTTCAGTGACAGGGTGGGACCATCCCCATGTAGGTTTTCATGTCCTCATCCACTTTACTCACATTGATCAACAAAGGACACTCAGTAGATACAGGAATAGCTGCCACTGACTCATGATGAGACCTGGACCTAACTGTGACAACATACACCCCTAAAATATACAGGATCAACATTGGCCCACACACATGAACAAGACACCTCTGTGCAATTGATCACTGGAAATATGTGGACACGTGCTGCCTCGTCTGCTGGTCCACCACAGCCACTGGAGAGTCGTGGCTCAGTAATATGACCTCAACTGTGACGTCATCATACATTTACGGTTCACCTTTGGCTGTCTGGGCCAACTACATGGTACCCACTTCCTCAATGCATGTGTCTGACTCACTGTGGGATTCACCGACAAGTGCCTAGGAAGCTGTTACCAAAAATCTAGGACATAGGATGGTGAAATTGTGGACCATTGACATGAACAAGCGTCTGCCATCTATCTGGTGCATGCTTTGTCATTTGTGGTGTCTACGTTACCCAAAATCTTGGAAGTGCACATAACGGATGTTGCTACATGCATGACTAACACATGTCCTCTCTCATTTCCACAATGACTTGTATCTAAGGATTGGACACATTAACTTTACATTCATACAAGCATATGTTCAATAATGCATCTTGTGATGCACACACATACTCGGTCAACAACTACATTAGTTGCCAATGCACACACATTGAGCCATAGGCATTGAGGAATTGTACTTATGTGCATCACCTTGCTATCCTCTCCTGATGCCAAACATGCCCAAATTGTGCAATACATATATGTAGGCCACACATATGGCCATCTAGTGCATCAGCCAACCGTCAAAATCCTGTTAAGGAAGTAGCGGGTCATGGTCCGTTGCAGTATAATGTCTCACATGTGAACATACACCATCAACACCATAGTGGGTGCAATCAGCCTATCTCTGATGTATCCCAAATGTAACATAACATAAAAACTGAAAAAATGCCCACAACCAGTTCATGCACTGAAATTTTGACGTTGCTAGCGTTATGCGTCATTTTTTTGTCTCCACCAATACAGACTGTGTATCATATTTTGACGCACAGGAGTGAAAATTAGGCCGCATCCAAATAATTGTACAGACTAGTTACTATTCTTTGGATGCGGCCTAATTTTCACTCCTGTGCGTCGAAAAATATGACGCACAAACTGTATGCGTGCAAAAATATGATGCATAACACGAAAAACTGTGGCCATTTTATGCAGGAAGTGACGTAATGGAATATCCTGTTTACAGATTATGTACAGTGGGTGTACTTTCACTTTGCAGTCTGTGAATCTTCTAGACTGTGTGGCTGTTTTCAGAGTGATGTCCAGTGATTTTGTACTTTTGTGTCCTGTGTGCTATCTCAATTGTCATTTTGTGAAATAAATATTGTTGATGTATAGTGTCCTAGTGTGTTTTGTTTACTTTTGTCCAGTATTCTAGTGTTTTTGTTGTTTGTGGGAGTCTGTTGTGGGTAGTGCTAGTTTGGGGATAGTTGGGCTCTTTTAGTGGTTAAGTTTACTTTTCTTTTTTTTGTACCCCTACTTTCCCCTTTTTCCCCTTTCTACTTCTTTATCCCCTATTCCCCTTTTCATTGCCGAGATGTCTGGTAGGCCACGTCTTGGCAGGATGGGTGAGGAGGAGTTGGGTGGCTTTATATGGCTTGAGTGCCATTTCCTACCACTCATGATCGAGGCAGGGTGATACAGGGGTATCACACTGAGGCGTGCAGAATCCAGTGGGGAAAGGTGCTGCATCACCTGCAGCGCATGTATGCCAGCCAGAGGAGTGACCACCAGCTGAAGCACCGGTGGGCTGACCTCATCACCAGGGAGCAAGATCTGCTGGACCACCTGGGAATAGTGATTGGTAGCCCTGTTGGTGAGTACTAATCATGTAAATGTGCACAATTAAATGCTCTGTTGTGACATCAGATGATTTGTACAATATCTGCCAGCTAAGTTGCTGACTGTGTGTAATGCTGGGGAAACATACAGGGTAATTGATGCACTATGTGAAAGATCACAATTGCTAGCTGTCAGCAAGCACATGCTCTACAAACTTACAGGATAATTTTCCGTTAAGTAAATTGGTGCTGCCTTTGTGTCAGACAACCAAACAAAATAGGAGGCAATCATGTCTATATAGGTCACATTTGCCAGAGAAGTAGATATGTGCTAAAATATTGGCTGACTTTGTTGACGCAATAGCTAGACTGACTTTAGAAACACTATATGATGCAGAAAATGAGTGCTGGCTTAACGTCAATTGATGATAGCAAAGTGGCCCAGACATATGTCTCATGTGAGTCTGGTGAGTGTGAAAGGAAAGTGTTCATGGAAGTTCTATGAATGTTAGGGATTATTGTGGTCCTTCATCTTTTTGGATACATGTCAGATATGGATTTTAAAACATCGTGAAAAGGTGTAAGGTGCCCTCAGCTAACATCTTAGACTTGTATTTGGAGTTAGGTGTGCCACATTCCAATTAGGGATGGCAGTCCAAAGGTATGCACATGGGTTCACATCTCCCTGGTTGGTGCAAATCGCCATTGCTGGCCCACATCAAATGAAGAAACTGTAACAACAGGAGGGCTTACAAAAGTCCCTGCCCCTCTGTACATTGTACCTATGTGTAATAAATGTGTCATGGCCACATGGGCTGTTTGACTGGTAATGCAGTCCTCACGTAACCAGGCTTTGGATGTCTCTCTTGGATGCACATGATGAGACGATTGCACTCCATTATTATTTCTGATCACTATTGACGGAGCATGTTTGCCACCACATGATAGTTAGGGCCACTGCATGTGTAGAGATATGTGTGTAACTGTCACAGGAGACCCGTGCTATGTACATGTTCTGATGCAGTATCATCATGTCTGAATGGCTGTCATTTCCTTATTCAGCTTACACATTGTATATGTCTTTGAAATTGTTGGTCAGTGCACAGATTCTGAGCACATTTCTTCCTTCCATGCCTTACAGGTGGACTGGCACCCTACACTGTGGGAGAGGTGGCTACATTCGAGGACCCCGACCACTCCAGTAAGTGTTGATATGTCTGTTATGTGTTGTGTTTGCTGGTGATGTGTGATGGACTCCTGTGTGTTGAGCACATAGCAAGGTGTGATGCGCTGGCCAATCAAATGTCTTGTTCCATGAGTGGGATTTCAGTTTCTCAAAAGTTTTGAGTTGGCCAATGCTTATCCGATTGCATTATCTAGGGATTGTAGGTCATTCCTTTAGGCCCCACAATGAGTACTGGGGTGAGTCATGTGGATAACACTTGTATCAACAAGAGACACACTGGAACTCAGCTCAGATTTAGTCAGCCTGTCAGACCAACATTCTCCCAGATTGGTACTGCAAATCGCTTTCCAACAGACATCTGCTTCCCTATTCACCAAAGTACTTATTAAACTGTAGGTTGAACTTCCTAGCAGCATGTACTTCCACATGTAGTGCTACAGGTATGTGGAACTTGAGTGCAATGGCCTAGGTGTGCATGCAAATCATGGTGAGGGGTGTTCTTGCAACTCTGTGTTAGTTGGAAGTCATGCCTTACTGGAAGTATATGTTGTGTACCAAGCTGTGCATTTCCTGACATGTGTGGCGCTATGATTGGTCAAGGGTTTGCAGACTCCTAATTGCTGATAGACCTTACCTGTGGTGTGTGTGTAGAGCCAAACATGTGTGGAGTTTTCTATACACTCCTGGGTGTCCATGTTGTTTGGAAGTGTTCGTTGTTTCTCCATCACCCCCCCTCAAACACAGGCATGGGTTTGTGAATAGGGTACCTAGGACTGATGCTACCAGTATATTACACATACATGTGAATAAGTGAACGTTTGGTCGGAACCTAGTATACACACTCAGTTATGGCACATGAGTACCATACTAGCAAGTCCAGTTACAACTTGCAGACCATGTGGCTTTAGTTTTGCATTCCGTACACTGACATCTGTAGCCCAGACCTCCTCCGCCGGTACCCAGACTGCCCCAGCTCCAACAGTTGACCCTGCAGCATTCCACGAAATGGAACGTAAGATGGACCGTGTTTTGAGGAAGATAAGTAATATGAGCCGGGATGTTCGCCATATTAACAGGCATGTAAAGTCCATAAAGTGGACCCTCTTGAGGGCCAACCTCTAGACTTTGTAGACAATGGACATGATTCCCTCCCCTCCCTCCTCTTTCCTTGTTCTCATGCTTAGTGGGCTTAGGGGGCTCAGTGTTAGGTTTGTATAGTCTGTTAGTTTAGTTAGTGTTAGTGGGTGGGGGTGGGGGGTCCTGATTCTTTCTATTTTTACTTATTAAGTGTGTGTGTGTGGGTGGGTGGGGGCTATGTTGGGGTTCTTGTGTGTTTAATAAAAAAAAACAAAAAAAACAACAACAAAAAATACAAAAAAATTAATATTTGTTTAGGATAGTATAGTATGTGTTAAGGTTAGTATGTGTTGTCCTCCATGTGTTCCGTCTCATAAGGGGGGTGGGGGGTCGATGTTTAGAACGTTTCGTTACATGTGATAAGTAAGTTTAGGTTAGGTTAGTTAAGGTCAGTTGTGGGTAATGAGTAGTCAGGGTAGATTAGGGTAGGTAAGACTTTTCCCTCAGTTTCCTCTTCTGTGATTACCATTTAATAAATATATAGTTAACCCTTTTCAGTATGTGTTAAATGCTACTTGATCATGGCCTTGGCATTAGTGTGCAAGAATTTTGTTCTATTACATTTGTGTCCTATGCTACGAACAAATCCCTACTGAGCTGTAAGATTGGCAGCTACCCCAGAGCTACCTTGCCAAGATTCCACCATTCGTTGCAACCACTTATCACAGTTAATATGGATCCCAACATGTTTTTGTCGATAAGTATGTTTTTTAAGTCACAAACTGTGCTTCCAGACTTGGTATTGGGGGAATAGTTTTAGGTCTGACTGTAGTGTGATGTTCAAGGACACCCTTATAAGATGAGTTGTCGTAAGCACTCTTGTAGTCTTGTCTTCATGACTCACATAGATCATTTGTGACACTGTTCAGCATGATTACCTATTTGGATGTAAACTCAGATACCTTCATTCATGCAGTTTTTGTAGTGTTAGCTTAGATTTGTGTGCACTGTTATATGTGTTAATATTGCATGGTGACAACATTTTGCTGTCACTATTTGATGACTTAGCTATCCCTTGAGGAAGCATTATTCTGTCCAACACAGCATGATGGTGTATGGTTTCTCACTTCATCAGATATTACCCTCAGGAAGGGCAGAGTATGATGCAATCCTGGCCACTGTGCAGATTTATCTGACTACATAATATCAGGACAGTTGTATTGACAAGCTACGTTATTTGACAGTAGGCACATTTCAGTTATCTACTGCACAGTTGATGTGTCACATTACCCAGAGACAGATTTGTTGTGTAAGTGCTATTTATTGAAAAGTGCTGCAGTGCTATATGTACATTGTCCATGATTTGTGAGTCCATTATAGTGACATCTTACATTGTGATCCTACACAAGGGGTTAAGGAAATGCTTTTGACATGCTGGGGTGATGTTTCAGACAGTGCAGAGGGACAGGATTTGCCAATGATAAGAGAGAGACAATCACTGGGCAGGCTGACAAGATATACAGTGGTTAGCAGAACAGTCATTGAGTAGTGTGAATGTGATCTGTTCCATGTCTTCTTCTTCTGATGTGTGTGTTGCCTCCTCTGTCCTTGTTGGTGGTGGTTGTGAAGGTGCAACTCACACCTCAGTGTTAGAAGACGTGAAGTCAGACATCCCGGTCACTGCTACCTGTGAAGGTCTTAATTGCAGTACTGCAGCAAGGAGGATCTGCTGATTCTTAAGAATAGCAGCCACATCACAATGGTAGGCAGCCAGGTCGGCCCTGAGGGGTTCAATGTTGCATTCGTGCACGCATTGACAGGATTGCTGTTGTAGGTGTTGGGTCAACTGTATGACAGCTGTGCTGATTTCCTTCAGGCTTTTTTGCTGTTCCTGCAAGATAGATGTTAGCGCTTGCATAGCTGCTGCCTGATCTGCAGATGACATCATGCACAAACGCACCCCCTCTAGGCAGGCTGCCATAGTTTGCATCCCTACCCGCACCTCATTGGCCAGCTCCCGCTGTACCAACTACAGTTCTCTCAAAGCTGGTGCCTGTGTCGTCAGAGTCCTCAGCTATATTGGAGCTGGCAGGTCTTACAATTGGGGTGGTGGGTGGGTCCTCTGTGATGGCTGCTTGTTCTGTGCACCTCCTTGTGACTGAAGGTGGGGTCTGGAGGGTTACAAGGACCTCTTGGATGGTCTGCTGGGGGATGTTTGTCAGCTCGTCATCCATGTCATCAGGGTATTCTGGGACAGGCATATCCGCAGGAGATCCATCTTCCACTGCAATGAAACGGGGTACAATTAGTGCGTGTGTTGTGGCATTAGTGATGTGACATGCCTGCCTTGTGATGAATTCACATTGTGATCTTGTTTCGTGTTCATTGCTCCAGTCTTTCAGATGGGCATTCTCCCAGGCCTATGGCCCACCTGCATGGCTCATGTATTGTGGTAAGTTATTAGACTTGTCGGCATCATTTCCTCTAGGTGTTTGTTCTGGCCAAATAGTGAATTGCCACCTTCTTGTCCTACTCAGGCTTCTGTCTACATCTTTCACATCCACTTAAATGTAGTTGACATGTAGCGTATCCTATGCATAGCATTGTTATGGCACGATATGGATGCTGGCATTGGTAATGTGTACAGCTGATGTTGGGAATGTGTGGTATATTGGGTTGCCCCAGTGTCCCATTTCCTCCTCTGACTGTGCAGGTGTATTTCAGTGACCAGTTACATGTGCCCTCCCCCTCAATGTTGTTGTTTGAGCAGTATGACATTTGGGATGTTACATTGTGACCCAGGCACAGGATGGACCTTGACACATGCAGCATGGGTATGTCCTTAGTGCTGTGTAGCTCCTATTGTTGATGACATTGGCTGATGTTTGAGACAACTATGGGCATTGACATTTGACAGGACTGGGGCCTTTGTCTTGTTTCAGGGGATTACTGGAGTTGTCATCCTCAACCCACTAATTTAGGTGTGTATGATTCATGGGGAAGTTACTGCCACTGGCTACTTGAGCTGCACACAGAGCGGAGGTGTTAGTGGCAACTGTTGTTGCAGTTACATTCCAGTTTTCGGTATGGCTAGAGGTTGTTAATAGGGCCCTAGTTAATGTAGGGGGTGTGGTGGCTGACGTGTGCCGGAATGTCAGTTTGACGTTGTGCCCTTCCCTCCTGGCGTGGCTTTCCCTTTGCTCCATCGTCGGCATGGCAGCATGCCCCCATTGGACTGTTGTTGGTGTAGTGTAAAACTGTGCCCCAGCTTCTGTCTGCGCAGGCCATGCCCCCCTGCCATACCCTTTTACCCATGCCACTCCATGTATATGATGACTTACATGCATTTTGTGGTCGGTATCCCCCCTGCTTACGGTTAACATTAGTGCATTTTAATTCCCCATGCGACTTACCCTGCATGTGCGTTGTCTCCTGGTAGTCTGCGCTGTCCTGTCCTTGAATCCCTGTGATGATCTCTCAGGGATGATGGCTGCAACCATCTCCTCCATGTAGTCCAGGGCCTCCTGGTGTGCTGGACTCCCACCTCCAGTCTGCAGTGCTGCCTTCCTGTTCCTTGCCATCTTTTCCTTGGTCTTGCGCTTGCAGTCATGCCAGCGTTTCTTGCACTCAATGACTGTTCTGCGTACTTCTGCCACACTGTTAATCTTGTCGACAATTTGTTGCCATATAGCCTCTCTCCTACTGATTGGCAATTTTGAGGTGACAAACAGTTGGTGTTGGTGTTCCGTCACCTCTTTAACCAGAATTTCCTGTTCCTCTGCACTAAAGCGACACTTTCTTTTCTTCTTAAAAGTGTCCTGGTTCTTGTGTGGGTCCTCCTGGTTGGTTCCTGGTCTGTTGTCCTCTTCCTGGGGTCTGTAGAGGCATCTGGGATCCATTTTGGCTCTCCTCTGCTGAAATGGCTGTGTTCACAGGGAATTTTGATGATATTGCGTCAAAAAATGCTGCATATCCGGTTTGCGGGGTCGTAAATCGACCCACAGTCATTTCCGCCGCGTTAACGTTGTTTTGCTTTACGACTTTCGCTGCGGTGTGCTTAAAAAAAGACTCACACCTGTGGTTTGCGCCGCCGTGCGTCAAAGTATACATTTTATGCCCGCACGGCACACCAAAGTGGCATTAACCGGGGGTATTATTTTTGACGCAAAACTGCACCAGCGCAGTTTTGCCTCAAAAAGTATAAATATGGCCCCAAGTCTCTTCCCAGTAGGGACACTGGACTTGAATCACAGACTACAAACCTATGCAATCCCTGAAAGGTACTAATCTAAACTTGAACTGGATCTGTGATCGGGTTAGTCAGGAGCTGGTTTGCCACTCCCACCACCTTTATTGTACATCCTGAAAGAGGCAACTTCGGAACCTCTGCACTTCTGACTGTAGAGCGTGTAGCTCCTGTGTCTACCAGAAATGAGACCTTGTGACCCATCACTTTCCCTTGCACACAAGGTCCCCTCTGATCTACTTCTAGGGACGCTGCAAGCCTGCACTCCTCACTATCTGAACAATCATCCAACCATTCATTGTTTATTCCATTCTCACCACGCAATGGGAACTGTTGTACTGCATTATTTTTACTCATTGTTGGACCTGTGACCTGTTGAGGAAGCATCACTTGTTGCTGTCCAATCGGAGCTAGAGGCAACTGCATTTGCTGCCTAGGTGCCACGGGAATCTGCTGTTGCACCTGCTGCACCTGCACTGGTTGTACACGTGGCATTTGCACTTGTTGCATGGGCTGGAGACCTTGCATCTGAACCATGTTATTCTGAAAGTTCGGATTAGGACCCCTCATTCTTGGTCCTTTAACATTTTGAAATGCACCAACATCATTGCTTTGTTGAACAACACCTTCCTGCACCATCATTGGGCATTCCCGCTTCCAATGTCCCACGCCCCCACACGCATGGCATGGAAACACCTTCTTCATCCCTTGCAAGTCATTTTGAACCACAACAGTATTCAAATCTGGACCACGGTTCACAAAACCTCCCCAACCTCTACCTCTCGCTTGCGCCTGAAACATTACGTTTCCTTGCGGCTGTTGCACCATCTGCTGTACTCCATTTCCCTGCATCCCTGCTTGCACTGCCTTAATTTGCATCACCATCACCTTCTCTTTCAGCTTTCTCTGCTTCAACTCAATCTCATCACTACAGTATTTTGCATACTGCAACACCTCATCAATTGACTTCGCTTGCCAGCAGATCAAATGATTATTAATCATCTGGCTAATTTCTGGTCTTAGCCCTTCAACAAACCTGAACAACAGGTGATTCATATCTTTCGGCTCTATGACCTCTGTACCACTGTAATGCTTGAATGCTTTCAGCAACGTCTTATAGTAAGCATGTATCGATTCTTTGCCTTCCTGTGCCGTTCGGTCACTCTTTTGCCAGTAAATATTTTGCAGCGACACTTTCTGCTTCAAAAACTCAATTACCTTATAGTAATACTTCATTACCTACGGAGAGGGTGCTCCGGTAACCCAATCCCTTGCCGGTTCTGTGGTTGGCCAGTCAACACACTTCTTGCACTTGAGCCACAAATCAGCAGGGACAATGATCTCAAACAGGGTATTCAGGTCTTCCCAGAGACACTTCGCAAGCTTCACAAATCTGTCTGTCTGCTGGTACCACTCTATCGGCTTTTCCCTCAGCCTGGGGAAGTCATTTGGTCATGACAAAATATCACCTCTAGACCACAATACATGGACAAGAACCCCTCCAGCCGTCTCTCTCATGGGTAGCATTTTTATTGTACCGGTATCTGGTGCTGGTTTTGGCTGCTGCTGCTCCACGTAGTCACTTTTACTTTTATCTCTCTTCTTTGCCCATCTGCCTTCCCACTTCTCTAAGGCTCCACAAACCTGTGCACTCTGTAGTATCTCCTTAAGGTGGGCCTTCATTCCAGTAGACCTCATGTGATCAAAATCTTTAGGCTCAAAGTCTAATCTGTAACTCCTCTTCAGATGCTTAGTATTGTTTAAGTCTATGACATATTTCTCTGCTAGGTTTGCCAACCTTTGATGCACCTTGTTCACGTCTTTAGTTATTTTCGGGCACAGATACCTCAATTCTGCTTCAGTGTATGACTCTACCCTGTTCAATCCCATGCTTCCTTCAACTAACTCGGCTGCTTCCATGCCCAACCTCACAACATTCAAGTATTCCTCTCTCTGACCGCTCTGCTTCCGCAGGAGTAGTCCTTGGTGAATTCAGTTTGTCTAACCATTCATTCAATTGTTGTGCAGTTAAACCTTGGAACAAGATATTTCCAGCCTGTATCAATGGGTGTTGCGACGCATTCGCACCTGGGACCTGAGGAGTCAGAAATCCCAACCCTGAGTGTCTCATGGCATCTGGAGGAACCCCTATCGGACTGAAGTCTAACAGAGACCTCGATCTTTCTACCATTTGTTCCACTGGGCTCATCCCTTGAGAGTTCCCTACGAACCCTCCTCTTGTCAAATCATGGGTCATTACCCCCTGATCACACACGCTAGGCTTATCCTGCGCGTACAGTGGCACTGGTGGACCAACCGTAATAGGTAAGGATATGGCGGCTGGTGTTGGCTTGTTCCCCACCACCTGTGGAACACTGACCCCATGTTCTGATTCATTATCTGTGCCGTAGCTATCTGCGGTCCTGTGACCGAAGTGTAACTCGGAACCACCTGTGGCTGTAGTTGGGGCAGCAAAAGTAGAATTGGCTCAATCTGCACTAATTTCGATCTCGCATATGCCTGGTCAGGCGGCTCCATCAAGCTCATGGTGGCTTCTAATGTTGGGACATCAGGGTAAAGCCTCTGAACCAGTGGTGGCTGCAACTGCGTCTGCATCTCAGGAGCAGTGGACACACTGACACTATTCTGTACTGGAGCTAGTGTTGCAACTGCATTTACCTGTGCTGTATTCGCTGTTCCCTGGTTCTGTGTTGAATATACAGGACCTGCACTGGCACTTGGTCTATTGTCATCCATGGCATGTGGTGGTGGACGATCATGTAACAACTGATTAAGGAACTCATCATCATCTAAGTCATCTGCATTAGCCCAAGACTTGTTATTCTCTTTTCCTTTACTAGAGCCCTTGTCAGTTTTGCAAGTGGCCTTTCTTCCCTGCGTCTCAGCTTCCTGGGTTATCACCGGAAACATCCTAACACTGTCTGTTATTTCTCTTCTCCACATTCTGTTTTCACTATCGCATCTAGCCTCTGCTAGTGTCTTTTCTGACTTTCTCATCCTCCTCTCAAATTTCTGTTGCCGTAAGGCCATCAATTCCCAAATCGCTAACGCCTCAAACTGTGCTGGCCTCGCAGGCGGCTTTTGCTCATTCAGGGTCTTCCGCAAATTCTCTAGAACCCCTATGTTGAATGTCCCATTTTCTGGAAATGCCAAGCACCCATCTTTCTCTGTTAATTTGCACCATTGCTTTAGCCAAAGACATGGCGCGACTCCCGTCTCCTCTATTACGGCATAAGTCGGAGTATCCTCGGGAGGTGTAGGCTCCCCCACACTCGCGATAATGTACACATCTCCCCTCAAAGCGCTCTTTAAAGCCTTGAAGAACTTCATTTTTTAGTCTTTTATTTCGTTTATGACTGAATCAGGAAGTGTTTTTAATTCTCAGAACACCCTTCGCCTACCTACTCACCCAATCGCCTCTCAAGGACGGCTGCCAATTCTCACTAACCAACCTATCCCAGCGCGGCTCCAATGACGTCACACACACTGCAGCTGACAAAGTCTTGCGGCTTGTCTCCCTCACTCCCAATTCACACAACTAATGCAATATATTGCGAGCACTAACAAAACTCAAATTTGCCGGTTTACTACAGGAAGAGTAACACAATCACTTCAGAACTTTACAGAGATTTCACTTGAAGCCTCGGCCGCTACTCTCTCCTTCTCAGATCCCGCACTCGCAAGCAGAATTTGACCCGCAAATTCTACTCACGACTTGTCAATGGTTCGTCCTAGTGCACTTTAGAATTCACCAAATCTCCATCGAAGTTTTCATTCACTCACTTGACTCAAACTCGACTCGTCAACCACACCCGATTGACCTATTAAACCGTGCAAATTACAACATAAACCAAGTGTCTCATACACTTATCAATATACTCCGGAGTCTTAGACCACGCCGGGTCTGTACATCACCAACAACCACAATTTTTTGGTGCCCAATTTTTGAGCACAAAGTGCCACACTCACATGAAGTTCACCGACTTCCCTACTCTCATACCGTGGAGTACGCACACTCCTACTAAAACATCACCTGACCTAAAATTCTCACAAACCTCACAATTCACCTGCGATATGCATAAGCTGTGCAAGCGCAAACCCTACTTCACTCATACCATCACTAGAACGCTGAGAACATACCCAACTCACTTTGGCAAGCTCCGGGGTCCCGGGAAAGTCATTGGGGAATTAGGGGAACATCATCCTTTCAATTTGAATTATTTCAAAATCAACTCTAAAACAATGGTCCTTCGTCTTGGGGCCCCAAAGGGCCGAAACCGTCCTCTGCTTCCAGAACTGATAACGCGTCATGACCTAGGTACTTCACTTGCACGGGGACTCATTTTAGGCCAATTAACCTTTTGACCCTGATTGGAGACACCTCAAGACGAGATATCTATTCCGCATCTCAATCACTAGATCAATAACCTCATCAATATTTACAATAATGATTCAACCAAATTTGTTAATTGCATTGATAAGAATTTAAACACAATATGACCTTTCAGTCATGAATAACCACACTCGATTTAGTAAGATTTATGAGATTTATTCCTTATTAGTTACAATCTACCAGCAAATGTATTAGTCTCAATACCAGAAAACACATCAATAACGTCACAATGTGGCAACTTGAATATGACTTAAGCAAAGCAAAGACCATGAACATTAGAACAAAGCACGACGTCAACATGAATTAACTTTAGCAGAGCAGCATTAATACGTTATTCAACAAAGCAAAAATCCAGTCATTTGTCTATTTGCACCCAATGTCAGTGAACTCCTTAACTAACCTCAAATTAGCATCAGCATGTTGGGCTTCATGCAAAACAATTTGGTAACACAAATTTGGAAAACATCTAGCTATGGTCTCTATCAAAGAGCAGTTGGTACCTAGAAAGAAAAGGCAAACTGACAATTACAATTTCATTATCATATAGTTACCCTCTGTAATGGGTCAGCATACAGAATCAGTCTTCGTCCTCAGGACATCAGTCGATTCGCCATCAGCCAGTGCAGAACAGCAAAGCCTCAACAAAATAGGGTAAGTAAGATTACTTCCCTCAGAAGGAGGAGTAGCAAGTATCGGGTAAGGAAAAGGTGAGGATGGTTTAAAGTATCAGTAGAAAAGAATGTCAGAGCAACACTAAGAGTGTCCCTCTAATGTCTCAGTAAGAGACACGAAAATGGCTGCGTAAAGTGGCAGGATAAAGGCACACAAATGGCTGATTTCTCCTTGTAATACGTCGTTAAATTGAATTCGCCAGACAAGTCTCCAATTTCCAATTGGTCCGTATTTGATGCACCATTATCTCTATCCAATAGTCCGTTGGTCACCTTACTAGAATTTTCACTTAAAACAGTTCGCATGCAGTTCATTGGCTCCTGTGATTTACGTCTTCAACGGGTAGAATGTCAGGTAGAAAAAGTAACACTCCTTGCTTTAGTTAATAGCTCCATTGTCTTTACCAGTTTGAGCGACCTTGTACCTCTTGCGAATTACACTGTTGCATTCAACAAGAATGTCTCCTTGAGCAAGTCGGGTCTCATGAGAAAGAATTTACTATGGTTACACACATCTCTAGCTTCTGGAAAAGTACAGCATTATGTCCTTCAGGAAGACAGCACAGTGCACGTTAGAAAACACATTTAATATGAGACCAGGCAACTGGGCCCAGACCCTTGCTAACTAAGGCCTAATGATTAATTCGACAAAATCTTAACATATAACTCTTAATGCTAAAACAGAATCATACATTAGTACATTAATAATCCATTATTAGTCAATTTCATTTATCATCGTATACATTGGTGGCCACTCCCCGTGGGCACATTTCAAACACGTATGCTAATATTAGTCTGTCACGTTTTCTATGCAGCTTCATTACACATTAGTTTGCAAGCAGTTCATGTTAATTTTTTATTATAAAAGCTACACTCCAACACGGTGCTCTCCTCTCTTTGGGTGCAGCAGCGCTACGGAAAAGCACTACGAATACACAAAATATAAAAAAATGTAAACTGTTTGAACATTTTTGGCTCAACCTGAGATTAGCCACATACGTCCACGATTTTAAAATTAGCAAAATGTATTTTCTTTAATGAATAACCGTGTGATAAGTAGGAAATACGCCTTCATGAATGTTGTGTAAAGAATAAGAACTTTTACTCCTCATTGTAACACTCAGGTCGGGAGGAACACAATTTAACACTTTACGCGCCAATCTATATTGAGTAGACTCTAGAAAGTGTAGGCGCCACTTTTCACACACTTAACAGGTACACTCATAATGGACTTGCATTTGCTTTCCACTCTTAACTTACTTTCAGAGGCGATTTTGAGATTTTACCCACTCCTGCCTCAAGGTTCAACGCTCCGGACTAAAACAAAACCTGCTAAGCCTGTTAGGCTTGCCAAGTGAGTGGGCCATGCAGGCCACATTAGCTCAACCATTTGAAAAATGTAACTATAAATATTAAAGGAAGGCCATTGATGGAATTTTACAGCTCTGCCTTTCCTGCAGCCTGCTGGCTGTTCTTGCTAATCTCTCAATTCCAGCTCCTGTGCCAATACGGTAATAAAATTGCATTTGTGGAAGAAATATTTTCAGGTACGTTAATTTCGTCATGTGCGGAACAATTATCTGTGACTTATTGTCAGCCAAGTTTTGGCTTTAAAAATTCAGATCTCCTATTCATTTTGCACAGAAGGTGTGAATTGGTGTGCTTTGTTCATGCTAAAGCTACATGTACAGCATAGTGTGTCACTCTGTTACAAGTGTTTTTCGGATTAAATACCTGATTTTCATGCTGAGTGTAAATAGGCAAGGAGGAATATGATTTAGTACAATTAAAAATCAATCCGAAAGCGGATTTAGAATCTAAATTAGTGAAAATATTTGCTAAAATATCAATTACCAGACTCTGTCGTGTGATTCTAGGAAGAAAAAAAACACACACTTTAGGACACTTATTTTGGAGAAAGTTTCTCCGCAATCCTGTTTCCTCACTTTGTTCCAAATATTTGATATTCTCTGGATGTTGAGGCTATCCTGGTAAATACCATTCGTTAAGTTTGGTCCATAGACAGCTTTAGCTGTTTGCTCAAGGTTGATAACAAAGACCCCAGCTAAGGAAACCGGGGCCTGAGGAAAATGAGAGAGAGTGAGAGATAGAGAGAGACAGAGAGAGGGAGAGAGATACGGGGGGGGGGAGGGGAGGCCGACACTCATGCAGGTTGGTAGTTGGAAGATCAAAACTGGATTCCTATGGCACAGCATCGCGAGCCAGAGCTGTCACGGCTCAGTCTTCACCTACATGTGAGGGAACTCAGATTACTCCCTCAGGAGGGAAGTAAGAGATAGATCTACTAAAACTGGGACTTACTCAATGTAGGCAGATGGTATGCAGAGCTAGCCCCTAATCTACCATGAAACCAACACAGGAGCTGAAGAGGAAGACCACTGCAGCACCCACTGGGAAGGAAGAAGACTGGATGGGAAATTCAAACTCAACAAAAGGGTAAGGAGCCTAATAACTCACAACAGTAAAGGATACAGGGGAACTGAGAGAACCGAACAAGGCTAAAAACAAAGATGAAGTATTGAGCAAAGCCGGGTGTGAACTAATGCAAGTAGCGAGGACAATAATCATTAGGATTTGTAGAGCTTGACTAATCACCCTCAATTAAAAAGGAGTAAATTAAAATTTATGCCTACCTCACTTGAGGCTAATATTTTGTGTCAGGAATCCTAAGGTGGGGAATTGATTTCCTGTTATTTTATTATAAGTTTACTTCTTCAACCTCCTTCTAGGCAGTTGCATTTTATAATGAGAAAAATCAGAAATATACATTGTTCTGACACTAATGTTTATTATTTATAGTCTGTTTTTGTGTAAGATTCTAAACATTTTGAAAAACAAACATAAAGTGTTAAAGTTCTGAAATCAACTAAAATAAAGATTAAAAAGTGGGGCTCCCAGAGAACTGAAATTGAGAAGGACCAGAAACATTAAAAAAATAAAAATGGGTTACTCAATGAAAGCAACATATGAAAATGTATTAGAAGTAGTAGGAATAATGGGTATGCAAATAGAGAAAATAATGAATGTATGTCAACAAATGTTAAGTCCCAGAGACCAAAAGTACAGAAATCCCTGGCATTTTGAAAGACAAAGCCACGCAACTGCTAGAAGGAGGATCGTATCACCTACAAAAAGCTGTGATTCCCATAGTAGTATGTGGGAACAGGTCACCTAGGTTCGTGACTCAAGCCACAATGATGTCATGTAAGAACCACAACAAATAATGGCTGCCTCAATTGAACTTAGTGTACTGAAGGCATATAGGAAATACCCAAATAGGAAACTGAGGGTACACCTGAACCCCAAACCGAACAATGATTCCTAGTGTAACCATGTAACTCTGGGTGGTCCCAAGAAACTCCTGCAATTAAACCCCAAAAGGAATCCTTCTCTTTCCATTATAATGCAATACAGTACGTCTTCTTTCATTTTAACCAAATGTAACCAATAGATTCAATTACAAACCTAAATGTCCAAATGATCCTATAGGGGATTCAAACAACCCCCTAAGTTGGGAAATAGGAATACCATAGGGAATATATTTATTCTAATCGAAGAGGAGTCAGAGAGAGTACAGGGGGACACTAATAAGGAGCAAAGGGAAGGTATGCATGCCCATACAAGGGACATGTAGCCTTCAAAGTGCCTTCCATGCCTACCAGACACAGAAGGGACCGATTTCTTAGGGGATAGAGGATCACGTCTATAAAATTTTATCATTAGGGAAAGTAGCAATTCAATGGAGACTCAGCCACACTGAGAATCACTACTGCAGCCAGCTTAAAACCCTACAAAGTATACTGAATCAAGTGAAAATTGAAACAATCCTGAACATTTCAATCATGTGTAACCAACATAGGTTTTGTATACTGAGATTGCAGTTCACTTGGAAGATATAATACCTAATGTTGAGTAATAGAAGACTAGGGGCATTGGACTGATCAAGGGGATGAAGTGATTACGGAAAATCCACCACAGACAAGGAACTCCACTGCCCCCACTTATCTTTCAAAATGAATTTTTCCAATTGGAGATGCCTACTAGTGAATTCTTTTGGGTGGGTAGTGTAACAAATAGCTGCTCTGTAAGTAGAAAGCAAGTGGTGGTAGAAATCACCAACAACCCTTTCCAACCTGAGTTGAGACAAATGTCAACATTTCTGCCTGACAACGGTGAGGGGAGGGCTCATATAGGTGTTAGCTTTCTTTGGTGAAGAACCAGTGTCAGACATACTGGGACAGAGTGGACCTGAGACTTGAATAAAGGCATCAATATGCATGCAAGCGCACTGTTTTGAACATGCGCCAAAGATCCCAACAAACTCAAAAACTATCATCTTATCTCCCTACTCCCCTTTCCTACCAAAGTCCTCAAGAAAGCTATCAACCAGCAGCTCGCAGAATGCCTAGAGAACAACAACCATCTAGACAAGTACTCAAACAGGCTTATGCACCAACAAAAGCACTGACACCACTCTCATTGCTGCCACAGACGACATCAGAACCCTCCTGGACCAAGGAGAATTGCCTGCCCTCATTCTCCTCAACCTCTCAGCAGTGTTCAACACCATCTCCCACCACATCCTAATCGAGAAGCTCTACATTATAGGCATCCAGGACGACACCATCAAATGGATAGCATCATTTCAATCCAACAGAACAAAAGCCAAGAACATCATCTGCAGAGTACCCCAAGGCTCATCCCTCAGCCCTACTCTCTTCAATGTCTACATGACCCCCTTGGCCAACATTGTCAGGCACCCCAAACTCAGCATCATCTCATACACTGATGACATCCAGCTCATCTTTCCGCTATCCAAAAACCCCTCCACTGTGAAGGCCAACTTCCACCACTGCATGACCTGCATCGAGAACTGGATGCAAGACAACTGCGTCAGACTCACCGCAGATAGAACTGAAGTCACAATCTTCAGAAACACCACTTCACTATGGGAAGATTTCTGGTAGCCCACCAACCTGGAGCCCCCACCCCCACAGTCCAAGCATGAAATCTCAGCATTATTTCGAACAGCAAACTCTCCATGAAGAGCCAGATCAATGTAGTCTTTCTGTCTGCTTCCTGACCCTCCGCATGCTACACAAGGTCTTAAAGTAGCTCCTGGTCTCCACCAGACACACCGTCACAGAAGCCCTTATTACCAGCCACCTAGACTATGGTAACCCTCTGAACCTCACAAAGAGCTGACAAATCATACAGAACCCAGCTGCTAGACTCTTCCTGAAACTCCCCAGAAGGACCCTTATCTCCCCCCACTTGAGGAAAATCCACTGACTCCCAGTACACAAAAGATGCCAATTCAAGAAGCTAACCCAGGCATACAAAGCCCTTCACAACCAAGGACCAGTATACCTCAACCACTGCCTCAACTTCCACCTCCCCTCTAAATCCCTGTGCTCTGCTTCCCTCTCACTCACCCACACCCCCGTATACGCTGTTGCAATATTTGAGGCTGTTCCCTCTCCTACCTCACTGTAAAATCCTGGAATGGCCTGCGCATCCTCCTTAAAACAGCACCCTCCCTCCAGGATTTCAGAAGGTGACTCAAGACCTGTCTGACTGAACCAACAAGCAGCCATACCCAGTGCCGGGATGCCATCACAGGTGATACAGCGCTATGCAAATCATTGATTGATAGACCGAAGAGTGCTTCAGAGAAGGCATCTCCTGAGTGCTCAAATTGAACAGAAGGGATTGAAGAGAGATCCCAGAAGGATGAATTAGGAAACAGGTAGAAAGTGAAATGGAATGTGAAACTTGCTGATGTCACATTTTTGTAGAGGTACTCTCTGACTTTTTAATAAATTGTGGTTTTATGTGGCAATTCTATCCAATTAATACTTTGTGTGCAGGTTGAAACACAAAGGCAACATATCTTATGCTCCAATATTGTTGGGAGTTAAACAGGCAAAAGTAGAGGGCTTAGTTACCACTAACAATAATTCTACTTTGAGCTCAATGTTCAGTCTAGTGACATACAGCAGAGTGGCATATAGTAGAGAGCATAGAGTACAGTGTCATACAGTACAGTGGAATTGCGTGGACTCTAGAAGCAGTGAAATGTGTGTAGTCAAGAGCATATAAGGTAGTGTTGTACAGTGTAATAGCAGACAGGAAAATGTGTGTAGTCAAAAGCATAGAATGTAGTGTTGTACAGTCAGAATACACTAGATTGTAGTAGAGTGTAGTGTCATAGAGTGGAGTTGTGTACAGTGGGATAGCATACAGTGAGGGGGAAGAGTGGAGTGTCATAGAATAGAGTGGTGTACAGTATAATAGCATAGAGTAGAGTGGGGTAGAGTGGAGTGGCGTGGAGTGGAATAGCGTGGAGTGGTGTAAAGTCGACTAGTGTAGGGTGTTGCAGCATATAGCGGAGTGATGAAAGTGGAGTGGTCTGGAATTGAATAGCTTTGAGTGGAGTTGTGTAGCGTGGAGTATGTTAATTGAAACAGATGTAGTGTCAAAGTGTGTGAACAGACGTAAATGTTATGTTGGAGGAATATACATTATCAGGTGTGCATGGTATTTTTTGCTAGTATGCGTAAATAGTGCAAATAGTGTCAAAGGTGTACGTTTTAAAAGACGTAGTTATAAATTGTGCTCCGGCATACCATGGAAAGTTTGCGTGATGAGAAGTCAGCTTATTATTGGCTGAAGGCTGTGTTTAGCAAAGATAAAGGCAGCCATGTAGTTTTCATCACAGTTTTGCTAGGTTCTATGGTGTGCCTTTCCACTGATTTCTGGCTTTGGGTCTTAAATATAGGTAAGTATTAGGTTGTAATCTTGTTCACTACCTATTATCACTATATTTAAGTGGTAATTTTCTATACATTTTATACCAATCTAGGGAAAGCTGTAGTGTGGTAATTTGTAGGTATTAATGCGCTACTTTGTAGATATTTTTGTGCATATTTAAATATGCTAAAATAGAAAATAGATTTTAGTACACTATGGGGGTGATTCTGACTATGGCAGACGGCGGAGGCCGTCCACCATAGTACCGCCGCCAAATGACCGCACCGCAGTCAAAAGACCGCGGCGGCCATTCAGACATTTCCTCTGGGCCGGCGGGCGCTCTCCAAAAGAGCGCCCGCCGGCCCAGAGGAAATGCCCCTGCAACGAGGACGCCGGCTCAGAATTGAGCCGGCGTAGTTGCAGGGGTGCGACGGGTGCAGTTGCACCCGTCGCGTATTTCAAATACTTAGCGGGGCCCTCTTACGAGGGCCCCTGCCGTGCCCATGCCATTGGCATGGGCACGGCAGGGGCCCCCATGGGCCCCGCGGCACCCCCTACCGCCATCCTGTTCATGGCGGGTTTCCCGCCATGAACAGGATGGCGGTAGGGGCTGTCAGAATCCTCATGGCGGCGGAGCGCGCTCCGCCGCCATGAAGGATTCCCCCGAGCAGCGGTAAGTCGGCGGGAGCCCGCCGACTTGCCGCTTCTGACCGCGGCTGAAGCGCCGCGGTCAGAATGCTCGTGGGAGCACCGCCAGCCTGTTGGCGGTGCTCCCGTGGTCGGTGGCCCTGGCGGCCACCGGCCGCCAGGGTCAGAATGACCCCCTATATATGTAAACTATAGTGTATTACAGTGTACCGTGGTACTCCAGAGATAGTACCAAGGTACTCTATATTTTTTCAAATATATAGAAACTTATAAATATTTTTCCCTACCTGTTATCACTTCTCTAAAGAGGTACTAGGTGGGGGAAAAATACCAAACGTAACACTTATCTAGATCAGAAGGTGTAACGCCGAACACAGACACACTGTACCCAAAAACAAAATTGATGCCTTTAGCTTCATTAGCCAATCACCTAATGACTTGTCATTGCTATGTACTGAGGTACTGCTGTGAATTACAACAAAATACTGTGAAATTTTGAGAAACTAGCACAACAGATATTGTCACGTAGGCTCTCATTATTCTAACAAGACTACTGGATTTTGAGCAGCAAGATCGTCCACAGTGTGGGAGACTGAGTCTGACCCACGGTGGGTGACACCTGTCGCTCCAAATCCGGGTTTTGCTCCGGCTAACTAGCAGTGCCTCATCTCTCCCGAAAGGTAGAGATGATTGGGCAGCCGAGCGCATGACATATCATACTTCTCAGGGAAGTCGTGGTCACTCAGGTCGCATCCGGTTCTCTCATTCACAATTCGGTCTCATATATAAATGACAATGAAAGCAGTATACGTTTTAAAGCCTGGTTTGATAAAACAACTGCATTTTATATAGCAAAGCGTGAGCTGCAATAACCAGAACGACACAACATAACAATATTAAAATGGTGACGATGAGAGTGAAGCATAAGAATAATTCTATCATGTTGTCACTAAAGTCGATGGACTCTTTTCTATCTGAATCATAATTTGAGCACGGCATGTTAAGCTCTAATCCTGCCTTTCAGGTTCCCCCGGGGGGACATCAACCCTCATACTTGAGCAAAGGCCTGTAGTCTGCGTTAGCATCTGCAGCGAAGCATTCAGCAGACAGTTGTGGTTCCCTGGCTGGAATCTCCCTCTTAACGTGTAATGGGACTAGAAAGTGTTTTTATAATAACACAGCTTATGTTCTAAGAAAATGTCCCTTTCGTAAGGATATGTATTTTCTACGAATGTTGGAAACTAAACTTCTACCACCTTCACGGGCAATGTACCAAACTGTAGCCTTGACTGAAGCACAAAGTGATCAAGAATGTGTTGTTTGAGAACACAGTGCTGGGCTAAGCAAAACAGTTAGATAGAAGAAATGAAAACAAGACCGTAAAACTGGTTATTGTAAAAATAACAATGCGAAGCTGAATAAAATATATCTAGATCAAGGTGCACAGTGGCCTAGTGTATTAAACTAACGTGGATGGAGCTATAACTAAAATGGTTACACAAAAATATCACTAAGTTAAAATGCCTTATAACTTACAAAATACTTACTCTATTTGCCTGTACTACCCAAAAGGATAATCTGTTCACTATAATGTATAGTCCTGCCAAATTTTGTACAAATCCGTTCAGCCGTTTTTGCTCTATGTCCAATACAAACGTCTATGCATATTGCATTGGAGTGCAAGTGTGTTTTGGGACCCCACCCCTTTTTTCTTTGTCCCCCATTGACCAAACACTGCAAAACTCTCATAACTCCACCAATATAACAGCTGCTGTGATTCGTCAAATGGGTGTAAAGTTATTAAGGGACAGAAATCTGTCAAATTTGTATCTCTGGGTAACCCTAACAGCAACTACAGAGTGGCTACAACCATATTTGTTTTATTGAAAAACAAAGGTTAAAGGAATGTTACAGTTAGAGGAAATTGTTTTAAACAAACAAAACTACTGAAATTCACCACTTATAGTTATCTAAAGTAACTGTAGCGTGTGTCCTAAAATAATTATATTCACACCCCTACCATACAAGGTTGTAATCAATGATGTAATTTTCAGATGATACAGTGATGTTATCAATGATATCCTAGAACATGTAATGGATGATGTAATATGTGAGATAATTATGAGTGCATGGCGAGGGAGGGAAGTATAGTTACTTTAGGGCATGAGTTAGTTACCTGGGTTAACTATAGCTGTTGAATTTCAGTGGTTTTGATAGTTTAAAATGGTTTCACCTAACTACAGCACACATTTAACCTTTGTTTTTTTCAGTGAGTTTCTAAGATTTCTTTCAAAACCTAACTGTAACTGTCACTTTAACTTTAGATTTTTCTGTGAATTTCTAGTTTTAATGTAAGTTTCTGTTATTATTGATTTTGTCAATAAGCATTTCAATAAAGCATTTATAATAGAAAAATATTAAAAATACCACTCTGTTTTACACTCCTCCAGCCACACAATGCAGCCATAAAACCAATCACAAGAAGTGCTTGCTTGCCCAAGCTGAAAATCAAAAATCTTCTACTCCGGGAATGCTTCAACATATCAATAACTTTTCCTGGAGTCAATTCTATAGACCCACAGAAAAATACGACTGTATTTAAAAAGTTTTTGTGGGGGGCTTCTGCTCTCCCTGTACACCCTCCACAATAGTTAAAAAAACACCCTGGTGGTGTCCCCAGTGCTAGGCATGGTGTTCCCGAGGTCCAGAAAAGAGTCCTGTCTGGGAGTTTCCCCTCCTTCACCAGTTATGTTTATGGACCCTGGGAAGATATGGACACTAGAGCAGAAAAGAAAGAAACAAAAGGGAGGGAGAGAGAGAGAAAGTGAGAGGCAGGGAAGGAGAGAGTGAGAGAGGGAGAAGCGAGAGAGAGAGAGAGAGAGAGAGAGAGAGACCAGCGTCTTTAACCTGAATCACTAGACAGAGAGAGAGAGACCAACAATGCTGTAGTTGGGAGCATTCTAATTAAAAGATTTCAATAACATTACCAAAGAAAAGGAGAACGTAAATGTCCCAAATTCTTATTATAAAATATAAGCATGCAATATTTACATATGTAGCAATGTATAAAACTTGTTCCCAAAAGAATTTGCACAATACAGTACATCGACAGACCATTGCTTAAGGAAGCCTAGGATTCCAGACATCTAATGCTCAGCTGATACTACAAATAATTTGATACAACCAGTGGCGGCCCGCAGTTTTAGGGAGGAGACGGGCGGGCGGGAAGCACATTCACACTCATTCTTTCACACACACATGCATGCAAGCACATCCATTAACAACACTCATCAACATTCAAACATGCACGCACGCACCAAACATTCATTTAAAAAGATCACATGTACACACACTAACCTTCAGCCTCGGCGGTCCCAGGAGGGTTGGGACTGCTGCCTTCCCTTGCTGGCTTACCTTAGGTCAGCCAATGAGGGAAGGCAGCAGTCCCAACTTCGTCACAGACTGGGATGGGGTCAGTGAGACTGCTAATCCCACCCCACCCTGTGATGAGGTGTCACTGATTGACACTTGCCCTGGGCACTTCAGGGCTTAAACCTGAAGTGCCCAGGTCGAAGTCAATGGGTGACACTTCCCTCATCACTCAGGGGAGGGCCATGAGGCACCTTTGCTGAGCCGAGGAGGTCACGCCCACAGGAGCTGTGACCTCTTCAGCCCAGCAAAGTTCAGCTCAGGCAGCTAGGAGTCTGTGCGAATCGTGCATGTCTGCTCCTGGCTTCCTGACCTGAACATGAAAAGTGCCTGGTAGTCTTCATGAGGTGCAAAAGGTGGGGGTGCGTGGCCCCTCCGTCCTAAAGGACAGGCCGCACCTGGATACAACCACCAATAGTGACTGCTTAAAATACGTAAAATAAAAGCATACTGAATGTGCTTTGCTTTCTGTGAAAGCAGCGGAATTCGAGCACAAGAAAGAAATATACTGCAGTGTGCAACTTTAATTAAAGTGCTGTAAGGATTTGTTGATCTCTTAAGAAACAGAGCTATATATATACAGTTGAAAAGTTCAATACTGTAGATTTTTGTGCACCACTGCATAACGTGGTTAGTAAACATTCCAGATTCGAGATCTGTAAATGGTGAAAGTTTTTTAAATGGGTAGTCCAAGTTTTAATCTCAGAAGAAACGGTATTTTGATTTGGTTTTACATGTGCACAGAAGATGATGAAGCATATTGATTTCTTTATGGATGTAATTTTTTTCTGCACCAATGTAGAAGTGGCACATTTGAGTATAAGATACAGGATATGCTTTAACAAGCACTGAGTTTTTTAAAGTTTCACATTTGAATAATTTGCATAGGAAAATACAGCGCACCCGCGGTTCAAAAGAAAGTTCTGTGTTTTTTCATCGCTTTAGATGTGATATTCATCCAGTAATATGTGTGACCATTAGATTGTTTTGGTGTTTGTGATTAATAAATGAAATGACAACATTTTGAAAAAGTTCTTCTGCCTGAGTGAGCAACAATGCCATAGATAATGAATTGAAGTAAACAAATGTTAGCTCCACAAAGTCTGTGCAACTGTTAAGTTGTGCCCCAGAAATCACTCTGCTATTGAACCATGCATTAAGTAATTGTATTAATTACTGTTTTCCCTAGACAAAAGTGATCATGCATTTTCACAGTAATGAAAGTAATTTGTGGGTAAAATATATCAACCCCAGACCTTTAGGAGAAAAGGGAAAGTAAAAAAAAAAATCTATGGATACTCTCTAATTTAGCTCCATATCTGTGGTACCTTTCTAACATTGTTATTTATTTGTAGCAAATGTACTCACCTATCAAAAGGTTTTGCAATTGTCAGTTTTTTTGTTTTGTCATTCTTCTAATTTATTTTGTCCTTATTTTCCCTTTTCAACAATCAAATCAACATCTATTGACAAAAACATCCTTCTTCACCACAGAACCTAATGTGATGCAATAGGGGACTTGCATTGTCATGTGAATTTACTGCTGACAAATCAAAGTTCCACAGACATATTTTTACTATTAACAACTTAAAATCCCACAAATAGCTTTTACAATGAAAAAATTTAAATATGACTGACATAAATTTGTGTACATGATGCGGCCAATACTGCTAACATTTCCAGTACCAAAGCTGCCTAAACCTATTTTATGTTGCGTAAGAGTTCTAGTCTGTCATTGAGCGAGGTTCTCATGCCAGCCATTTCTTCTCATACTTCATGCTCAGTACATTAAAGACAAATTACCATGTTATTTTTGTCACCTCACTCCCGACTCATGATATGCATTTACCAATTGAAAAGTCTAAAGTGGAATATTTGGGATTCCATCTAAATAAAACAGGAATTGCCATGGACCCCCAGAAAGTGTCTGCCACTCTTGAATGGCCTTCTCCTTCCTCTATCTAGGAGACTCAGTGCTTCCTTGGTTTGGAAAACTTCTATTGCTAGTTTATTTAGAATGTTGTCACTCAAAACTAGCATGATCTCTCAAGCTCTCAAGAAAGAAAACCTAAACCGTGGATTTAAGTGGACTGATAAATCTGAAATAGCCTTTCAAAACTTGAAAAAAGCCTTTACTCTGGCTTCAATTCTACATCATCCCGATACCTCCAAAGTTTATAGTCGAGACCAACACTTATGATAGAGCAGTTGGGGCAGTCTTGCCTCAACAACAAGATGATGATGGGATACAGCATCCAATTTTTTGCCTGTGACACGTCTTATCTGATTTAGAGAAGGACTACTCAGTTTTACAACAGGGACTCTTGGCCATGAAATTAGCCTGTTGCGAGTAGATACATTTCCTAATGGGAACCAAAGAACCTTTTGAAATCAGAACTGTTCATTGAGATATGCAGTGCCTTCACAACACGCAATGTAGGAAAAGCCACCAAGCAATATGTGCCTATTTTTTAATCAATACAACTTCATTATAACCTATATTCCAGGATCCCAGAATATATTTTCTTATGCTCTTTCCTGGCCATATCCTGGGAGTTCAACTACTTTTCAGCAGAATATCCTGGACCCACAACGCATATTTGGAACAACTCAGTCTTTTGTAGATAGATTCCAGGCAGGATATACATCTTTAACAAGTGAAGACTGGAATTCCTTATCAAACCAGGTCCATAAACAAAAATTATTTACCATAAGGACAAGGCCCTATTTCTTCCAACCAAGGAATTACAGCTCGGGCCCTTCACATTAGGGGTGGGTGATGAATTCCACTATGCCTACAGAGTTTGCAGAGTTTTGCCCACTCCGTGCAGAGCCCGGAGTTTCGAATAACTCAGTGGAGTGGCACACAGTGGAAGTATTCCTCTCCCTCAAAAATCAAGTAATATACCACCTAACGGAGATATTTCTCAATACTCTCATTGAAAAACCTGCTGGTCGCGTTGAGGAAGCTACTGTTCAAGAGGAACATCTACCCGAGGGGCAAAAAGAAGCAGCACACTCTTGCACTGTGCATTGTGCTGCTCGGGCTGATTTAACTGCGTGAGACAAAGTCTCAGAGTTAAAAATCAGTGCGAGCAGCGTGACTTACCACACTCTGCCACTCACGGAACTCCACGTAGCACAGCAGAGCATTCTCTATGTAGAGTTCTGTGTAGCAGAATTCAACTAACTCTGCCCAGACCTATTTCAGAAATGCCATGATCCACCTATAGTTGGTCATCTCGAGTCCACCATAAAGTGTGTGAAAATACTGAAGTATATGTCACTTCTTGTCCAATCTGTGCTCAAGCTTAGTCGTCTCATGCCCGGCCTTTAGAACTGTTACATCCCCTACTAGTTCCTCCTGCACCTTGGCATACAATGTCCACTGATTTAATTTCAGCCCTACCCCCTTCTGCATGTAATCAAGTCAATGGTAACTGTAGATTCATTTTTTAAGGGGGTATATTTCTCCTCTTTCAGAAGGATGCCTTCCACTAAAGAATTGGGGAAGATTTTTATGCATGAAATATTCCATTTCCAAAGACTTCCTCAAACCATTGTCTCAGACTGAGGTCCTCAGTACAGTTCCCATTTCTGGAAACAGTTCTGTAAATCCTTACATATCAAAGTAGCCCTATCTTCTGTATTCCATCTGCAAACTAATGGCCAGACTGAACGCCTAAACTAAAGTCTAGAACAACACCTATGCTGTTTTTATAATTCAATCAAAAGTGTCTGCACCACTTATCTGTGTCTGGCTGAATTTTCTTATAACAATGCAGTTCGTAGCACATCAAAAACAACACCCTTCCTTGGTTTATATGAATATCATCCGAGAAACTTTCCATAAGGCTTACAGGAGTCTACCTTGGTTCAGGCAGCTGCTTGTTTTACCTGACAACTTCGAAAGATGAGACAAAAAGTCTTCCTTAATCTACGGGAGTTCAAGCAGAGAATGAAGGTCTCCTCTGACGCTTTCCGGCAACAGTCCCAATCCAATAAAGTCGGTGACAAGGTTTGGCTATCTTCTAAATACTTGCCTCCCCATCTTGCACTCAACAAATTTAAACCATGCTTTTATGGGCCCTGCAATGTAATGTACATCATAAACACAGTGCGTTCTGACTTGAGGTGTCACCTTCATGGAAAGTTCATTCTGTCTTTCTACTGAAGCCTTACATATCCAATCCATACCACCATGGTGGATAATGTTCCTGATTGTGAGGTTCAGGACATTTGTGACTCTTGGTTCCTTTGAAACATTTCACACTTTTAGAATCATTGGAAAGTGTATCCCCCTAGTGAGAGATCTTGGAAGATGCCGCCTCTGTTCATTCTCCTATCCTGGTTCATCAATTTTTTTGGCAATTCCCTGATAAGGCTGAGGCCTCAGGAGGGGGGTGTACTGTTGCACTACAGGTTAAAGCATGACCCGCAGCTCACTCCACTGCCTCCCTGGTGTCCCTCATTATACAGCGGATGCCCTAAAACATCCTGGGGAGTCCTCCAAGGGCTGCGATGGCCATTCTTAATCCTCTCCTTCGGGCCCATATTTTTGCTCTCTGTAGTTTCTGCTTCCCAGAATTCCTGAGGAAGGGTTTTTACTTAACCAATCCATCATGGAGGCTATGGGCCAGATGTATCAAAGCTTTTTGCATTCGCAAACGGTGCAAATGCCCGTTTGCGAATGCAAAAAGTCATTTCAGAATGTATCAAAGGCATTCTGAATTCTGAATGCAATTTTAAGGAATCGCTAAAATAGCGATTCCTTAAAATTGCAACCCTGTTCAGAGAGTCGCAAATTGCGACTCTCTAAATAAGAAATCGCCAATAAGGAATCCTTATTGGCGATTTCTACGGCACATGTAACAAGCAATTCCTTAATGCGAATTGGGCATTAAGGAATTGCTATTCACCACCAAGTTGAACTTGGTGGTGAGAGAGCGTAGCTTATATAATCTATATTAACATGAAATGTTTATGAATTCATGTGTGATAATGCCGCATAGAAATTGTATTAATACATTTTGCTTAAACGTGCACTTGAAATGTGACCACTGGGAGTGGCCACCAATGTATACGTAGACTAATAAAATAACAAAATATTTATGAATTATTATACTGAATAAGTTTTATACTAATTATTAATGATTTGCGTTATTGAATTTCTGCTGAAATCCTTGTAGACCTTAAGTTAGCAGGAGCCGAAGCTTAGCTGCCTAGCTCTCATATTAAATGTATTTTTCCAAACTTGCAGTATTCTGACTCGCAAAATGACATGACCTCTTGTTTTCTTCAAAACTAGAAGCTGAATGGAAGCATAGTAGATCCGTTCTCACGGAATTCACATTGCTTGTAGAAAATATTAGACAAAATGCAACAGTGTAGATTAATGTAATGTACAAGGTTATTTAAACCGGTGAAGACAATGGAGCTACTGTCCAAAAGATGTGCAAAGAATTACAGAAGGATGAAATCATACCAGACGTGCTACCTCTGATGACGTCAATCATATGGACCAATCAAATGTCTGTAAACTAATATGGGGAGAAAGATTAATGACATAATCCATTTTCTAATTGGGTAAAGATAGTGGGGTATAACCAAGGACCAATAACATTTTAGGGGAATGTACAACGAAAAAGGGATACAAATATTTTATCCAGAAACGTTGTCACTCTGTTTGGTGACTTACTTTGGCTTTTCTTAAACCATCCTCTTCCTCCAAAAGTGCATAGTAAAGTATTTCTACCTTTCCTGGGAGGCAGAATGTGGGGTTTGCCACCAATCAGACTCCCTGGGTGGGCAGGCAGCCCATTAAACACTTGGGCCCGTATTTATACTTTTTTAGCGCCGCATTTGCGTCACTTTTTGACACAAAAGCGGCGCAAACTTGCAAAATACAATTGTATTTTGTAAGTTTGCGCCGTTTTTGCGTCAAAAAGCGGCGCAAATGCAGCGCTAAAAAATATAAATACAGGCCTTGGGATTTTACAGTGGTGGGATAAAAAGGGTGGGGGCGTCCCAGCCAGGCACTGGGATATACTCCACCTAAAAAAAGTAAACACAGGCTTTGTGCCCACCCACTGAAAATGATGGGGACTGCCTACTCTGGCATCAGGCCATACCCCCACCACAGAAAGGGCAATAGTGTCTTTCTGCCCTCCTGAGAGCAAATTGGAGATTTTCCCCCATTGGGAAGGGGGCCTCAAACCTGCCCCAATGAGGGTAGAAACCCCACTAGCCTCCAGGGATTTTTCATTTGTGGCAAAAGAAAGGTGTGCTGGTGTCCCACCCTAGCATTGGGCCATGTCCCTATTGAAAAACAAGCTAACCCTGTAGGTTTGCTGCAATTTGTCCCATGTGGGGAGATAGAAAGCTCACAGGATGCCATGAATGTTATTTCTAAAATAATGGTGTGGGGTCAGGCCATTCCTGATATCAGTCCTCAACTTTGCCCCTAAACCCCTAGGCCTTCTGCTATCCTGAAGACGAAAGCACCCCGCATCTCAAAGGCAAGAAAGATAAAATAGCTATTTTTGTGGTGCTGTTTTTAAATATGGGCCAGCAGAGCGGGGCTATATCTCAATATCATACCACTTGCTGAATAGCTGCACTTTCCAAGCTTGTTTTAGCCACAATCTGGGGAACTCTACCAAACCCAGACATTTCTAAAAACTTGACATCATGAGGAGTCCAGGTTGGTATGCCTCATGCAGATCCTACAATGTTTTCTTACCCACAATGCTCTGCAATCCACTAACTCTGTCTGGTATCATCCATTTTGTTGCATTTCTGTGATATAAACTTCTGGAATCTGTAGTATTCCAGAACATTTCTACCACCCAGTGTTCCTAGACTTGTCCTGATGAAAAATTATAGACATGAGTCCAAGCTAGTATTCTCTCCAGTATGCGCACCCGTTCGAAACTATAATATATTCAAACGTCAGGTCTTCCAGAATGGTAAAGGCAAATCTATCATGAAGTGGGTGTGCTAGGATATTTTCACATCTCCTGATGTAATTAGAAAAACAATTACAACAAACCCCACTAAACAGTATTCAAGTGGAAATATAAGTAAACAAAAATGCAGATGTAATAGTAACCCGGGATTTTGAGGACTCAGTAGATGGATCACAAATTAGTTCTGAAGAGACAGATCAAGTGGATCCGCTATAAAATATACCTGGCATAAACACAGTTTGAATAGGCCCCATGAGAAACTTGTCTTATGGAAACAACTTACTAAACATTTTTATGATGTAGAAATGGCTGGGTGACTCTAAACATATTTCTGCACCAGGGTAGCAATCTTTGGCTACAAAGCACATTGCTACATTTTTGAGCCACTGAGGTCCAATGCTGTGACTCTTGCGTGAGGACTATGGAGAGAGTTACCAAACTTAGACAACCCAAAGGGATACAGATCTCAAAATCTAGATTGCTCCAATAGAATAGTATTGAGAAAGAATGTACTAGAAAAATCTCAACATTACACTAACCAATACAGATTATTCTTCATATACATTCACTACGGTGACTGGGCACCACTCATTGAAGACCCAAGTTTTGTTAGTAGGAGTACGGGGTTCATTTACTGTTTTCGAGTGTAAATTAATTAAGGCTCTTCCTGTTTCATTATACAAAATGTTGTTTTGAGGATCCATTCCTGACAAAAGCTTCTTTCAAAGTGGTATCCAAACTGACTGATTTTGAAATGCTCAGCTCAGAGAGCACCTGAGATTGCCTAGAGATGCTTACCTGGACTTGATCAAGGGACCTCCAAGTAATGGATTAATTGTGATTGAAGATGAACATTTGCACCTCCAGTGGGTCACAAACATTGAATTTCATGATAGGAAATGTCACCAACAATACTTTACACGCTTATCACTAAAGAATATCTCATAAATAAGAGCTTATGGGGAAAAACATTGTTTCTACACGTTCAGAATACCTTGTCACATTCATACTAACATGGCCTTTGGTTGATGAGAACTAGTTAAATTGTTTCTCAATAATTGACCCTGTATGTTTTTGTTAGGACATGTGTACCTAGAGAAAGTGTTTTTGGATGTGTTTATAATGAAAAGAAAATACATATGTGAGGAATATAGCTGATGCAAGAAGCACTATGAGTTAGTGCTGTTTCTGTTAAAAAAAACAAGAATCATCTATGGCTGAGCAGGGACCATTTTTCTTTATGAATACAGTGGTAGTGAATGGAAACATATATTGATGGGCTTTGGAGAACTGTGTGACATTTGAACAGTTTTTTTTAAATTTTCCAGTGTTTGTGAAATCTTAACTGAAGAAATAATTGTCAAACTGAAACAGCATTTATATTTTTGCATTATAATTTTACAATCACTAATATTTCAGGTTTCAAGAGTCTTGTAGTTATCCAGAGTAATCACACACTTATGATAAACCTGCAATTGCTGCTTATCACGTGGTTGAAGAGATCCAGCCCTTCTTAGACAGACTAAAGATAGCTTAAGAACCAATGGATCCTAAGGAATTTGAAGATATTCATCTTAGTTTCATTAAATACTTTCTATTTCAGATATTTTGTTCAAACAAAAGAATAGCAGCTAGATGTGATAAAATGTATCATGCATCTGCTATTACTGGACATAGAGGATTTAGGAATGCTTGGGATTTAGTGCTGAGATTCTTTTGGTGGATGTTCTTCAGTGTCCTTTGTATGTCCAACATAAATCATCACATTCCAAACCTCTTGGATATTTACAGCTATTATCTGTACCTCCTGGATTCTGGCAAACGATTCCTACCAATTTTATACCAGATCCACGACATCAAAAAGATGTCAGCTAATAATGGTAAACACCCTTTCAAAGATGCCCACTTGTCTCCTTCTCCTAAGTTACCTGTGGCAGGGGAAAGGACGTCAACATTCTTACACTATTTTTCATCTTCATTGATTTTCTATTACTATTATTTCTGGGAGTCTGATCCTTATATCTTTCACATTTTGGAGGGTCTGTGCAAGCATTAGCAATTGACAAGCTCTGTCCTATGGCTATCATCCCCAATTTAACAATACTACCGTGATGCAACTCTATTGGTTTTCCTATATACCAACTGTCAAATATTCTCATAACAGTGCAACTCACTGTGCTACTAAAGTTGACCCCTTTTTCTGTGTGCAATACTTTCATACAACAATACTTCCTTTCTTCTCCTCGTATTGGTTCTACAGTTACTTGTCATTTGAGCCAATTACTGAAAAATAGACAATTGTTTTCTGACACTTTACACCATTCGAAAGTGAAGATGAACATATCTGCTGAAAAATCAAGATCAACGTCTTCTCCTTTTGTGTATGGAGTTAGAGGTTGGCTGTCTTTTCCCTTTCTTCCTGTTGAGCCACTCCCCAGTCAAATTTCCACCACAATATTTGTCATAATTGATCAGATTGATCACGCTGCTTTTCAATTTCACTTACCTCATACTTGAAAGATTCATTACACCTCATTCTTCTTAATGAAGACATACAGTCCTGATTCATATAATCAAATTCCATCTGAACCTCCACTAATCATGGTACGGGGACAACCAGAATCTAAGGCACCATAAATCAATGATTATTGGATGTTTGAAGGAGCTATTCAATTTGTGGTCCATTGAAAACAGTCTCTTTGTAGTGAGTAGTATTGGGAAGATGCTTCTTCTGTTTATTCTTTCTTATTAATTCATCATCATCATCATTAAACATTATTTCGGAAACCAAAGGTTAAATACATAATTAATACACAGTTCAATATTTTAACATGATAAGAACACAATCACCCCCACCGTGCATCATAAATAATAACAGCAACCTGTAATCAAATAATAAAAAAACTACCATAAAAGTTCATAAAAATATAAAAGAGGTACACATACATTCCCTGCAAATCGATAATTCAAAATGGACAGCAACTGCATTAAGTGTGACAAAACAAAGAAGCACCCTGTGGAGACACAACCACAGGAGTGCTATAAAGAAATGGTGTTTAAATATGTAGAAAGAATGAAATTAATGAAATTCGAAAGGCTCCATTCTTAGTCTCATTTTAATGGCCTCATTCAGAAATACAGATAATGGAATATTGATCAAACTCAAACTCCTCTTTTAAGAGCTGGAGATACAGCAGTGAAGGGTGAACTTGCTTAAATCACTGCCCCTTCAAAAGAGGTTTGGTGTAAAGGCAGCAAAGATGTCTATAAAACTCACAAAACATTGTAAAATTAAGTATATCTTGCGCAAAGGAGAAATCACAACCACAGGGTCCAAGCTTGCCCACATGAGACCACCCTTTGGGTACAGCTAACATACAATGTAGTAAGGTTAGCCCGAACCTAATTAACAGATACCGGTGTTCACTGTTACTCACAACAGATAGGCAGGGTAGGGTAGATGAAACTGTCATAAGAAAGATTAAATTTCAAACACCTGTTCCTTACTTTTTGAAAGCCAAGAAATGGCATTTGCGACTTCCTCTAAAGTAAAATGTATCTTGGAATGCCTAGTGATCAAAGCTTCCCCTGCCCTTGTGATCTCCAATGGCTGTCTTCATGTGTGGAGGAGAAATTCTTGACCCAGTCATCCACTGATATAATAGAGGGCAAAGAACCCTCCTCTCGTTGGACAAAAAGGGGTTTGTTAATAATCTCCCATAATAATGCACTGTTCCAGAGACAGCTGGCCTGGGTGAGCTAATATCATCTTCCTCCTTCAGAAACATTTTCCTTCCCTTTATCACTGCCATATATCTGGCCAGAATGGAAGAGACGAGCTCTCCGTTTCTTGGGGTTATCCTAAGAGTGTTCTGTAGATCGCGATGGATCCTAGAACATTCACTATCAAAGCATCTGAAACTGAATTCATTTTTTTTTCCTGCAGCAGCATCAAGATTATTCCTCAACTTGACAAGGAAACATACTTCTACATCTGTGCCAGGACCTTACATAAGTAAATAAGGCAAGATGGTGCATCTACAGTGTGGCCAGGCAACACGTTACAGGACTCTGTGCACAGTGCTCACCTGGATGTTTTACTGACTTAGTGCAATGTTTCTGCCGTTGTTGGGAGGGATGCTCCTCCACGTGCAAGGAGCAGGAATGAATCTGCAAATTTGCCAGATAGCAGAAGGGAAAAAAATGGAGTACACTGCCTTAAACACAGAATGACCAATAAACACTGGGGAACTTTGTGCATTGAAGGAATCATCCATAACCAATTTTTGAATTGTTGACACACTGGCTTTTCAGTGAATTGCAAATGCCAGATGATTCATCACAGATGAAAGTCACCAAGAAAAATATTGTCATTGCTGCCAACCTTCTCTGTCGACTTGTTACTTAAATGGACATCAGAGAAATATGATGAAGAGGCCAGAAACACCGATCAGAAGCCACTCCATAAAGTGATCCAAATGTACAACAATCCCCAATATAGCTCAACAAGTACTTCAAAAAGATCACACCCAGAAACATGACCCATTACCCCCGGTCGACAAAGACCCACCATCTTAGATTTAGACCACCAGCTTGTGTAGTGATCTTTCAGTAAGGAACCAGAATCAGGAGTTGAAACTAACCCTTGACAAACCAGTGAACAGGGAATAAGCAGAATGAACACATTCACCTGACTCAACCAGCAAGCATGTTAACAGGCACGTAATGAAACAAGGAGCCATCTTGAGGGAAGAGTCCTCACATTGAACTTGTTAGATCCAGATTTGCTTCATCCACATAGTGACCATCACCATGAGGATCAGGATAGAAGAAACTCTGTATGCCTGAACTAAGATCACAATCCACTCCACAAGTCCACAACATTGTGCTAAACACTGAGGATGAAAGTCAGGTAGAGATCAGGTTCTGGGGACAAGACTATGACAATAATAAAGCACACCTAGGCCATCCAAGACAACAAATAATTCAAAATGTTGCCTGCTCACACATCTTAAATGAAGGACACAACTACCCAAAGCTCTTTTGTAAAACAGGTCCTACGAAGGCCCTCGTTTCAAGGAGCCTTTTAATTCAAATGACAGTTACCAGTTGCTGCAGAGTTATGAAATTTTGTACTTTCACCTGGACCTTTTTGGCTGAAAGGTCATGGTAATAATCTATCCCAAAATAGGGAATTACCAGGGTAATTGAACACTTGATTACCAAATTTTTCTTCTTAGTGCTTAATTTGTAAAAGACAAAGGGATGGTGCCCAAACCTCTGCTCAGATGCCCACAGCTGCACTGGTGCACTGAATACCAAGGCTGTGTAGTCTGGAATCCACCTTATACCTCTTTAATCGACTACTAGCCACTCCCTGTCCCTTTATCTAACTTCTGGAGGTTCCTACTTTCTCCCTTTGGAACAGTTTTTCTATCTTTCCCTTGCTCCTTCTTTAACTTTTGTCTGTTTTCCTCGCTTGCTTTTGGGAAATGTCTGATGACGAAAAATAAGTGCCAATCCTCAAAAATGAATGCTAGTTGGCTCACCAGCAACCACCGGATCAACCTAAGCACTGACTCTCAGCCTCAGAGTTAGTATAGTTAGTTAGTATACTATCTGTAACTCCGGTGGTGGGGAAAATGTAGCTCTTTTCTCAAGCCACTTGTAATGAGGGCCTGAGTGTTAGGTGACTAATGTATGAAATATGTTTTCTCACTTAACACAGTCTTACTGTCTATAGGTGTATAGTTGCTTAGGTTACCTGAAAAGATGATATTACATGCAATTTATATTTGCCGGCTGTTTAGGCCGTGCTGATCTCTTTGACGGTATAATAAAGTGATATTGTTTAATTTAAAAACACTACAGAAAATGCATTCGCCTTACAAAATCAATTCTTTGGTCTGATGAAGTCTACACCATTGGGATAATGCACCTAACATTGAAAAGGGGTTAAACAGCTTAATAGATTTGGATCCTAATAAATAAATTCGAGCAAGGAGAAAAGTGTATATAAGGACACATAAACAAGCCCTAGGTGACAGCCAGACAATAAAAAAGAGCTAGTTTGATTGGTAATTACATTTCGCAGTATTTACAGGGTGTGTCCCCAGTCACAGACACAATTTGTATGGGCATGATTTACGAATTTAATTAAGATGCTTATGGCATGTCATGAAACAATATAAGCTTAAGCAGGAAAGCTCTGAAGCAGATTTGTGTCGTTCGTTAGAACACACACAGTTATTAGTATACAAAAGGGGCTTACAACAATTTATAGAAACCTCCTTTAGCTCACATGCTGTTATCCTAACATCTCTCTGCCCTTATTTGAGAGCAATAAAAAAAGGAAATGTAATCGCGCCCTCCTCAGTAAAAGAACAAACACATCACATCAATTAGAAGAATGTTACACAGTACACTGATGTGACTGTGAGGTAACATGTTGGGTAGGTATATACAAAACAAGGGAAATAAACGATGTCTTTTCAAGACATTGAGCCACTCTGTGTGGTTGACGTAAGGCTGCCATGCAGACTTCCCTTTGGGCTAAGCAGTCTTGGACTGGCCTTTCAGGCATTCTGGAAATCTAGCATTGCCGGACTAGCCACATTGAAAGGTTCATGTTGTGGGCTAGTGTTCTGGCCCGTGGGGCACAAAGGGAGCAAATCAAAAGTCCACCCACCTGCCTTTCCGAGCTTGCAAGTCTGGCAGTACCAGACTGCTAGAAATGCTGGTCCAGTGCTGAGGTAAGCATTTACGTCCAATTGCCTTGTGCCTCAGTATTTGTAGTGCATCTGTTCTGTCATATCCTCTGCAGCTTGGCTCCTACCCCTCCTGGTTCTGGTGATGTTCGAAGTATTACTTTGGGTTAGTCACTGTTACACTTTCGAGGAAAATGGATACCTTCTCTGTACTAAGGCTACAACTGATCACCAATGCCCAGGGACCCACCTCCTCTCTCCCGACCTCCGTCTACTCCTTTCCACTAGGGGTCTGTATTACAAAATGAGTCAATTTCACTTGAGGCGCAGAGTCGGAGAGAAGGGGGGAGCTTTTTCTAGATTGAGCTGTATTGGCACCCCAATTCATGACATTTTCCGGGAATTAAATAACGCCCTAATTAGATGTTTACCCCATCTGCTGTGGAATGTTGACATTAAGTCAATGAATAAGCAACGCCTCAGCTTCATGTAGAAATCTTAACACTCTATTGCAGTTTTTCTGGTTCTCACTAGGTAAATAGACAATCTGTGTCCCATACACTGTGCATCTTTCCAACCTTAAATGGATCGAACAAGAAGTTAATCAAGAGTTCTTCATTCTGTGCATTAGGCTCAGTATGTAGGAGGTATCTTCTAAGTCATGATTATATAATAAAGTCTGGAATGTGAAGAGAAATTCATGCTAAAATAGGAGAATATGAAGGAATACATGATGAACAGAGCACACAATGCCATACGGGGGTGCAGATAACAGCTACGATTTTGTGTGAATGGGCTTTGCGTCACCCAGATATACATATGGCAAGTGTTCAAGATCAATTTCCAAGTTTAAAAGTACCACGCGTAACTCATTAATCAACTGCATGTTTATGAAGCCATGCGAAGGGAAAACATTTTGAGATGTAGGATTCACCACCATATTTACACGGATCAAAACATGATTGACATTTCCTTCCGCGTTGGCCGTATTTCTGGCTTATTTCCGGTTAAAATGTACAAAAAACGTTGCAAGGGTAGAATAAAATCTCAGCCATAGTAAACCATATAGAGAAAGGATTACCCTTATCCACTAAAGGAAGCTGAGAGGCAAATATCCTGACGTATAGACTCATAGAGTTCAGGTTAAAACCACATTTATGTTGTCATGAAGAAAATAAAACACAATTCACACCCTTATCATTTAAACATTAGATAACAAGATAGCAATTTGCAATACTTGTCCAAATCTGCTGCACATTAGTTACATCATATCACGACAATCAAGGAGACCATCATATGAAATAACGATAGGTTTGTTATAGATTATACACTATCAATAATAGGACGATTTGGATTGTAGACTCGACATGAGATGTTTGTTAGAGTAATTACAGGACATTGCGAACCTGAAGTAAACCTAAGCTCCACCCTAATTGCTCCAGGAGAAGTCTGCTGTCTGTGACTCAAAAATCTTCACAAACTTGGCCTCCAAGGCTATCAATGACAAAGTTAACCATGCAAATCCAAACAAAGCATCCCTAAAATAGTACACTTATAAGTTTTTTTCAGAGAAGGCGAGGGGTGCCCTGCATAATGTATGTTGAATCTCGTTAGTGACATTTTCTAGGACCCCAGCATGCAGTTCCACAACACCTTATCATCAATTAATGTTTCTAATTACTGATAAGCAGACTCAGTCGTCAAATACGTATTAGTCAAGTGCAAAAAACATTGAACAGCAACTTCCCAAATAACAGAATTTGTGTTGTATCATCATTTTCCTGAATTCATTACCTGTTATTCAGGTGACCCTAGTGTACAGGTCAGGGAGCAGAACGAATGCACTGTGGTCCGAAAGATAGATATATATTGTCTGTGGTGTTTGCACAAAATATCAAGTTTTAAAGTTGTGTTACCAGAATATCATTTTAAGAATACTGTGATGTAGTAAATAGTGTTGACAGAAACATCACAGGTACAAATACCATTTTTTAAGTATGTTTTTAATACTGTTGTTAAATACATTATTCTAATAAATATTGTTTTCCGTAATATCGTTTTTGTTGATTTTATTTTTATTTCTAAGCATTTTACATTACTTTTATGTGTTGGAATGTTAAATAATTTTTTGTTTTAAAAAATGTGTTATTTCATTCATGATGATTTTTGTTTATATTGATGTTGACATTTTTGAAAGCAAATAAGCAAATAAGATTTTTAAGAGAATATAATATTTTCAGTACCATGATGTTGGGTATTATATGTATATATTTTTTAATTTAAAATTGCATTTTGAGATTTTAGTTTTACTTTTGTAGGTGTTAATATTTATATTTTAATGGTATATGGTACTGCATTTGTTATAGATATTATTTTTTTTTATGTCTTTTATGACCTCCACCCAATATCTTCCTATGGGTGGTTTACTTTAGAGTGGGAATAGTACATTTGTATAGTGCGTATCAAATTGTTTAAGATGGTTTCTTTTTGTTTGTAATACCTTTATTGGTGCCACACTTTTCTGAAGGTGGTTTAAATTGCAGTTGCAGTAGTGTAGTATGTTTAATGTGTAAGAAATGTAAGTATATTGTATTGTAGGATTTCAAGCATATAAAACTTACTTTGTGTTTTGTTTCGTGTTATGGTGGGTATATGTATGATTTTGTGTTAGATAAGTGAAATAGTAGTTGATTGTGTTTCTCTTGTTCTGTAGGTAAAAAATTACAAGACATGTATGTATATGATTTTGGTTTTGGAGGTATGATTTTTCGGACTATAAATCTCGTAGGAGGTACATAGTGAAACAACACAATTCCTGCCACACAGAATACACAGAATACACATTGTATCACATTATCTGTCCCTGTCCTAAACTTTACATAAGCAGTACAATTTTTCCATCTACAAAAAGGATCTTAGAGCATATCTGGGTGATTAACCAACACGATAACAAATACATTACAGCTAAACTCTTCCATGACTATCATAAGGGGGATTGGACGAAAATGAATTTGTTTGGCATTGAGTACATACCGAAATATGTAAGAAGTGGGGATTAACCCTTAAAGTAAGGAGAAGGGAGTCACGTTAAATCGTTGATGTCAATACCTTGATTCCATACAGAATGAACGGTGACAAGGAACTATCTGTACCTCTGTAATCCTATTATATAAATCGGCCTTGCCAAGGGCAGTGCACAGCAGGGGTTGGCCACAGGCTTGGCTTGCCGCCAGGCCCTGTGGCCAAACCCCCAGCAGGCTGCCAACCCCACACCAGCCTTTGGAGGGCACAGAGTAGAGGTGGCCTTTGGGCCCAGGAACCCCATCCCCTGGGGCAGAAGTGTATGTATTAAAATCCTTGGTTCTTTGCGCTATGGACCCCATACCCCTGGGACAGTTCTAATAAAAAGGGTAGGTGGGCCTTGTGGCCTCCCTCTCCAAGCCTTAAAAGGCTCCAGGGAGGTTGTATGTCGGAACGCCGCCTGCCGAAACAACTAGTGCCTGAACAACGAGGCCGGAACACCGACCTCGTTGTTACCACTAATGCCTTTACCACGAATGCCTTAACAACGATATTTCATTGTAAAGGCATTCCTGGTAAAGACATTAGCAATAGGCACCCACTGATCCTGCATGCGTCACCCGACCCCCCAACCCCACCCCAAAACCTAAAACGCCCCGACCACCCGCCCCAAAACCTAAAATGCCCCGCCCCCCCCAACCCCACCCCAAAACCTTAAACCCCCGATCCCCCACCCCGCCCCAAAAAGTAAAAACCCCCAACCCCCCACCCTGCCCCAAAACCTAAAACGCCCCGTCGCCCAAACCCCACCCCAAAACCTAAAATGTCCGACCCCCCCACCTCCACCCCAAAACCTAAAATGCCCCGCCCCCCCAACCCCACCCCAAAACCTAAAACCCCTGACCCCCCACCCAAAATCCTAAAACCCCCACCCTCCCAACCCCACTCCAAGACCTAAAACCCCCCCACCCCTGCCCCAAAACCTAAAACGCCCGCCCCCCCAACCTCACCCCAAAACCTAAAACCCCGACCCCCACCCCTGCCCCAAAACCTAAAATGCCCCGCAACCCCAACCCCGCCCCAAAACCTAAAACCCCCTGACCCCCACCCCAAAACCTAAAACACCCCGCCCCCCCACCCCGCCCCAAAACCTAAAACCCCCCGACCCCCCACCCCGCCCCTAAACCTAAAACGCCCTGCCCTCCCAACCCCGCCCAAAACTAAAACCACCCGACCCCCACCCCGCCCCCGCCCCAAAACCTAAAACACCCCACCCCACCAACCCCACCCCAAAACCTAAAAACCCCAACCCCCCACCCCGCCCCAAAACCTAAAACCCCCGCCCCCCCACTTATTAGGGCCTGAGGATTCCATGCCCCGGGGCCACACTAACAAAAAAAGGAAGGGTGGCCATGTGGACACAGCTCCCCGAGCCTTCATAGGCCCTGGGGACCCCATCTCCTCGGGACGCTTTTTGTTTAAAAGGGGAGGGGGCTGCACAGCCCCCTCCCTGAACCATATCAGGCCCTGGGGACCCCATCCCCCGGAGCCAAAGCCAATTAAAAAGGGAAGGGTGCATGCAGGACTCCTATCAGAGCCTTATTAGTCCTCAGGGACCACATTCCCCATGGTCAAGCAATTAGTAAAGGGAGGGGGCACATTATGCTTATTCGACCCCCGTGTATCCCATCCCTTGGGGCTAAAATGTAAATAAAAGGAGAGGGGACAGCGTGCCCCCCTCCCCGAGCTTTTATAGGCCCGAGGACCCCATTCCTCATGGCTGTCCCTTTTATAAAAAGGGGGGGCATGTGACCCCCCTTCCTCATCCTATTTTACCGTCAGGGACCCCATTCCCTAGTGTCGGCATCAAATATCGGTGATTGCCTGGGTGCCCACCAGGGACACCCACCAACCAATACAGAAAGGCAGTGCTGGGGGCAACGGGGTTGCCCTTTCACTGCCCATGAGCATGGCGTGGGCAGTGTAGGGGCCCCACTGCCAGCACCTTTGGAATACGCACTGTCTGCCATGCAAGGGTGCCGCACAGTTTTCCACTGGTCAGTCCAGTAGAAACATCGTAATACGGCGATGGTGAGGGCACCAGCTTGAAGGCCGCCTCACCCCCGCCCTATTGGAGTTGTGGCAGTCCGACCACCCAACTCTTAATTGGCCCCTTAGTGTTTGTTGCATGCCAGGCCCTGCAAGCAAACCCACACCATGCTTGCTCAAAGGCCGTGCAGGGTGTATGGTTGGCTGCTTCCAGGCGGCTGCCTGCAGGGGAGTTGGATGTAGGGCCTGGAGGAAACCATTTGTCAAACGTGGGAAGTAGAGGGAGTGACATGACTACCAAGGCCTGGAAGGCCCTGTTTCTATAAAACCAACCATCAGCCCAGTGTTCTCTTGTCCAAATACCATTGTTTGGTAACTCTCAATTGAAGTGTACTCACCTGGGAGGATACCATTTTTGCAGTGTGTGTAGTTGAGAGAGTGACATGACTACAACTCCCAGCAGGCCCTGTATCTGTAACTACAAACATCAGCACAGTGGTCACTAGCCCATATACCCCTGTTTGTCAACTCACAAATGAAGTTTACTCACCTGGGGGATAATATTTGTATAGTGTGTGTAGTACAGGGAGTCACATGACTGCAACGACCAGGGGGCTCTGTTACTGTCACTCCAACCACCAGCCCAGTGTTCACTTCTCAAAATACCCTTCTTTGAGAACTCACACATGAAGTGTACACCCCTGGGGGGCTACTATTTGTATAGTGTGTGTAGTACAGGGAGTTACATGACTGCAACTCCCAGGATGCTCTGTTACTGTCACTCCAACTACAAGTCCAGTGTTTACTTCTCAAAATACCCTTCTTTGAGAACTCATACATGAGGTGAGCTCACTTTGGGGGATAACAGCTGCATAGTGTGTGAAGTACAGGGACTGACATTACTGCAAATCCCAGCAGGCCCTGTTTTGTTACTACAAACACCAGCACAGTGGTCACATGCTCCAATACATCTGTTTGCCAACTTTCAAATGAAGTGTGCTTACCCGGGGGGGATGCCATTTATCAAGTGTACAAAGTACAGGGAGTGACATGACTGGTAGGGTCAGGAGGCTCTGTCTCTCTAACTCCAAACACCAGCCAAGTGTTAACAAGCCCAACTATCCATGTCTATTAACTCTCAATTGAAGTTTATTCCCCTGGGAGGATACCATTTGTTTGGTGGTGAGAAGTAGAGTTAGTATCCGGAATGCAAAGTCAAATGGGCTCTGTTTCTCTAATTCCAACCACAAAACCAGTGTACATGTGGCCAAATCCATCTACTTGTGAACTCTCAAATGAATATTACTCATCTGAGAGGATAACATTTGTCAAGTGTGTGTAATATGGAGAGTGACATGACTGCAACTCCCAGGAGGCAGTGTTTCTCTAACTTCAAACACCAGCCCAGTGGTCACTTGTCCAAATATCCTTGTTTGCTAACTCTCAATTGAAGTTTACTCACCTAGGAATGACCAAGATACAGATCATGCTCAACTCAGATGTGTCTGGCTACCCAACTCCATCTTGACCTGCTAACCCAAGATGAAACTACTGAGGACAGGAAGAACACCTTACCCAGTGTGCAAACCAATGATTCCAAAGATCTCAAGATGCATAACCAGAATGGTATTGTCAGCAGACACATTCACATTGCACTGGCCACATGATGACTCCAGTCTCCTAAACAACAAGGTCCTTGGTCTACCTGCATCACAATCAACTAGGCCTCAAAATGGCAAAAGACACATCTTGCCTAGCCACTGTTCTGTCTGCACTGGTGGCAAAATGGCATTCTCAGGCTATCCTCCCAAGTGGTAATGATCTGCACATTTCAGCAGCTGCCTGACTTAAATGGAATTGGCATGCTTCACAAATGTCATGTCAATACAACCAATACCATGGGTACTTGCCACAATAGGATGAACTGCAAATTAACTTTGTACAAAGTCTATGTTTAATGTAACACCAAACTGTTGGACACCTGACCTGATTTTAGGCTGGGTTTCACTCTACACGCCGCGCAGCTCCTCCTATCTGCCTCCGTGCCCCGCCCTTGCTGCTGCTGCAAGTTCGAGGCCCTCCGCCTGCACCTCATCCCTGGGGTCTAGTAGTTGCCGTAAGTATTGTGTGTCTGACCTGTAATCTGTCTTTTGTTATTTGTGCTGCTTTTATCTTTTTTGGGCCTTTATCTGCTCTCTGCCTCTCTCCCCTGTTTTTGTGCCTGTTCCTCAACTTTTTGCCTTTTTTCACCTATTTTTCTCTTTTTTCGGCTCTTTCCACTTTCCCCGGTCGCGCCACTGCGTCCCCTGCGGCCCCACCCCTTTTGTGCCCCCATTTGCCCATCGCTCCCCGTCTCCCGCCTCCCAGCTGCTCCTCCCTCCCACCTCCCCTTCTTAATGGCAGCCTCGCCGCTGGCACACCAGAGGCAAGCCCTTCTGTGCCCGTATGCGCCTGGCCCGCGCCCAGCGCCAGTCCCCCTGGCCCATGCACTCCCCATGCTGCCAGATGCCGTTACAACGCCAAAGAACTCCACGCTCTCAACCCTGGCCGCCCCACCGCCTGCATCCAGGCCTCCCCGAGGTACACCCATGGACCCTTCTCCTGCCGGATGTGCAACTTCAACTGCACCCAAGCCACCAAGCACTACTACAGCTCCACACACAACCACCTCAGCTGCATCCTCCTCAACACCCGCTCCATCCACAAGCACGCCGTCGAACTATGGGACCTTCTCACCTCAACCTCCCCAGACATCACCATCCTCACCGAATCCTGGATGAACCCCTCTTTGGGACCCGACATCGCCATAGCCATCCCAGAAGGCTATAAGATTACCCATAGAGACTGCACCAACAAACCGGGAGGAGGAATCGCCACAGTCCACAGTAGCACCATCAGGATCTCAACCAACACCCATGACACCATCGATGCCGCTGAACACTTGCACTTCCAGATTCACGTCAACGCCAACACCACCCTCAGAGGAACCCTTGTGTCTACAGATCCCCACGCCCCCGTCCACAGTTCTGCGATGCCATCGCCGACAAAATCAGCGCCCACACCCTTGCCTCTACGGACTACATGCTCCTCTGCGACCTGAATTTTCACCTAGAGAACACTCCTCAGCCTTGATCGACAACCTTGGTCTCAAACAACTCGTCACAACACCCACCCACTCAGCCGGCCACACACTCGACCCCATCTTCTTCGACTGCAGCCATATCACCTTCACCCATACCACCGAACTCCCCTGGACCAACCACTGCTGTGTCCACTTCTCCTACCAGAAACCCACCGTTCACCGCCACCCGCAACAGATCGCTCACCACAGCTGGAACAAGATCGCAAAGGACCAGCTGATCTCCACCCTCACCCACACCCTGCCAAGCAACACTAGCGACCCCAACACTGCCACCCTCAACCTCTAACAATGGCTAGACGACTGCGCCAACACCCTTGCTCCACATAGGAAACCATCCAACACCCGCACCAGCAAGAAAGCACCCTGGTTCACCACCGCCTGAAGGCCTCCAAGCGGGAGTGCCAGAAAATTGAAAAGATATGGTGCCACGAACAAACAGAGAGCAGCCACGCCGCCCTCAAAAAAGCCATCCGCAAGCATTACCAGCTCATCCGAACCGCCAAAAGATCATTCTACAAAGAGCAAATCGACAACAACGCACACGACAGCAAAGAGCTCTTCAGCATCATCAAAGAACTTGCCATCCCCAAGTCCTGCTCCATCGACCCCCCGCAAGACCTCTGCGACTCCTTCGCCACCTTTTTTCACCGCAAGATCATGGACATCCATGGCAGCTTCGCCTCCCCGATCCCCACGACCACCGCGGCCAACACTAACCTCAATGCATCCAACCACACCAGCCTCCTAGGCGCCTGGACCCACACCATCGAAGAGGACACCACCAAGACAATGAGCACCATCCACTCCGGATCACCCGCCGACCCCTGCCCTCACCATGTCTTCAACAAAGCCAGCCAAATCATCGCCCCCCCCCCAACTCCGTACTATCATCAACAGCTCCTTCGAGATCGCCATCTTCCCGGAGAGCTGGAAACACGCTGAAGTCAACGCCCTGCTCAAAAAACCCAAAGCAGACCCTGAAGACCTCAAGAATTACTGGCCTATCTCCCTTCTCCCCTTCCTAGTGAAGGTCATCGAGAAGACAGTCAACAGCCAACTATCACGCTTCCTGGAGGACAACAGCTTGCTCGACATCTTCCAATCTGGCTTCCGCAAGAACCACAGCACTGAGACCACTCTCATCACTGCTACCGACGACATGAGGATCATGCTTGACAAAGGTGAAACCATTGCCCTCATCCTCCTTGACCTTTCAGAAGCCTTCGATACAATCTGTCACCACATACTTCGCACATGCCTCCACAACGCCGGAATCCACCACAAGGCCCTGGACTGGATCACATCCTTCCTCTCTGGCAGAACTCAGAGTGTCCGCCTCCCTCCGTTCCTGTCGAAAACCACCAAGACCATCTGCGGAGTCCCCCAGGGATCCTCTCTCAGCCCCACCCTTTTTAAAGTCTACATGGCCCCACTCTGATCCCACGGCCTCAAAATCATCTCCTACGAGGAAGACACTCAACTGATCCTCTCTCTCACGAAGGATCCCGCCACCGCCAAGACCAATATCCACAACGGACTTCATGTCATAGCCAACTGGATGGAGATAAGCCGCCTCAAATGGAACTCTGATGAGACTGAGATCCTCATCCTCAGCTCCAACCGATCAGCATGGGACGACTGCTGGTGGCCTGCCCCACTAGGAGCCGCTCCAACTCCCACCACCCATGCACGCAACCTCAGCATCATACTGGACTCATCGCTCACCATGACTCAGCAAGTCAACGCCATCTCATCCTCATGTTTCAACACCCTCCACATGCTTCACAAGACCTTCAGATGGATCCCCATCTAAACCAGAAGAACGGTCACCCACGCCCTCGTCAGCAGCAGACTGGACTACGGCAACGCACTCTATGCAGGAACAACGGCCAAGCTCCAGAGGAAACTTCAGCGCATTCAGAACACCTCCGCACGCCTCATCCTTAACCTCCCCCGCCACAAACACATGTCAGCCCACCTCAGAGACCTTCACTGGCTACCCATCAGCAAGAGGATCATCTTCAAACTCCTGATCCACACTCACAAGGCTCTCCACGACACAGGCCCTACCTACCTCAATGAGCATCTCAGCTTCCACGTTCCCACCCGCCAGCTCCGCTCCGCCAACATCGCCCTCGCCACAATCCCCCGCATCCACTGTACCACAACCGGCGGCAGATCCTTCTCCCATCTCGCCGTCAAAACCTTGAACTTCCTCCCCGTCAACCTATGTCTGACCCAGGACCTCCTGACCTTCAGGAAACAACTCAAGACCTGGCTATTCGAGCAGTAGCAACTCTCCCCCCCCCACAACGCCTTGAGACCCTATCAGGTGAGTAGCGCGCTTACCAAGTGATTGATTGATTGGAGGTAAATGTCACAATACAACCAGTAACATTGTATCTTTCACATCAACAGGTCAAGGTGCAACTGGGCGCACAGAGGCCACAGAAGGGACTGCCACCGCCCTCCTGGATGACGCCCTCAGTGAAGAAGACACTCCTGGAAGTGTGGACATGGAGGAAGGTTCTGCCCCATGTGGGCAACCTGGTCAGACACTAACAGTCAGTCTCACTGTGGCCACATCAACAACCCCCAGTCCAGTTTCCTCAACATCACAGGCAAACATTCGCCCCCTAACCTGTGTACCAAGCACAGTGTCTACCATCTTGTGCCCCCCAGTCATGGATCTTGAGTTGCAGTGCAACACTTCGGACAATGAGGTTCCAGCACCCAGTGGGAGAGGGCACCCTGTGGTAAGGACACAGAGCTATGGGGGGTAGGGTCCGTGGGAGGGATGCTGTGGGCCAGTGGGGTGAGGCCACTGGGGATGTTCCTGGCCAGGACACCATCAGCAATGTTTTGGTGGCCTATCAAGAGTCCCAAGACGTGATGGGCCAGGTCTTGATGGAACTCTGAGAAATCAAGCAGCTACAGAGGAACATACATATACTGTCAACATGTCTGGACTTTTTGAAACAAGAATGTGTGACTCATGCTGAGTCAAAGTACATATTCCAAGGTATAGCCCCTCAGATCATGGAAGGAAGGTCTTTGTCAGACATTGTCCTATAGAATAGGCAAACATTTAAGTGGATGATGTTACCAGCTTCAGCCTCATCACACACCACACTAAAGTAATCCAACATCACATAATCCAAGATACAGACAGATGGCAGCACAACAGCCCCTGATCATGGGCCCATCAAAAGCCAATTCCCATGCATCTGGTGGTATGACACAAATATATGTTAGTGTTGTGGCACAGGCACTGTGGCCTGCAATGAGGAAACACATCTACAGCTACATACAGATCATACAACAAGAGTGTTTTACCAATGTGAAGAAAAAATGACTTGGTCACAATCTATTGCTACATATTTCATGCCCACATGATGACACATGATGCAATCGGCCCACCACAACACACAAAACAAGTCCATCCGAACTTCCACTCAAACACTGTGCAAGCTGTTGTGACACAGGTCTCATACTTCCAAAATCTGTGACCTACATTACCTGGAACAATCCATGTTCACTTTATATGTCAGTACAGATACCTGCCAATGTCACAACTCTGAAATGCCCACATGAGGATGTCCTGGTGAAGGTATCTGTACAAAGACAGAACAAGGAACATGGGCTTCATTACGAACCTGGCGGTCGGCGGTAAGCTGGTGGTAACACCGCCAACAGGCTGGCAGTGTTCCGCCAGCTATTATGACCATGGCACAATAGCCACGGCAATACCGCCAGCCCCTCCAACATACCACCAGGCTTCTGCCTGGCAGTCATAATCCCCAGGGCAGAGTCCCCAACCGCAAGCCTGGCCACAGTGGTAAACACTGCCATGGAAAGGCTGGTGGTAAAGGGGACTCGGGGTGCCCCTGCACTGGCCATGCACTCCGCATGGGCAGTGCAGGGGCCCCCAGCCACAGCACCATCGTGCATTTCACTGTCCGAAGTTCGGGCAGTGAAATGTGCGAAGGGTGCTACTGCACCCGCTGCACATCAACATTGCCGCCGGTTCTATTATAAGCCGGCTGCAATGTTCATGTGACTTTTCCGCTGGGCCAGCAGATGATAACAGTGGAAAAGTAAAAATAGGGAGCTCAATATACCACCAGCACTGGTGGGATACTAGCGCCCGCAGCTTCGGCGGTCTTGAACAAAGACCGCCGAAGTTGTAATGAGGCCCATAGGCTTGAAAACATACCTATTACACAAATCGCATAGCATGCATTTGGAAATGTAATTACATTGCAAGGAAGTTGGCACAAACGGAGCAACATCATCAAGGTGGGGATATGTCAAAAACTAACTCTTCAAACAGCCTTTGGCTGAATCTTGCAAAGTATCAGCTCCCTAGTTGTTTCTAAAACACTCAACTCCACACATTCTCACAACTACAGTTCATTGTACAGTCATAGCCATGATATCTCATGACATACTTATACTCATGAAAATTAGCTGTGAATGAGATCTTCACACAAGTCAGCTGCTTCCTCTTCACCACTGTCATCAACACTTGGCATTTAAGGATTCTCACCCGGTGGCACTGCAGGCTCCCCCTCTTCTGGGATATACAGGATATTCCTCCGCAGGGCAATGTTGTGGATCTCGGAGGTTGCATTGGAAATTTCCCAGCACGACAGTCTGTGCATGAATTTTCAGGCTTGGTCTGCCAGCTTCACATGTCAAGGCCCCAGGAACTGGATAGGGCACCACTTGGCAGGGCAGGAGTCTCAGCAGAGAGTCCAGGTGCTGGCAGGGAAAGTCTTTGATGGCCCTGAGACTTCAACAACAGGAGGCAAGCTCAGGACAAGCCCTTGGAGAGTTCTTCACAAGCAAGAAGACACACAAAGTCCAGTCTTTGTCCTCTTGCACAGGCAGAAGCAGCAACTGCAGGATAGCTACACAAAGCACAGTCACAGGCAGGACAGCTCTTCTTCCTCAGCTCTTCAGCTCTTCTACAGGCAGAGGTTCCTCTTGGTTTCCTGAAGTAATCTAAAGTCTGTGGTTTTGGGTGCCCTTCTTATACCCATTTTGCCCTTTGAAGTAGGCTTACTTCAAAGAAAAGTCTCTCTTGTTTGTGAAATCCTGCCTTGCCCAGGCCAGGCCCCAGACACACACCAGGGGTTGGAGACGGCATTTTCAAAGGCACAATTTTAAAATCAACTTTACTAAAAGATATATTTTGAAATTGTGAGCTCAGAGACCCCAAACTCCACATGTCTATCCGCTCCCAAAGGGAATCTACGCTTTAATCATATTTAAAGGCAGCCCCCATGTTAACCTATGAGAGCGATAGGCCTTGCATCAGTGAAAAACGAATTTAGCAGTATTTCACTGTTAGGACATATAAAACACATTAGTATATGTCCTACCTTAAACATACACCGCACCCTGCCCATAGGGTTACCTAGGGCCTAACTTAGGGGTGTCTTACATGTAAGAAAAGGGAAGGTTTAGGCCTGGCAAGTGGGTACACTTGCCAAGTCGAATTGGCAGTTTAAAAACTGCACACTCAGACACTGCAGTGTCAGGTTTGAGCCATGTTTACAGAGCTACTAATGTGGGTGGCACAACCAGTGATGCAGACCCACTAGTAGCATTTGATTTACAGTCCCTGGGCACCTCTAGTGCATTGTACTAGGGACTTACCAGTAATTCAAAAAAACCAATCATGGATGAACCAATTACAAACGCATTTTGTATAGGAGCACTTGCACTTTAGCACTGGATAGCAGTAGTAAAGTGCCAAGAGTAACAAAAACAGCAAAAACAGAGTGCAGCACACATCATCAACCTGAGAAATAGAGGCAAAAGGTTAGGGGAGACCACGCCAAGGATTCCAAGTCTAACAAGTACTGTATCCTTATAGTTTATTTCCTATACTGCTGGAGGTAGATTTAATGTGAAACAACTCTAAGCTGGCTCTTAGTGGCTTGAGACGCCACCAAACAGTGTATTTGGCAATGTGGACAATTAAAGGCAATTGAAGGCTAATTATAATTGATTCATGGATTTTGTACTCTCTGCCAAATGGTCCCCAGTACAGTGGGGAAGAAAGAGGAATTGACTGAATTAAAATTTGATTATTCCACATGTCTGGCTGGAGTAGCCGTGAACAGAGGGACAGTTTCCTGTGAAACATCGCCCAGTTACATCTTCATCGACTCCCATGATCCTTTCGGGTACATTCTTTGTGACAGAAGAAATCTGCATTCTTTTCTAGAAATCATAGTCCATAAAGCTTACAGAAGCACCAGAATTAAAAATTAATTGTCCACAAAGCACCTAGAAGCATGTGAATCCATCAAAGCAAAATCAACTGAAGTTCTTGAGGTGTCACAATCAAGACTTGAAGGTGGAAATGATCTTCATTAGTAACTACCATTTCAAAATTTACTTGGCCATTCCAGTCAATTATTTAGGAACAAGGCAAATTTGTTTCCCAAAAATTCAGGACAAACTCTAATGAAATGTCACAATAAAGACAAAAAACATACTCCTGTCTTGCTTCTCCTTTCCTTCGTTTCCTCACTAAGGGAATTTTTAGTTCCCACCCAATTGTATTGATTCATCCCACATCTTTTCAACCACTTATGTCATTAGTGTTTTCCAAGATTGCCTCACAATTACTCTTTTTTTCTCCCCAGTGGTCCTTTAATTATGTTTTGACCTAACATCCTTGGTGTGGTTTTCCCCCAACTATTTTGGCTTCATCCCTCTTGTTTTCTGAATTAGTTTTTGTTGGCATTAGGACCATGCACACATTACCACTGCTAGTCACTCCTAAAGTGCTCTCTCCCTAAAACATGATAAAGTTGGTGTACACGTGATTGGCACATTTAATATACATATAGGTCCCTGGTATAAAGCATGAAATCTTACCTAAGGCCTGTAAATAAAATTCTACCACTTGGCCTGCAACAATCATTGTGCTAGATAAAATGAAAGCAGGGATTCATAAGTATCTAATCTAACAACTTATCTCAGAACTATGCAATGACCTATGAACACGTTAACCACAGAATAATATACACATATATATGTATCTCACTTTAAAACTTGTTTCAGGCCTGCCACTGCAGCCTGTACTGCAGTTTTAAACAACCATTTTGACCTGGTAAAATAAACACTTTGCCAGGCCTAAACATTCCTATTTAATACATAAGTAACTCCTAAGGTAGGTTCTAAAGGCCCATGGGGCAGGCTGCCTTATAATTAAAAGGTAGGACATGTAGGAATACGTTTTACAAGCCCTGGTAGTTAAAAACTCCCAAATTAGTCTTTGACTACAGTAAGGCCTAAGGTTCCCATTGGATAACATTGGGTTACCTTATAACATGTAATAAGTGCTAACCTTTGATTCGGACATCACAGAGGGTTTGGATCTATATAATCAAGATGAGGTTGAATCACTCAAAAGCTTAATATCAAATAACTGTTATCTCTAGTAATAGTATTTTGCAACTTCATTATGCAAGATCAAGAAATTTAATTTCATCATCAAGAACAAATCATTTGTTTGTATTTCTTATTTTTACCAAGAGTTTTTATCATTAGACAAATTCTCATACACCACAATAGTTCACATATTCAACAATGACGTTACACACTATAGGTCAGTGCAAAAGAAATGAGTGCAAAGAAATTATCACACCCAATGCCTCTGTATGATGCATCTCAACCCCTTTCGACCCCCTTTCTTTTTTTGGGGGCAGGTCTTCTCAGAACTGAAAACCAGAGCACCTGTATAAAGAATAATACAAATTCTATAAAATGTCAATTGACTGTTCCAGCCCAGTGATGTGTGAAATGTACATATTCTAACTATCTTCACTTCTTTAGGAGAAGTAGTAAAGTAGAAACTTTTTTCTGTAATAACAATGTAACAATGAAGATTTCTCAAGGGAACCTAAAAGAGTGAACTCATTAACTGACTAAGGTTTCCCAAGGACTTAGATTCGGACCCCCTGCTTGGTCCTGCTTGGTGTCTGTGGGTGATTAGTGACAGCACAAGGTTGCAAACTGGTTTATATGATTACAGATTGTTTACTGTACAATAGGGGTCACACATGGAGAGGCTTCTATAGCATTACTAATCTTTCAGTTACACAAATTCTGCACTGATTGTGTATGTATCTCACTGCAGTGGAAAGAACAGAACAAGCAAGCAGCCCCAGTCCATTCAACTGCAGTCCACCCCAACCACAACCACAGTATGTATACAATGTATGTATGAGTAGATGTGTTTATACATATATATATGTGTATACTAGTCTATTGTTAACATGTTCATAGGTCATTGAATAGTTCTGAGATAAGTTGTTAGATTAGATACTTATGAATCCCTGCTTTCATTTTATCCATCACAATGAGCAAATGTTATCTTAACTATTTTATCAGCAAGTATTTTGCTATTGAAAATTGAGGAAAGATAAAATAATGTTAGAGAAGTACACAGGTATATAAAACTTCAAATATTGCAAATCTTGAAAATCTGTGTTTACACAGCACAACTTTAAATCTAAAAATATTATATCCATTATTATATTCCTTACGCATATATTCCCTCACTATATATCTACTTATTACTTTAGTCCTACTGTATAAATGGGGTAAAAAAATACTCTCTCGTAAGCTTTGCTCTGTCTCGCCATCAACCTACACCTCTATCAATCTATCCTCCACCCCCACTCTCTGACCCATCCCAAGCCCATTCTACTACTGTGATCTCTCAAACAACCTTAATAAGTTCTCCCTCACTTATCTCACCTCGGATCATTCCAAAATCCCTTCTACTACTATGATCTCTCTAACCCCTTTCTACAGACTCTTCCCTTCTTTGTTTCTTCTTTACTCATCCCAAGCCTCTTCCTGTTACTATAAACCCCCAATTAACACTTCTGGATTCTCCTCTCCTCTACCCCTCCATTATTCTAATCAAACCTAACAACAAAATCACATATCCTCCACTCAAATGAACTGATACCAATACTAAAACTGTACACATATTTCCCTATACTAATCCACCACTAATCCTTTTGGTTTCTGGAGTATCGTGCTACTCGCCGAAGAGCGATTCAACTCCTCATCAGGGATAGTAAGGGGCATATTTATACTCTGTTTGCGCCGATTGTGCGTCAAAAATTTTGACGCACAATCAGCGCAAACGTTGCCCCGTATTTAAACTTTGACACCCGAGCCCACGGACGAGTGTGCGTCATTTTTTGGATGCGGCAACCCGCCTTGCGTTAATGATATGCAAGGTAGGCGTTCCTGTCCAAAAAATGGCTTAAACGGCCGTGCGTCGTATTTATGCTTTCGGGCAAAAATGACACACGGCCGGGAGGCGGAGCCAGAAAATGACGCACAGCCCGATTTGCTTAAAAAATTAACACCTGGGTCAGGGCAGGCGTTAAAATGGGGCAAACACACCTGTATTTAATCAGAACACACAGAACAAACAGCAGAGCAGCAGAGCAGCAACAGGGAGCCATGGAGGTGATTCTAATCCAGCGTGCACGCAGACGCAGAGCCCAGCAGCAACAACAGCAGCTACAACAACACCAGCAGGGACCCCAAAGGCAGCGCAGAAGGCAGGAGAGGATATTCCGCCCAAGAACAACCCTTCAGGGCCTCAGGGAACACAACATCATACAGAGGTACCGGTTGAACTTGCAGGCCATTCAGCAGCTGCTGCGAAACATTGAACAGCAGTTGGCACCCACTTTGGTGACACCCCACACCATCCCAACAGAAACAAAGCTGCTTGCCGTACTTCACATGCTGGCAAGTGGCTCTTTTCAAACAACTGGTGCCCTGGTAGGCGGAATATCACAACCATCATTCTCCGCATTTCTGCCCAAAGTACTGGATGCCATCATTCGACTGACACCCTGCCACATCTGCTTCCCTAACACACTGCAGAAGCAGCAGGAAACTAAACAGGGGTTCTACCTCATCAGTGGCTTCCCACACGTCCTTGGTGCAATCGACTGCACACATGTACGCCTTGTGCCACCTGCTGCAACTGAACACCTCTACAGCAACAGGCAGCACACACATTCAATCAACGTGCAGGCCATTGTCGATCACCAAGGAATGTTCACCAACATCGTGGCTAAATATCCTGGGAGTGTACATGACTCATACATCTTCCGTCACTGCACCATCAATCAACACTTCCAGGATGGACGGTATGGCAATGGACTACTTGTTGGTAAGTACAAAAACCTACTTATATATACACTGCATAGCAACCCTCTAGGACACACAACACATACACCACAACAGCAACATGTCAACAGGAACACACTGAGGTCCTGACATCACTAGCCATGTTTCTTAAGTCACCATTGAACCTGTCACACATTGGAATTTACTGTACAGCCTAATGTCAAGACATTAATGAGTGTGGTTGCCGAAATGTCACCTTGCAAATTGTAAGTGTCCCAATGACCTTTACATTAATACTTTGCATAAGTCTAAAGGTATGGGATGCCCAGGGTACTTTGATATGAACGTGTTAACAACACTTTCAATTTTAACTCTGCATGGAACTATAATCTCACCCCAAGTGAAGACACACGGACACCTGTATCACAAGTCACAATGCTAGGGAGGGCACACTGTACTGAAAATCCCAAAACATACTGCTGACAAACGGTTAGCAGACAAACACTTGTTCAGCCAAGGAAACAACACAATGCAGATGGTATAGCCTACAAGCATAGGATGTCACATTAGCACACAAAAGAGTCACAGACAACACAAGACAACTACTGCCATGAAAGGTCTTTTCAATAGTGCCAGCTACATCAACATGATCCCATTCTTTTTCTCTTGCAGCTGATCAGGGGTATGGCATCCAGCCATGGATAATTACACCATTTGGCAACCCGAGCACAGCTGCAGAGCGTGCCTACAACGAGGCCCATAGGAGGACACGCAGCATTGTCGAGCGGACCTTCGGCATCCTCAAGTCAAGGTTCCGCTGCCTCGACATCACTGGTGGTAGCCACCTATATTCCCCTGAGATGGTCTGTAAGATCATACTAACATGTTCCATCCTACACAACATTTGCATAAGAAGGAACATTCCCCTCCTGGAACCAGACCCATACATGCCTGAAGACAAGGAAGAGGAGGATGCCGCCCTGCAACATGAGGGGGAACAACCAAACACGGCTGCTGGAGTGCGTAGGCGCCAACACATTGTGAACAATTTCTTTTAAATATTATCACCATCATCACTTAATGAACTATTGTAAATAAACACTGATAAGAAACACCACATCATGGTCTGGCTAATCATTTCTGCACACCTTTAGCTCTAAATATCAGAAGAAGAGTGTTGCCTCATCGAGCATTGATGATATAACAATCAGTACACAGAAAATCCCACTACAAATGTGATGCCTATCATACAACGGTCACATACACACACAATGTAAATGACTGACATCCTGTACCGTTCACCTTTGAAGGCCAATAGCTGAGGACCACACCTATTACACACAGACATGTTGGAAACATGGTTCATCGCAGCATATGGCACACAACTAAAACACCATCACTCAACTAGGGGAAAACAGGCCTCATACATCAGGCAGTTGACATGCTTTTGCATCAGGAACAGGAATGTATGACCATACCCTTGACAGCAGTAATTCCAACTACATACAATCTTTGCAAAGACTTTCTGTTACTAGAGTTACACATAAGCAGAACATACACAGCACAAGTGCCACACATATGACAAGCATCCAGCACATCACATCCCATCTACATGCCAGCCCTTTTCTAAGAAGCTGACACACCCATGCGCCTGGTCACACCCCACCTGTCTGAAGAGGTCCCTGGAATACAAATATGTGTACCCTGATATTCCCTCATCTACACACACATACTAACAAGAGTCATCCAGTGTGCCACACCCTTTCCTATGGTATACCATTGTCATAGTACTATCTGACTGCATGGAAGTCAGCTCAAAGAATACACTGGTTTGGAGTTTATAAGGCCTGGTATCACCGGTCGATTGCTTCCCGTGTGAAAGGTACAGTAGGACATTTGAAAGCAAATCTCATCCGACAGGACTTGTGAAACACTGATGGAGGCGACACCAGTGATCACCTCCATGCACACCACCCAAATTTACATGCACCGTCCTTGCTGATGCCTGCTACAGCATAGATGTAGTCATTTTGGCAATTACACCGTTAAGCATTGCTACTAATGTTGCCGTGTAACACTGTATCTGGGTTCATGTGTCACCTTCAAAACAACACAGGACATACACAGTTTGACATGTCAACTGTCTACTGCTCCCTCCGACCAGTCTTAGTCAGACCACTGATCATGTCAATTTTGAAAGAGCAGGTTCCTGATTGACCTTGCAACCTGTCAGCCTGATTGGCACCTGTCCGTGGGTCACCCTAAAGATTCCCGGTGGCCACATATGGACCACACTTGCTGTTCAAAACCTTTCTTTCCTCAGAGGCTAATTTGTCATTTGCCTCATCAATGTATACTCAAATACATTGTATTGCATCATCTGACTTTTATTTGTATCATATTTGTTACAGTGCCCTTGAATAGCTAAATCATGGCCCATCCGTTGTCTGGGCCTCATTAATGCCTAAACTACAAAGTGTGACAGTGTACCTGGGCCATAGCATGGGATGGTGTACGTGGCCTCCAGCAGAACCAGCAACCTCAGATAATGTCCATGAAAAGTCTACACATGTGAGGACCCTGACAGTTCACACGCTGAGTAACATTGTCCAAATAATAGAGATGGCTCGTGTGTGGTGAATACCAGCCATATTATTCTGCACAGATGCTATGATGTTCCCAGATGCATTTCCATCCACAGAGGCCAACTTGAGTACAAATGTTGCAATGACACATGCCGGATCCTGACACCTGAGACATTCTCTCACTCAGCACACCAAGGTTGCCCAGTTGAAAGTCTCATTACACGTCTTCAGTGACAGGGTGGGACCATCCACGTGTAGGTTACCATGTCCTCAATGACTTTACTCACATTTATCTCCAAAGGATACTCATTAGTTACACAATTAGCTGCCACTAACTCATGATGAGACCAGGACGTAACAGTGACAACATACACCTTAACAGTTGATACAGGATCAACATTGGGTCACACACATGTACATGTACCATCCAATCACCAAAGTGGTTGCAAGCAGCCTATCACAGTAGTGTCCCAATTGTAACCTAGCATGAAGAGTGAAACATGCCACTAAACCAGGTAATGCATTAAGGGCCACATGCATCAAAAACCTATTTACAATTATAACATTAGGAACTTTGAGAATTTGCTATTAAATCTATGCTAAATGGTATGTCTGATTTTTCTAAAGAAGTAATAGGGCAAACTTCAAATGGGCAAATGGTATTACAGATTTGCTAAAAGAGAATCATACTCAATTTGCATCTATGGGCCTGCTGCCAATGGTTTAGCATTACAGAAATTGGGAAAATCGTTGATTAATTCGCAAGTCAGAAACAGCAAATCCCAGGGTGCTGGGGGCCTAAGTCCCCCTCTGCTGCACCCCAATTAAACACTTTCTACGGACACGTGAAGCACACACATACTTAAGGGGCATGTGTGCGCTACATGTCTATAGTGAAACATATTTTTGCTACATTAACTTGTAATTAGCACATGGTTACCACCAAAAATTGTTTAGGCGTCAATTGCATTACCTAAATGCCCATTTAGCAATTTGTAAAAGCTTGATACATGTGCTCACAAATTAGCTAATAAAGATATCCTGTTAGCTCTTTCATATTTGGAAAGTCGGATTAAGCATTATCTACATGTGTGCGCAATTATGAGTAATATCCATTTTGGCCAATCATTACTATTGCACTGTGAATGCCTTCCATACATCCTGTAAGGCACATTTCCTTTCGCTAAGCCCAAGTATTTAGCATTTAGCACCGTCAGGTAAAGCAAATTTGCATGACTCATTTGGACATAAAAAATACATAATTGTCATTATGCGTCATATTTTCACGCATACAGCTTGTGCGTCATATTTTTTGACGCACAGGAGTGCAAATAATGCTGCATCCAAATATTTTTAATAATTGGTAAATAATCATTGGATGCAGTATAATTTTCACCTCTGGAAGTGAAAATTATTCCGCATCCAAATATTATTTACCAATTATTAAAAATATTTGGATGCAGCATTATTTGCACTCCTGTGCATCAAAAAATATGACGCACAAGCTGTATGCGTGAAAATATGATGCATAATGGAAAAAAACGGCGGCCATGTTATGCAGGATGTGATGTAATAGGATATCTTGTTTACAGATTCTGTACAGTGGGTGTACTTTCACTTTGCAGTCTGTGATTATTCTAGACTGTGTGGCTGTGTGCAGAGTGTTGTCCTGTGATTTTGTGCTTTTGTGTCCAGAGTGCCATCTTACTTGTTGTTTTGTCATTTAAATATTGTTGTAGAATACAGTCTGAGTGTGTGTTGTTTACATTTGTCCAGTCCAGTGTTGTATTTATTGTCTGTGGGAGTCTGTTGTGGGTACTGTTATATAGGGGATAGTTGGGCTCTTTTATTTGTTAAGTTTACTTTGTATTTCCTTACTCCTACTTCCCCCATTTTCCCCTTTCTTCTTTTTTTCCCACTACATTTTCCCCTTTTCTGTGCATAAATGTCGGGTAGGCCACGTCTTTCCAGGATGGGTGAGGAGGAATTGGGGGGGTTCATATGGCTGGCGTGCCATTTCCTCCCACTGATGCTCGAGGCTGGGGGTAGGGTGATACAGGGGTATCACACTGAGGCCCGAAAAGTCAGGTGGGGGAAGGTGCGCCATCACTTGGTGCGTCTGTATGGGAGCCAACGCAATGACCACCAGCTGAAGCACCGCTGGGCTGACCTGATCTCCAGGGAGCAAGATCTGCTGGACCACCTGGGAATCATGATTGGTGGCCATGTTGGTGAGTACAGATCATGTAAATGTGCACAATTAAAAGCTGTGTAGTGACATGAGATGATTGGTACACAATCTGCCAGATAATTTGCTGACTGTGTGTAATGCTGAGGAAACATACAGGGTAATTGATGTACTATGTGAAGGATGACAAATGCTAGCAGTCAGGCAGCTCATGTTTTGCAAACTTACAGGTTGCTTGTTGCTGAATGTAATTTAGTGCCGCCTTTGTGTGAGACAACCAAAACATTAATGAGGCAATCATGACTCTACAGGTCACAATTGCCAGTGAAGTATGGATGTACTAACATCATACCTACATATGTTGACGCTATAGCTAGACTGACATTGGAAACCCTACATGATGCTGAAAATGAGTGCTGCCTTCACGTCAATTGATGATAGCAATGTGGCCCAGACATAATGTCTCAAGTGTGTCTGGTGAGTGTGTAAGGAAAGTGTTCATTGAAGTGCTATGCCTGTTAGGGATTACTGTGCTCCTTCATATTTTATTGATACATGCCAGATCTGAACATGAACCATATTTGGAAAGGAGTCAGGTGCCCTCAGCTAACATCTTAGACAGGTATTTTTTGTTTCTTGTGCCAAAATCCGATTAGGGATGGCAGTCCAAAGGTATGGACTAGGGTACAAACATCTATGTATGGTGCCAATCACCATTGTTGGGACACATCAATTTAGGAAACTTTAACAACATGAGGTATTGCCAAAGTCCCTGCCCCTCTGTACAATGTACCTATCTGTCACAAATGTGTCATGACCACATAGGCTGTTTGACAGGTCATGCAGTCCCCAAGTAACCAGCCTTTGGATGTCTCTCTTGGATGCACATGATGAGATGAATACACACCAATATTGTTGCTGCTCACTAATGGAGGTGCATGTTTGCCACCACATGACAGTCAGGGCCACTGCATGTATGTAGAAGTGTGTGTAACTGTAGCAGGAGACCCATCCTATGTAAATGTTGGCCGTGAAATAATCCATGCAGTATGAGCATGTCTGAAAGTGTTTCATTACTCATGTCAGGTTACACATTGTTTTTGTAATTGAAATTGTTTGTCAGTGCACTGATTCTGAGCATATTCTTCCTTCCATGCTTTGCAGGTGGACCTGCACCGTACACAGTGGGAGAGGTGGCTTGTTTTGAGGACCCCGACTCCTACAGTGAGTGTTGACATGTGTGTTAGGTTTTGTGTTTGCTGGTGATGTGTGATGGACTCCTGTGTGTTGAACACATTGCAAGGTGTGATGCGCTGCCCAATCATTAGTCTTGTTCCATTAGTGGGATTTCAGTTCTTAGAAAAATTTTTGTTGACCAATGCTTATCCATTTGTCTGATCTAGGGTTTGTAGGCCATTCCTGTAGGGCCCGCTATGAGAACTGGGGTGAGTCATGTGGAATACACTAGTTACAATAAGAGTTGCACTGGGACTCGTCTCTGACTGAGTCTGCATGCCAGACTTACATTCTCCCAGATATCTTCTGCAAATGGCTTTTCTGAAGACTGCTGCTTCCCCATTAACCGATGTACTGAGTACACTGTAGGTTGAACCTTCTGGGAGCATGTACTTCCACAAGTTGTACTACAAGGGTGTGGAACTAGAGTGCAAAGGCCTAGGTGTGCATGCTATTCATGATCATGAGTGTTCTTGCTACTCTGTGTCTGTTCAAAATTATGCCTCACAGGAAGTATGTGATGTTGACCTAGGTCAGTACATTCTGACATGTGTGGGCCTTGAATAGGACAAGGTTTAGCTGACTCCAATTTGTTGATAGCCCTTACTGGTGGTGTGTGTGTTGAGCCAAACACATGTTGAGCTTTCTCTACACTCCTGGGTGTGCATGTAGTTTGTAATTGTTTGTTGTTCTTCCCCCACCCCCCTCAAACACAGGCATGGGTTTGTGAATAGGGTACCTAGGACTGAAGCAACCAACATGTTACACATGTACTACCTCTGAGAATTCAATGATCTGTATGGTGATATGAGCTGTTACAAGTACAGTAGATGTATTGTCAGATTGACCACTTGTGCTATTTCACACAATGCAGTTCCTATGGTAAATAATTGCCCTTTGTCTTCACAGCTGCAAACATGACACCCGCCCAGAAGCATGAATTTGAGAGGCGGGCCATGAGATACAGACACATCCTGCAGGTGCAGTCGGGGTTCCGAAGGATGGCCCGTACATACCAGTCCGATCGGGCCTCCGGAGCATGGTGGGCTTCACCACAGGGTGGCCCAAGGTTGCCCACTACAGCCACCACACCACAACCACCAGTTCTCCCCAGGTGGCCCCACCCACAGCGGGGACAGTTGTCCCTACATCTGCAGCACACCCAGGCCCCAGCAGTGTGACAGCTGCAGGACAGTCCAGTGGGCTAGGCTCCACACGGCCACAGAGCACCTCGGCCGGGACACAAACGGCACCAGCACCAACAATCGACCCTGCGGCATTCCTGGCTTTGGAACATAAGATGGACCGAGTTCTAAAGAAGGTGAACAATCTTAGCCAGGATGTCAGCTACATCAAGAAGTGGGTCAAATCGATCAGGCGGACCCTCCGGAGGGCCAACCTCTAGGAATATAATTTTTGCTATGGACATGATTCCCTCCCCTCCCTCCTCTTTCCTTGTTCTCATGATTAGTGGGCTTGGGGGATTAGTGTTAGGTTAGTATAGGTTGTTAGCTTAGTTAGTGTTAGGGAGGGGGGTGGGGGGTCCTGATTCGTTCTACTTTTCCTTATTAAGTGTGTGTTGGGCAATGTTGGGGTTCCTGTGTGTTTCCCAAAAAAATAAAAAATTACAAAAACATTAAAAAAATATGAAAAAATAATAACATAAAAATATATGATTGTTTAGGATAGTATAGTATGTGTGTAGGTTAGTATGTGTTGTCCTCCATGTGTCCTGTCTCATAATGGTGGGTGGGGGGTTGATGTTTAGAACGATTCGTTATATGTGATGAGTAAGTTTAGCTTAGGTTAGTTAGGGACATTTGTGGGTAATGAGTAGTCAGGTTAGATTAGGGTAGGCATGACTTTTCCCTTAGTTTCCTCTAGTGTGATTAGTTTTAAATAAATATATAGATAACCCTTTACATAATGTGTTAACTGCTACTTGATCATGGCCTTGGCATCAGTGTAGATGATTGTTGTTCTACGACATTTGTGCCCTATGCTACAAACAAATACAAACTGAGGTGCAAAATGGCAGCTACCCCAGTGCTACCTTGGTAAGAATCCACCATTTGTTTGAACCACCAATCGGAGTTGACATGGATCACAAAGGATTTTTGTTGATGGGTATGTTTTCTACGTCACAAAGTGTGCTTCCAGACTTGGTATTGTCGGGACAGTTTTAGGTCTGACTGCAGTGTGATGTTCAGGGACACCTTCTAAGATGAGTTCTTGTTAACACTCTTGTCTTCTTGTCTTCATAACTGACATAGATCATTTGTGTCAATATTCAGCATGATTACCTATTTTGATGTTAACTCAGAAAGATTGATTCATGCTGTGTTTTGTAGTGTTTGCTTAGATTAGACTGCACAGTTCTATGTGTTAGTTTTGCATGGTGACAACATTTATCAGCCACTATTAGTTGACTTTGATATCCCTTGAGGAAGCATTATTCTGTCCAACACAGCATGATGGTGTGTGGTTTCTCACTTCATCAGTTATTCTCCTCAGGATGGGCAGGCTATAATGCAATCCTGGCCACTGTGCAGATGGATCTGACTACATGATGTCAGGACAAATGTATTGACAAGCTACATGATTGGAACACAGGCACATTTGTGTTATCTACTGCACAGTTGATGTGTCAAATTACACGGAGACATATTTGTTGTGCAAGTGCTATTTATTTAAAAGTGCTGTAGTGCAATATGTACATTGTCCATGTTTGCTGAGTCCGTTCTAGTGAAATCTTACATTGTGATCCTACAGAAGGGGTGTAGGTAATGCTACTGACATGCTGGGGTGATGTTACAGACAGTGCAGAGGGACAGGAGTTGCCTATTAGTAGGAGAGAGACAATAACTGGGCATGCTGACAAGATATACAGTGGTTAGCAGAACAGTCATTGAGTATAGTCGTTGTAAGACTGACATTTGACAAAACGTTGGACCTTGGTCAAAGTAGGCCATGGTGCAGGAACTAGTGCTTCCGGGTACTCTTCCGTGTGAATGTGATCTGTTCCATGTCTTCTTCTTCTGATGTGTGTGTTGCCTGCTTCGTCCTTGTTGTTGGTTGTGAAGGGGCAACACACACCTCAGTGTTAGAAGACGTGGAGTCAGTCATCCCGGTCGCTGCTCCCTGTGAAGGTCTTAAGGGCAGTACTGCAGCAAGGAGGATCTGCTGGTTCCTGAGAATAGCAGCCACATCACGATGGTAGGCAGCCAGGTCGGCCCTGAGGGAGTCATGATTGCATTCGTGCATGCAGTGGAAGGTTTGGGGTGCGAGGTGTTGGGGCAACTCCCTTACTGCAGTGGTGAATTCCTTGACAGTTTCTTGTAGTCCTTGCAGTATGGATGTTAGGGCTTGCATAGCTGCTGCCTGATCTGCAGATGACATCATGCACGAGCACACCCCCTCAAGGCTGGCTGCCATAGTTTGCATCCCCACCCGCACCTCCTTGGCCAGCTCCCGTTGTACTCCAACTACAGTTCTCTCAAAGCTGGTTCCAGTGTCATCTGAGTCCTCAGCTGTATTGGAGCTGGCAGGTCTTACAATTGGGGTGGTGGGTGGATCCTCTGCGATGGCTGCTTGTTCTGTGCTCCTCCTTGTGACTGAAGGTGGGGTCTGGAGGGTTTCAAGGACCTTTTGGATGGTCTCCTGGGGAAGGCACAGGATGGACCCTGACATATGCAGCATGGGTGTGTCCTTAGTGCTGTGTCACTCCTATTGTTGTTTATATTGGCTGATGTTTGTGACACATATGGGCATTGACATTTGAGTGTACTGGGGCCTTTGTCTTGTTTCAGGAGATTGTTGCAGATGTCATCCTCACCCCCTAATTCAGGTATGTATGTTCCATGGGGAGGTTACTGCCATTGGCTACTTGAGCTGCACACAGATAAGAGGTGGTAGTGGCAACGGTTGTTGCAGTTACATTGCAGTTGTCGGTTTGGCTAGAGGATTGCTAATAGGGCCCTAGTTAATGTAGGCGATATGTTGGCTGACGAGTGTCAGGATGTAAGTTTGACGTAGTGGCCTTCCCACCTGTCGAGGCTTTCCCTTTGCTCCATCGTTGGCATGACAGCATGCCCCCATGGGACTGTTGTTGGTGTAGTGTAATGGAGTGCCCCAGCTTATGTTTGTGCAGGCCATGCCCCCCTGCCATGCCCCTTTACCCATGCCACTCCATGTATATGATGACTTCCATGCAATGTGTAGTAGGTATTTCCCCCCCTGCTTACAGTTAACATTAGTGCATTTCAATTCCCCATGCGACTTACCCTGCATGTAAGTTGTCTCGTGGTAGTCTGCGATGTCCTGTCCTTGAATCCCTGTGACGATCTCCTCAGGGATGACGGCTGCGACCATCTCCTCCATGTGGTCCAGGGCCTCCTGGTGTGCTGGACTCCCCCCTCCAGTCTGCAGTGCTGCCTTCCTGTTCCTGGCCATCTTTTCCTTGGTCCTGCGTTTGCAGTCATGCCAGCGTTTCTTGCACTCGGTGACTGTTCTGCGTGCTTCAGCCACACTGTTAATCTTGTCAACAATTTGTTGCCATATAGCCTCTCTCCTACTGATTGGCAACTTTAATGTGATAAACAGTTGGTGCTGGTGTTCTGTCACCTCTTTAACCAGGATTTCCTGCTCCTCTGCACTGAAGCGACACTTTCTTTTCTTTCTATAAGTGTCCTGGTTCTTGTATGGATCGTCCTGGCTGGTTCCTGGTCTGCTGTCATCTTCCTGGGGTCTGTAGTGGCTTCTGGGATCCATTTTGGCTCTCCTCTGGTGAACTGGCAGTGTTCGCGGGTTTTTTTGACGCTATTGCGTCAAAAAACAGCGCATATCCTGTTTGCGGTGTCGTAAATCGACCCACAGTCATTTCCGCCGCGTTAACGTCGTTTTCCTTTATGACTTGATGCCGCGGTGTGCGTCAAAAATAATGACTCCCACCTGTTGATTGTGCCGCCGTGCGTCAAAGTATAAATATGACGCCCGCATGGCGCAACGAAATGGCGTTAGCCGGCGGTAATTTGCTGACGCAAAACTGCGCCGGCACAGTTTTGCGTCAAAAAGTATAAATATGGCCCTAAGTGCTTTATAAATACAATTACAATTACAATTACTTTTAATGCCATGTTTGGAATTAGCAATATTTATAGCTCTCAAGGGCTTTCTTGTTCCACAGCAATGCACGCTAAAAAAACTCATTTCTTTTGCGCCGCCTTATAGAGTAGAGAGTTATTGTTGAAGATGGTATCTATTGTGGTGTATGTATACATATGATATGTATAATGATGAAAACCCATGGCAAAAATAAGAAAGAAGTAAATGTTTTTTTTCTTATGATCATGAAATTGATTGTCTTGATCTTGCCTAACCATTTGTTCCCTTTGCCGGTGTCATGAGTCACATGACTTTGAGTGGTTCTGCTGTTTGGCTTCATGTATTACTGCTAGACAGTGACAATAAAGGGATGAGGGGCCAGATGTAGCAAGGTCCGAATTTGTGATTTGGAAATTGCGAGTCGGTGCAACTCGCTATTTCCGAATCACAAATTCGGATGCAGAACGGTGTCTCAGACACCGTCTGCGAATCGCTATGGGGTCGCAAAGACCCACCTCATTAATAATAATGAGGTGGGTCGCATTTTGCGACCCCATAGCGAGTCCCTGCACTCACTGGGATGGTGGCCTGCTGAAGACAGCAGACCTCCATGTGTGTGACTGCTTTTTAAATTAAGTAGTTTTTTTTTGTTGTATTGCAGCCCGTTTTCCTTAAAGGAAAACAAGTTGCAATTAAAAAAAAATAACGAAACCATTTGGATTCGTTTTTTCAGAGCAGGCAGTGGTCCATTGGACCACTGCCTGCTCTGAAAAAACATTTTTGGCAACATTCACAAAGCCAATGGGTTACCATCAGTGTGACTCTGGTGGTAACTGCGAATTGCTTTGCGACCACGTTCGCTTTCACAAAGCAATTTAGCATCGCGATGTGAGTAGCAAATAGGAAGGGGGCACCCCTTCCTATTTGCGAGTCGCATTCACATTTTGTGAGTCGGTACCGACTCGCAAAATGTGAATGAGCATCGTGATGAGCATTTTGCATGGTGCAAACTGCGATTTTCACAGTTTGCACCATGCAAAATGGTTCCTACATCTGGCCCTAGATGTGGGCAGGATGGGCCATCCTGCTAGAATGGCTGGGGGTGGAGCTGTTTGCTGTCCCACTTGCACTTCAAAGAGTCTTGCCTCCAGGACACCCAAAGGCACCTTACACTAGCCTTTTGTCACCCGAGACTTCTTGGAGCCTTAACAAAAAAACTTTCCAGAGCCAGATGTGGGGGTATTATAGGGAATCCCTCCCACTTCAAACACTGCCACCAAATATAAATATTCAACCATCAAAACACCTCTTCAGTACACTCATGGACTTGTGGGCATTATAGATGAAGGAGTGTCTTGACCCCCAGAGGGCTTTCCTGCTGCTTGAGAACTGCCCTGCTCTTGTGAAGGAAGACTAGGCCACCTGTTCCCTTCATCCCAGGCAAGGCAGAGTGACTTCAAGCTCCAAGGCCTCCCTGCAACTGCCCACCTGACCTGCAGCAACTAGACCTGCCTGGAAGCATGAAGTGAGGATCTATAGGAAGGTAAGCAGTCTAGTTCTTACGGAAGCACAATTTCAAACTCCCCATTCTCCAGACTTTCCACCCTCTTCCTACTGTGCCATGAACTTTCTGCATATATGCCCCCCCTAATCCTGAGAGCTTTGCTTCTTAGACCATTAGTACATTAAAAAAAAACTCAGCAATCTGATGAAAAATCATAGTAAAAGTGCACTCATGGTTACAAAACAAACCGTAAAAGCACTCAAATTCACCAGGTATGTTTCAGCAAACTAATTATAACTTGTTCCCCTGTAATGCACTTCTTCTGATCTCACAGATTACATTACTCATGACATCTTGAATGGCGTCACTGATGACATCTCACATTACATCATTGATGCAATTGAAGTATGGCAGAATGTTTTCACTTTCTATAAGGGTTGGTGTATTTATTTCATGTGGTGCTGGGCACATTTTATCTTGAGAAAAGCTTTGTGGGAGTCACTATGTGTCAAATTAAAAGGTGTTTGCTCATTCTGAGCTCTGGTTCTCTGTTGACGGAGACTTAAAAATATACAGTTGGCATATAATGCAATAACAGTGACAGTCTTGGAGATGATTGGTAGCACATATGTCAGTGACTGGTGTTCAGTAGCGAAGGGGGCAAAGCCTCATTGGTTGTCCTTAGAAAAACTAAAAATAATTTGAGTCATTGCATCAGAGCCTAAAAGCATTGTCTGGTTGCTCTGCTCAGGAAAATGACATGTGGGAGTGCAGCCCCCCGTGCTCTCATTGTCTACATTGGTTAGCAATGAATAAAATGTTAAAACTGAAAGACACTTACATTCACAAAAAGAAGTTGCTACCCAGACTTACCAATACCATGAGCGTAGTACACTCTGGGTGTGATGGAAACATAGACCACTTATCAGAGAATGGGACTTATCATGGTCTGTTGCACTATTACTTGTACCTAAAGATTTTGAACATTGGGTCCTACTGATGCAGACAATACTACAGAACATACTACTTTTGAACCACACTGCTTATATAAAATACCCGAATGCAGCTTACTCATGTTTGACGTTATCCTAGTACATTTCGTCCAATTACGTTTCGTTCGATCGGCATTGAAAAAGTCACTGTGTGACAAAACACGTATTGGCTGTTGTTTATTGGACCTCATATGAGCTGTTACTGTATGTACTGTGTGTAGATTTTTGGATACAAATAAACAAAGATTACAAGGAAAAATAATTGATATTGCGCTGAAGGTTCTACTCTGTACTTAAGAATGTGTTTTTCAATACTATCATATATTTAGCGATTTACCTAACCTGCTATATAATTTTTTTATTGAGTGCTGTGGTTCTTATTTAATTATGGATATGTTGTGTATCCATGTGACACATGCAGTTTTTGTCTTTTGGAAGTAAGACAGTTGGGCCACATTGTACCACCATATACTGATCTACGTTTACTTTCAGACACTTGTTGGAAGTGCACTGTTGTTACCATGACTTCTATTTCTTATTGATGTTCAATTATAAAAAATTGTTGCACCGGGGTAAAAATGAGCAAACCAAAGTTGGTCTATTTTTGCTTTGTTTGCATTAAGAGGAATCGAAGAAATATAGATGCATTCCTTATCTGTAAAACCTTTAGTAGACAACTTTTAGCATACGAAAACGCTTACAGTAACTTACAAAATATTATTAAAAACAATATTCTCATCGATGACATACATGATATAATTAGAGCTCTTGGTTTTTTGGTGTTTATTTTTTTAACATTTCGGTCTGTATTCATCCATATTTATTTTGTGACCATCTTATTGGGATTTCTCCACATTTATTTTACATTCTGAGAATAAATGAAATCGTTAAATGGCTTATTTTTGCATTTATTTTACTTTTACACTTGCACTCATGGATGGATGCCTGTCACGTTTTAGCAAATTAAGCACCACTTATAACAAAACCCCACACCCAGAGGCACAAATTAGTGTTGAACTACAAATATATGTATATGCCTATATTTAAGGAAATCTCATCCTGTTTTTAACTCCTCATGCATATTTGCTCAGCTTTTGCCTGCAATTTATGAAACACAGCTTCAAGAATCACTATTTTCAGTATTTTTCCACTTTTAAAAATAAATGCAGACAGGAATCACATTGTTTTCTCTCTGTAATTATCTGTAAAAACCGGAAAAAAACAAAAAACAGTGAGCCTTAATTATAATTGAAGACATACTATACATGCTTAATTTGAATGTTAATCTAATCAAAAGCCAAACATAATTATAGCCAAAATGGATAAATTGAACTGAAAAAAAATACTATTTAATGTCCAAAAAAGGAGACAGCAGAAAGGTCAATCACAGTGAAATCCGGAAGCAATTACAAGTTGTAAAAAGCTGTATAACAAAGCCAAAAAGAATGAAAAGAAAAATATTGATCACTAAACCCAAAAATTGCTAGGAACTCTGTAGTATTATTCATATGTTCATATCTGTTTTATGATGATATATTTAGCCTTTATGTAGTGTTTAGCCATGTATCTTGACTGGAATCTATTTTAGAATCAGGTGATGTAATTTTCTGAGAGAATGTGGTGGACAGAATGTTTACGCAAGAGCTGTGCGACAATCAAAGGTGAATCCTGGATCTCTCTGGGGTGATTAACTACATTGTGATTTGTACCATAAAACAGAAAATTTTGAATGCTAACAAGCATCAAGTGAACTTACTTTATGTGGCGATGGGTGTCTGGTCACCACAAGAGCGACCCCACAGAATATCTTTGGTGATTTTCAGTAAAAGAATGGTTGAACAGTTAGGGACAGTGTCAACCCGGTAGATGTGTAACGGAGTGAAGCGGTGTGGGAAACAGGTTGCCTCCATATTAATTTGATCTTGTTATTGCGGTATCGTCAATGTGTTGCACTTCCCTCTGCAAACACCACAAAGTCAGCTCGTATCAACAGCGTCTTGTCAGAAAGGCCAGCTCACTGTTGAAACCATTTCCTGCAAGCGGCCATCTTTAAGTATTGGAATGAGCTAGATTCCATAATATGCGGTACATGGCCAGTGACGAAATGCGTAGTATGTTGCATTTGACAAGGTGAAAAAGCAAATCCTACTCCCTCCAGAAACATTCTGACATCACACATGGACTTGTAGTGGCCATTTTGAATGTTTGGGTTATATTCATTCACTCTTAAGATCTGGCGCACAGGAACAAATAAGGTACAATATTAAACATTTAAAGGTTTAACTGTGCATCATTCCAAGATTTGGCACTGTGTCAGATATTTTGATTGTATATTTAATGCAAGACTTTTCACAGGAAGATTTTTTCGTTGCTGTATAGTGAATAAATTGGTGCTTTCACATATTCAGTTTCCTAACTTTAGTCTACATGAGCCTCAACTGTTTTGAAGATTTGTTTACAAGACTCCCAGCGCTATGCAATCAGTCAATCCACCATCATCCTTTTTAGACGCACCTGGTGATCCACCAATAACACAGAGGCAGTTGTATGAATACATTTCAAACATATTTAGGTGCTATTGGTGCATCACGTTTTAGGCCAGATAGAAAAAATGTCTTCTACTGCATTTTTAGAGGTTTGCGGGCAGTGCCACGTTTAAGCACCTGTCAGAGATTAAGGTTATTGATGGAGAGGAACTAGATGAATACCAAATGGCTGTAAAGAAATTA